>NC_087513.1:123315312-123627195 GCF_963921805.1 Phalacrocorax carbo | reverse complement strand
ACCCCCCCCCCTCCATTTTACAGATGGGATTTTAAAAGCTCATAATAAAAGACAAGAAAAGCTGAGGACACTGTCTAACTCAAAAACAGCAGGATGTGGGAATGCTGAGGAAGGGAGATCATCATAACATGGAAAGGTTTGCAAACATGAAACCTTTCAGCCCTTTGGAAACCAGATGAGATGAAAATGAGCCGCATATAGTGGACAAGTAGGGTTTTTGACTTGGTTCCCGGCTCAAGCCCAAGGGGGTCAGCAGGCAGTTATCCTGACTGCCTGGTGGCCTCTAAATCCAGTCAGTCTGGCAGCAGGCATAGCATGGCCCTTACTGGAAAACATACTATCCCAGCTGGGCTTCCAGAAGAGCAAACTAGTTCAGTGCTGCCTCAGGTATGCTGCTGGGAGGGACCAAGGAAAAGCAAGGAAATTTGCACTTTCCCTGCCCAGGCTAGATCCAGCCTTTGGGATTAAAGGCAGGATCACACAGCTATTCTTCCTGCTTCTCACCAGCATTAAATTAAATTAAAAGAATTCAGAAGTAAATGCCCAGGACAGAAAAGGAGCCGCTGTCACAGAGAAGACGAGAATCTGCTCAGGAGATTAGGATGAGCAGCAGCACTAGCTCCTGACAAAACAAAACAAAACAAAAAAACAAACAAACAAACAAAAAAAGAGCGAGGAAGCAAATGAAAAGCAACAGCTCTCCTCAGGTGCCATTTAAAGAGGTAAACTTAGCAGGACAAAACCGATTCCACTAGTTACCCTTGAAGTGCTGTTCTGCAGCTTCTCAAGATGCTATAGCTGTTTGGGCATTAAGGCAGCATTAACAGGGTGTCTAAAGCAACAACCAGCCAGTCTCTTCTGCATGTCTCTGGGAGGCATCCTCACCCTCAGGGGTCCACCTCTCCACCAGAGTGTGTTCTCTCCAGATGTCCTGAAGGGGTAGCCCATGTATACCCTTTCAATCCCACAGCAGGGAAGGTCAGAAATAAATAGGCTGAGCTGCCTACTTATTTTGACTAAAGTAAAACTGGGGAAGTTTGTACAAGCTGTTTTCCTGCCAGACGTGTCAAGAAAGGATTTGAAGTCTATCAGCAAGATGCTAAAGAGTACTTGCTCATTGACACAACTGGATCCAAAGGATGGTGTCTTCTTATAGCCTGAGTGATATCAGAGCTAGCAAAGGTGAGGCTATGTGATCAACAACTGGCAAAAGAGGAGATGCGGGTGTTTCAGTGCTTCTACTGTTTTCTAAACTGCGTAGTCCCTTGCATAGCTGCCACAGCTTGCTCACATCTGCCCCATCCCCCTTCCATCCTTTCCTGTATTTGTACCTACTGTGCTGAGATGTATTTGCACCTAAATTGCTACACACATTTTGGCTCTAAATGCACTTAGTCGTCCTGTATCTTCTTGTTTTTGTATCCGTGTAAGTCAGGAGTAATCCTAATGGAGATTCACAAGGGCAAAACCAGTGAAAAATGAGTGAGATCGAAAGGAGGCCCAATTTATAGAGGCTGAAAGCTGATTTTCTTTAGAATGGAGGCCAAGCCAATCAAAAGTAAGCAGCTTCCAGATTTCAGTACTTCTAAAAAAGAAAGTTTTTAGATATAAAGAACAGATCGTTCCCAGCTGTCACAGGCAGTCTAGGTGATGAAAGCAATGGATGTATTGACTGGCTCCAGCTGAGGATCTGGCCAGGTGGAATTAACGCTGTTATACTGAACAACCCCGCATGAGTTTACAGGCAAAGAAAAGTCCACATGACAGGCCTTGGTGCAGCCTTCCAGGGGAAGTGTGGGCCTGAGATGTGCTCTCTATTCACAGACAGAAGGGGCAGATGGGAACTGGATGTGAGGTGTCTGCACAATGTTCTCCCCATTCTGGTTTAGCCTAACAAACAGAAGCGCTTGTGGACTCCTGTCTCACTGATATTAGCAAACAGTTCTTACTACTGCTCAGCATGAGACAAGAAGGAGAAGTTAAGGAAGAAAAAAAAAGAATATACATAGTATTAAGACACTGCTGGAGCCTGAAGTCAATATTGCCTGCTGTTCACAGAGTTGCTGCTTCTGTTTGAAGGACCCTGTGCCTCTCTTCTTTTATCACATTTGCAATTAGCTTTCCATACACATCTGCTCCTGACCTTAAAATAATTTTCCCTCCACCTCCAAAGGAAAATGATTTTGTAAAGAAATTGCTTCCAGAATCACAGTTCTTTTCTCATCCTTCAGTGACTTTGGCAGGCAGTCTCATACATCCCAGCTTACTCCTGAAAGAATCTGTGCCTTGCCGAGCATCACATTTTGTGGCCAAGATTCGGAAGAAAGCAAATGGGACCAAAACTTCAAGCACTGAGCCTGTATTTAGGCACTTGTGTAAATGTCCTTTTTTTCAGCAGTGTGTACTGCATAGTAACTCCAGCTGACTCCTTTTCATTCTGCTCCTCTTTTTCACACCAAGCCGCAACACAATCATGGTGTTTGATACAATGACAGCAGTATACGCTGCCTGGTAGACTTGGATCTGTATTTCTGCATCCTGTTGGTACTCCTCTGGAAAGGTTGTAGGGCAGAAAAGTGACTAACCCTGGATCTCCTGGCCATTTAACACAAACAGAAAGCTAGAGCCGAACCAGAATATTCCCATGGCACTGAATAATTTGCTTTCCTCCTGAGAAGATGGGAAACGTGGATTTAGGTTATCTAAAGGAAAGAGAAGCTACAAAACACCGATGGCAGAAGCCACACTGGGCTACAGAAATTCATCCCTGATGTAACTTTTATTTCAGTCGGTTACCCAAAAGCTGGATTTGGCCTGCCTGGCAGAAATTGTTTGGTTTAGCCAGTTACATTAATTGGAAAAAGTGAGCAGTATTACTTTAATTGCACAAAAGAGAGGGAGGACAGATCCCATTTCAAATTTCAGAGTAAGGCTTTTTTTTAAGGGGGGGATAAATATTAATACCGAGGCTGTGTTGATGAGCTTTAGGGGCGTTGCTAAGCAACACGGCCCTTTGTCTATAGCCCAGGCGATGCTTGGGAGGGGACCGTGTAGGAATAAAATTCATATGGCTTCTATAGAAACATATTTTTGTAGCTTTTTAAAAATAAACAGAAATGCAGATCTGTCTCTTTGACTTTCTGGGGTTTTTTTTCTTCACATGAAAGACTATCTGCTGAAAATGTCGTTACGGCTGCAATTTAAGAGCACGTATTTGGAGGATGTTGTGAGCCCGACAGAGAAGTCGGGCCAACTCGCACACGTTTTTAACACAACATCAATATTCACTCATTGCATCTCTAAACAGTATGGTTTTTTTTTAAACTCTCAAATTCACATCTGTGTGCTAATTTCCTGTTTATGGCGCCGTCCGTTATATTTTGTTTTTTCCAGGTCATCTTAAGCAATTTCATAAACATATCCCAGTCTAGCACAGATATGGCATAGCTAATAACATACAATTATGTAACTGATAAAATAAACCCACAAATTTCCAGATATTAAAATCATGTATGCGTTGATCTAAGCCTTGTAGCAAAATTCAGCTCCACAATCCTTCAAATTCAATATGTTCATTTTTATTTAAAACTTAGAGCTCAGGAGTACAGGGCAAAGGAACAGCTTTTGATTTGAGACTCGCAGAGAGAAAATTGTATTTTATTAAGTTAGGAAAAATGCTGACTGCAGAGAAATTTTAAATAATTTATTTTAAAAAAATGAAAGTACTCTTATGTTCTGATATGAAAGAAAAGCTAAAGCTTTGCTGTTTATATAAGGGAGCAGAGGTGAAAAGTGGTAAACTCAGTGAACTGCTAACAGTCAGTGCCTTTCTTCTATGATTTGTACTGGAATTGCCTCCTCAAAACACACAGACCACACCACACATTTTTAACTACTGAAACCATATTATTGCAGAAAAATATAAGGTGGGCTGGGTGAAGCCCACTGTCCTGGCAGAGAGGCTCTGGATTTGATGTTCACTCCATACAGCGTATGCCACTGTGAGATCCTCTACACGTAGACAGAGGGTCTGGAGCAATAAGATGTCCTTACCCAGAGAAATAGGCTTGGGAAGACAATACTGCTCTACTTTCACCTGCGCCTCATGAAGAAATGATGGTTTTAAACGAAAGGGAGCATGCGCCATTGCTTACTACTGCCTGTCCCAAGGAGCCAGAGGGACCTTGCCAAAGGCCCCATGGCAGCCCAGCTACGGATCCCAGCTTCTTTCCTTACATCCTTGGTCCCCAAAATCACAGGCATCCATGGTGCCTTGCAAGAGGCAGGGCCCAAGGAAACAACTTGGAGCTGTTACTTTGCAGGCCCTCGAGTGCTCCAGCTCCTTCCCTACTTACAGGTCAAGTTCTGGCCTGTATCACAGCCATACGTCTGCCCCTAAGGATTCTCCTATGGTACAGGCAGAGCAAGAAGCTCACCTAGGCTTATTAGGGTAGCACACAAAGAATATTCTTCCTTTCCAAATCCACGGAGATTTGTAAGAGCCTGGTGCATGTACAAGTGGAAAATGACAGTAATAGAACAAGGGGTACAAACCTCAAAAGAAAAAGGTAAAGAGGAGTTGTTATTTCTTGGACAGTTACTAAAACACCCAGTGAAATGCAGAAAAAAAAAGCATTTATCTGTTGATGTGGGTATTGCCATTGATTCTACACGAGATCCAAAGGCAACCATAAGGAAGTTCTTCAGAGGATCATTGCCTATGTCGTCAGCACTACAGTTAACTTCACAAAACTCAAGGTGAATCCACCATTGAGCACATGGAAATTTCCGGGGATATTACTGCTTGTTGGTTTGGGTTTTGTTTTTAAAATGAAAAGTTTTCCTTTACAGCAGGATGATCTCCTCTGAGTATGGGCCCACTGCAAAAGTGTGATATCAAAAAATTAAACAAGGTACTACTGGACTCCTAACAGGGTGATGGATAGCATATTCCTGTGCTTGCAGAAAATTTTGACTATAGACCAGTACCAAATTTCTGATTTTCTCAGGGTCCACTGACATTGCTTTTCATGAACACTCTACGCAAAAATGTGGTAACAGGGACGTGGTTGTGCACGGCCTCATAAACAGCAATAGTCTGTCTACCTCAGTTTGGGGGACCATGGACTTATATCAAAGCTGCTAGTATCTGAGACAAATTCTCATAAGATATATGTCCAATATCTCTTTCATGAGAATTCAGCTTCCTGTCTGAATATGTAACTTCTCTGGCTTCACTCTCCTCCTTTCTCAGCTCCCTCATCTGCTGTAGACTGTAGCAGTATCAGAGAAGCCATATGAGGCTTTTGAAACCCACAAGAGTGGTTTTAAATACATTGGGCTGGTGTAGGTGGGAGATTTGATCATGATGCAGGTATTTATGTGCAGGCAACTCCTGAAGAATAGCATTCCCAGATGTCTGGTGGCCTGCAGACCCTCCACAGAAGTGGTGCAAGGCACTGGACAGGGAGCACTTTGTCTTAGCATCTGTCTGCAATATCAGCACCCAACAGTGAGCCAGACCCAGCCTGTCAGAGCCTGGCTTGGAACCTCTGCCAAAAAAGACAGTGACCCATGCTGTTCTCCTAGATCAGCCTACAAGTTGAAAAAAATAATTATTTGATCTGAGGATTTTCTACTCAGACAGGCAAGCAATTGGCGTGGAGAGAACAACACTGGGAAACCATTCCCAGTGTGCTGGGAACAAGAAATAACAAGTTTTCCTTTTCAAAATGAGGTAGACCTGGTGTCTGCTTTTCTCTCTTAATTAGCAGGTATCTGCATCACTCGGTCTTCTACCCCAGCATGGGACTTTGGAGGTGGTTCAGAGCATGTCTGTGAACACTTTTCCCAGCACCCATCTGTGCGTAACTAGCCTCCTCTGAATTCTTTTTGACATGCATTCAGATCAAGCCAGTCAGTCTCTGGTCTGGGAGTGAGTCAGCTCCGCTGTTTTGTTCCTTTGAGGTGTACTGCTATTCAGCTCAGGGACAAGGGGGATGCCTGCAGACACCACACCTAGGATGAAATAAGCAGTCTCTGAACAAACCCACAGAACTTATTAGGACCCATTCACACAAGGATGGGTACAGATCCAGCTAGAACCTGTCTCCTTATAAATCAGAGCGATGGTGAGAAGAAAATGGATTTTTGCAGTGTGTGGGGCTACTAAAAACCAGAGCTCTTCCATAGCAACATTATGGCATTTCATATCATGGTAAGTTATATGCAGAATCCGTGCATGCCAAAATTAGAATATGCACATATAAGGTTTTGAATTCGGCTTACCTCAGGCAGAAGGGACTGCATTTTACAGTGGAGCTCAGGGTGTGTTGTGTCTATCACCTGCAATGCACAACTCAAAATTGTGATAAATAAATGACAGGTGAAGAGCCAAAATATGAAGTGTTTTTTCCAATGAAGATGTGTCGTGCCCTTTTCTTCTACCTGTATATTACCTGCTCTACAAACAACTCAGAGTCTTGATTGTATCTATGTAGATAATTTCCTTTCTTGCAGCGAAGACACTTGTTCTGAGAGGCACATTACCCCTCATCTTCCTTTTGACTTGTCCCAAAAGAGTTTTCTGCTTATGTTGTAATACTTCTGGGTCCATCCAACCGCAAAGCAGACAGATGGTGTAAGCAGGACTCTCGCTCAGCAACTCCCATCTAGAACATAATACTCAGCTACCTGCTAAGTGACTTCCTACTAGTTAACGTGAAGAACTGTCCATGTTCTAAAATCCACTCAGGTGAAGGTATAAAGCAACCTGCAAGTGGGCTGCTGGGGCTGGAAAAACTGAACTGAAAAGACCTTGGAGTGAAGAGGTCAGCCATTTTGTCTGTATCCTGCCAGCCTCTGACATCACTTTGCTGATGGGGAGTCCTTTTTCAGTACATTTGATCAATGTTAAGAGGGAGACCTGAAGGTTTCTGGATGCAAATACAGCAGATTTTCCTAATAAAAGCACATTTATTACTTTCCATTCGTGTCTTAAATACCTAGAGCAGATGAAGAATATTGTTGATTCATACTACCAGCTTAAGCAATAACAACTGAGTCACAGGGCATTTCCTAGGGATTAATGAGTAGCTGGGAGAGTTGATGGCCCAAAGCAAACTGGAGGGCCATTAACCCCAGCCAGCCATTAATTCCCTGGGAAATGCCCTATGCCTCAACTGTTACTTGCCGCTATGACCTCCATCCCCTTCTTTATACTGTTATACGGAGGAAATATAGATCTTGAGCAGGGGCAATGCTAGATGCTGCTCTTGCCAGAGATGGATCTTTCTCAGCCCAGGGAATTCCTGGCCAGGCCAGGAGATACTAGCGGCGTGTTGTGCTCAGTTGTGTTCATGTGCTGCAGCTGCCAATCAAGAAATATTTCCCTAGATCTTTGCTGGAAAAGTGCTTGTCTGTCCAAAATACACAAATAGCAATGGAGGAAAATCTTCTGTTTTGAAAAATAAGCTTATGAGCTACAAGGAGTGCAGTGGTCAGTGCTCTAAGAGCTGGGCAAGGACTACAGGGCCCACCTCAAAAGAAGTGCAACAACAAGCTTTCCAGAAGACAACCCTTAGAATTAGTTTGTGTTTCTCCTTTTTTGGAGGTGCTGTGTATGTATCCCATGTTTGGAGTCAGAAAGAGCATGGAGGTGGTGACATCTTCCCTCTCCAAAGCTGAATGCAGCAGCAATGGTAGTAGAAGAGCTGCAAAGCCTCTTCCCTGCTGCACAATGCAGAATACACACCATGCTAGGTAACACAAGCTGGAAGACAACTGCTCCTATAGGGCATGTAATGCTACGGATCACATGGTAGCCTGCTGCATGCAGTGTTCATTCAGAGTAGAGCAGTTTCTGTCCCCCACTTTAAGCCCATACTTCTGCTGGGACACCACCCCGGCACAGCAAAATCCTTAGGTTGAAAATCTCTCAGAGCCGCTGCAGCCGGTTCCCTTCCCCTGTAAGTGCTGGAACTCAAAATACCCTCCTCTTTCTGGAGAATGAGATTTCCAGGTAATTTTAAAAGAGTTTGCTGGTTTTTTCGGACCACAAACTTTGTGCCAATTCACAACCTGCATAACTTGAGTTAAGTTAGTGGGACTACCCAGAATAGGAGCCGCTGCCTTTTCTACCCTCCCTGGTAGTTGACATAGTGGACAAAAAATGCAATCACTTAAAAACTAAACAACATTGCATGAAATAAACACTTAAAAATACATTTATCTGAAGCAATTATGAAATTAAAATGATTCATATAATGGCCTAAAATGATATAATTTATTAAAATAACATTCAGCAACGTATTGCTACTGCTGAAGTTCTGGTCAGATGAAGTAGGTGGGTTCCCTGGGACAAATACTTGCTGAAGGGGAAAACCAGATTTGGAAGCAGTAGCCTCTTTGCACATATAGAGTGTTTAATTACTTCATTTTATTCAGTTACTTCCATTCAACAAGTTCATTTCAACTTGAGAAACCATAGAGAAGTTAAAAATAAAGGGGAGAAAGAGGAGGACTTGTTTTTCCTTCTCCAGTCTATGAATAAAAATGTGTGCAATGAGTTCTGCAATTTCTTGGCTATGACTTACTTCAGTGATTGATAACTTACTTAATTTTTAACAAACCAGTTAGTAATTTTTAAACTTAGAAAAGCACATATGTGTTTTTTTATTTTCTTATGAGACATCACTTAGGGTATTTTATTTAAGTAACAAAGAGAGTATTAGGCTATTTTTTGAAATTTAGATTGAATTCTAGGTTTTTTTCAAACATAGATTCATAAAAACAAGAAAAAAATCTGTAAATAAATGAACCATCCTTCATTTTCCAAATAAAAAAAGGATCTTCTAAAGTGATCTTAATTTATCATCGTAATAAATATGCATAGATAAATACTTTTGGTTAACAAGAAGAAAGATCTCACTGAGTACTACCTCTTGTTATAAATCAAGGTGTTCTAATGGTTAGCAACCCATGAAAACTAACTTTTCTTTCAAAAAATAACTAGCATAACTTACAACTGCAAAAATAGATAAAATCTACTATTTAAACCAAGTTTTCTCGCCTGGTGATTTAATTCCTGATTTAAATCAGTTCACTGTGGGTGTTGGAGTTGGCTTACAGCCTTCAAATAATTGTAGGGAAGAAAGGAAACTCTGCTGAAACACATGCTATAAATGTAATAGTTGCTGGTATCTGAGACTGCAGTGACGTCTTTACATTCAGAACCTCTGGGTTATTGGCATTAGAAGACTGGGTAATGCCTCTGAATTGCACTAAATAAGTGACTGAGGCTATGGAAAGCCACAGCAATCAGTACTTGACTGTTTTAACATCGACCTAAAATGGTGTGCATAGCTTTTGAGCACTGCTTAACAATCAATCTGTTGGCCAGATACCTTCCAAATTCATCTTTCAGTATAGGACAGATCCTGTGATCCCCAAGATTCATGGGCAGAAGATGTAACCTCCAAATCATGAGACCAGCACACATTAGAATTGCTGCAGGCCAGCAAGAAGAAGAGAAGCAGAACCATACACCGTATGGCACAGACAGCTAGAGAAACCTGCACAATGACAGTTCATAAAGCATATATATGGTGACTGAAAACTGGCACCAGCAAAGTAAGGTGGTAATAATCTGTGCCTTCCCATTTTCTTCAATTTCTGGTGAGCTTCCTCCAAAGAACAGTATTTTCTTCTCTCTTAGCTATGTCAGCATCCAAATCCACGCAGACAGCAACACGCCTACAACTGGTCTATATGCTCAGAAATAGCTTCTCAGTTTATCCAGTTGCTTGAATGCTTAGCCTGAATGATTTGGATGGTTGGTGCTGCATCCTACATCTGTATTTGTCGGTTTTTTAAAAGCATCGTGTCTTACTGTGGTTCCCAAACAACTCTTCGTCAGTGGTCTAGAAAAGCCAAACATTGGCTTTTCTATCCAGTGCAAGTGTTTTCAAATCCAGTTCAAGAATGGCTGGTATCCATTTAACTTAAGCCAGCAATCACTTAGATTAAAAAATGTATTACTGTGAATCATTTTAAAAACAATTTAAGGGTTCATCTGCACTTACTTTCAAGTGGTATAAGACCGGTTGTGATTTACCAGTTGCACGGGCTTAAAAGAGATACAACATCAATACTACCCGGTATAGTGCTTAATCTCAGTCTTGTGATGGCAAAAGATGTCATCACTGCACAATGCTTCCCCTCGCTTCCCAGTTCCCTCCAGTTAATGTAAGAGACCTGCAAAGCAGTACATTCTCCTTACTGGCGATACAATTGTGTTGGTATTCAGATGTGGTTTGTTCTGACAAGAGACTTTCCCTTAGGGGACAAGGAACAACTATGCCACTTATTATTTACATATAACTACATCTACAATGGTATTTTTCTAGAGATATGACAACACTGGTGAAAAGTCACCCTCACAACTGACATAGTTACTTGTGTGCAACTTTTCAGTTCTGACAAGGGCAAAGAATGACCACATCCAGTCAAATACAAATTTAAACTAAAAAGTTAAATCAGTAGTTTCAGGGGAAGGGCAGAGAAAGATCTGGGCACTTTTGGGCAAAGTTCTTCCACTGAAGCAACCCCTTCCTCCTCTGATAGTCTCCTGATCACTTATGAAAAAAACCTACTTGTGTATGACGCTTGAAGTGCAGCTTGTGAGCAAGTAGTCAATAACAGCTAGGGAATATAGTATCTGCCAGAGAGCATCCCACCTCGCAAAACTAAATCTGCCTTTCTCAAAAGTAGATGGCAATCTGACTGTGGCTAGACTGAACGCCAGACATATAGTAACATTTGTATTGCTCCATTCACCATGGAAGGAGAGATAAACTCTTTCAGCCTTGCCTTTATATTGAGGCTTTGACAACTGTAGTAGAGAAGTGATAGCTTTTTTTTTGTGAACTGGAATAATTGTTGATACACAGCTTGATCAAGAAAAGTGCAATCTTTCTTTTTAAAGATGCTGCACTGCATGCAGACATTTTATCAATCCTGCAAAACCATTCTCTGATGTAACTAAATATTATCCATTTTACAAATGGGCATGCTGTGATACAGGAGGAGACTCAGTCGCACAGTTGCTGGCGCTAGATGACCTATAAAACACTTCAGTTTTGACACACGGGTATTATTATAACCATTAGACAAGGCTACCATCTTAGAAATGCAGAGGTACCTTTGCAAAGGGTTTTGAAAATACAGCACTCACTTGACATCACAGCTGAAGTCAATGGGATTTCTTTAAGGCCAATAAACCCCAGAGCATCTCTCAGGCTGCAGCCCATATTCATTGCTCTAGAGCTCCTCAGAAAGGCAGATGGACTGTGCATGAGAAATGGATCTTCTTGTTTTTCAGGTCTGCAGGAGGACTCAGTAGAATGGCCAAACACATTGTTATTTGATGGGGCCCATTTGGCTGGAAAAGGCTTCCTTTTCCCAAAGCCTTCTCTTTAGAGCAACTTGCCTTGGCTGTGAAGGTCTGGAGGAGGCTCCCTATGGAGCTTTTCTATGCTGCCTCTTGACTGCTGCACAGTGGAGCAGGTTTTCCAAGCCTTAGAGAAACATGCTGGGCAAGAAACTCAGAGCCCCGGTGACAGTGCCAACCCTCTGGGTCAGCTCTATAGCTGATCCATTATTAAATTTCAATCCTTCACCACTTGTGATAAAATAGAAGGCAGAGGGTGGATACACAGTGAGCATTTTTGAGAGCCGTACTTGTGTGATAGTTTACTCTGTTCTGGCTTAAAGTAGGACCAGAATGAGTGTTTAAATCAAAGCACAAACTTCTTTGGCCTCCAGGTAAGAAAAGCATTTTAAACATGGCTGGCCTTGAGCTTCAAAAACAAATATTTGCTAAACTTCCACACTTCAAAGAGTTGGCTTTTCTAAGGCAATTCCTTGCTGCTGCTTCTCTGGGAAGCTTTTTCCTTTCTCTGTTTCTCACCCTTCAGGAAGAACATAGACAAGGACTAGGAGCACCGCCTCTATTTCCAGTTCTCTCTGATCCCTTGGGATGATCATCTCAGCTCCACAGGTGTCAGCCAACACTGGGAAGCAAAAGGAAAGCAAGATGAGAGAAATGCCATCATCTGCCAATGGTTCAGAGATGGCTTGCATTGTTCTCAAGCACCTAATTCACTACATAGACCTCAGGGAAACACGATCTCATCACACCTGCCACAGGATCAGCAAGCTTTCTGATAATATACATACACTTTTCTGTGCCTGACACAGCATACTCGGGTGGTGAGAGGGAATGTTTCTTGCAAGGTGTCAAGAGAGCAAAAAGGTGATTAAACAAAGGCCACCGCCACCCCTCTTAGCTCCCAGGTCCAGTCAAGACATGGGATGGGATTAGGTATGACACAGAGTTGCAATTTTTTTATTTATTGTCAGCTTTTAAAACTTACTCTAGCCCTTGTTCAAGTTAACCTCCCTTCATCCCCCTACATATACAAACAACCTGATGGGAACTTACCCTGCCAGTGCAGTGTCAGGTCTTATCCTTGGCACCTGGGCATGGTTTTAGGCATAAGGTTAGCAGCAGACTGCCCATTAACTCACCATTTGACCCAGTTCCCTCATGGCTGGCAGCAAAGTCAGGGAGAAAAGGAAACCCTTGCCATAGTTTGATGGCCATTTCCTTCAGCCTCAGTGCCAATGCAGACAGCCCCCTCCTTGCTTCTTGCTCCTATACCATGCTACATCTCGACTGTGCTAGAACAGCTGCTCATGGGGCCATGCTGTGAACCAGACTCAAGAACCGGTATGAGTTAAAAATAATCAGTGCAAAGAAAAAAAAAAAAGTAATTTTTAACCTACAATTGTTCCCTGACCCATCCAGGCCACCACACATCAAACCGTTACAGGTTGGCCAGGCTATTCCTTCCACATGGTAACGTGAGATACGACGTTGATTCTGCACTGCATCAGAGACCGAGGCACTGCAAGGAGGCACAGACTGCCCCACCAAGAGCCAAGCGGTTAACAGAGAATTTGAGCATCTGATGCCTGACACACGTCCCATGGGGTGCCACAGCTTGCCAGACGGGCTGAGGTTAATGTCACAGTGAACTAAGTAGCAACGGGTCCTCTTCCTTCACCATGTGCAAACTGAGCATTTCAGACCAGGAATATCCAGACTTTTTGAAGGGGCTTTTTGAAATTAAACATTTAAAATTGAAATATTTCAGCACATTCTGTCCCACTGAGAAAGTCATTTCAGTTCAGTTTTAATCCTGAGTCCAAGTGAAACCAGATTTTAAACATCTGAATAAAATTGAGCAAAAATTCTTATTTTCAGTGAAGTAAGGATTATATTTATACCAAGTATAAATGGCAACAGGGACAAGCAGGGTTTGCACAATATATGATGCAGAAAGAGGATGAAAATCCAAGGATCAAATAGGTATTATCCTTTTTGCACGAATCTTCTGTAAATGTAATAAAACAACATAGCAAAATATAATGCATTTAGCAATTGCTATACAATATAATACATCGTCATTCCATATTGTCATACAATACTGTAATACAATGTACACATAACAATTTAAAAATTGCACATATGCACATAACTTATTCACTACTTGCTCCTCTGATACTTCTGTATAATTCTAGTATTATTTTAATCATAAACACTCTGAAGTAGCTTTAGGGGAAGACTCCAGAATATGAGAAACGCTGAAGCAATAACTTAATTTCAAGAAAAGTGTATGTAAAGGGAGGGATTGTTTCTGTCAGTGGAAGGTAGAAAAGGATTTTGTAATTTGGTGTTTTTAAAATACTTTTTTAACAGACAAGTAGATTAGAATTTTATTGCCAGTGATGGAAAGTCACATATATTTTATAAAAACCCAGAAATATCTCCACCAAAAGAAAGACTTTCTTCTTTCTGTAACATATCTTGCCATTGTCTTGATCAATCAAAGTTCTACTACTCATAGGTAGAAATGCCTTGTATCGCAAGTATTAGTGCTATACAAGGCTTTCTAATAATAAATCCATATGACTATAGAGATCCAGTCACTATGCCACAAACATACACTGAACAGTCAACAAGCTATTGGGGAAAAGCTAGGAAAAAAGAAGTTACAGCAGAGGAGAAGAATTTGAGAAGGATTTCTGGATGGTTTACAGATTTACAAAAAACAGTGCTGAGGAAAAGACCACCAGAGCTCTATACTTGGACCAGGAGGCAAAACTACAGTTCTGACATGTTTATTTATTCTCTCAGACCTGCCTCCCTAAGTAATCTACTGTAATGCCTGCTATTCTGACCTCTTACCATGAGGCTGGGGGGAAGCCTGCTGCTACAATTTGAAACCCTTACATCTGCCCACCCCAGCACAGATTTGGTGAACAAACTATTCCTTTTTCTCTTTGCAACAGACTTTGCCACAGGATTCAGGGAGCAATTTAAAGCTGAAAAGAAGGAAGTTATGATGGAGAGAAAAAGGGTTAAACGGGACAGATCTTTGGGGACAGAATAGCTGAATGTTATTTATCCAAAATAAACAACCTCACCTTGGAGGAAAAGCACTGCGAGTTACTGAACAAATGAGTGGGGGTAATAGCAAAGAATCAGAAAGACGTAAGATCCAAGATTTCATGAAACAACTTTAAAATGGATTATGCGAGGGCAGGTGAAGTAAGTACTTCCTGAGCAAGAAAAAAGACACAATGGCATGCTGAACCCTTTGCTGGAAGTGAGCTGTCCTTTATAACATTAATGATTTTTTTTCTCTTTGGTGTGCCTAGAATAAAAAGACCTCAGATACATGCACAGCATCTACTTCCCCACATTGTGCTCAGATGCAAAGGGAAAGTAAACATTAACCAAACCTGATGCAGATGAGAAGCACACATTTACCTTAAAAAACCTCCATCTGCAGGCCTGGATTTGGAAATCTCTGCACTTACTAGATCTGTGGCGATGACTCATTTTTATGGTAACTACTCGGCGATGTTCACTGGACAGTCCCTTACCTAAAACACACGTGCCCAGAAAAATGCTTTTAAATCAAAAAACCTGCTTTAGCAGAGCCTGCAATAGGTAGGACTGCAATAAAATAAGCTAATGGTATACGGTTCCAGTAATAAATACTGGCTTATGAAGAAGATGCCACACATCTTATCTCCCAAACTCTTTGAGTTATGGATTTCTCTGTACTGTTCAGGGAATTCCTGGAAACCAGTCTTTGCATGGGAAGTACAACGTGAGGAACCCACGTGGCACAGCTTTTTCACTCGGAGTCTTTTGCACTGGGAGGATAATCCTTGCAAACTCTGAAGCTTAGAGCCTATAATCAATGGTTTGCCACTGCAATTAACACCTTTTTGTGACCTGCTTTTGGAAAACAGTGGTTCGTGCAGCACAGCTCCAGTGGTGCCCAAGTTCACCTGTATACAGGACCATGGAGTCAACTGCAGAGACTGAACCCTGTCCAGGGCTCAGGACTGATGTTTTGAGTTGTCCATTCTTCTCTTCACAGCAGTGTTTAATTCTCAAAGAAGCTACATAAACTGAACTTGAGGAAACTACACCTCCACACTTGCCTGGATTTCCTCCTCTCTTCCTCCCTGTGGGTGTCACAAAAGACTTAAAATAGCTCGTGACTTGCAGCACTTTTCCTGTACTACCTATTGCAGATATTTGAAAAGGCTACAGGGAGAGAGGTTAAGACCTGGGGTAGCATTTATAAGCCTAGGGAAGTCATAGTCATTATAACCATGCTAACCTAGCTCAGGACCAGCTGCCTCTTGGACCCAGAAGTCAGAGTTTTAATTCCACAGCATCTCCTGATTTTGCTGTTTCAGAAATGTGCACCGTGTTAAGAAATTAGGAAGCTGTGTCTCCTTTTGCCTCTAGGGATTTGGCTTTGTTCATGATTCTAGCGGCCCTTTGTGTCCTTTGAAGAAAAAACCCCCTCTTGTACCTGCCACTATTTTTAGTGTGTGCTTTCAAAGGAAGAATTCTCTCTACATTGTACAGATCCCTGAAGACAATCTCCAGTGCAGAGACATAGTGACATATGAAGATGAATGTAATGCTCTGAACGTTGTGCCTCTGCTTCATAGGCCAATTCTGCAAAACTACCGCAATTTGTGATTCACGAAAGTTTACCTTGTCCTTAGACACAGAATTCCAATTCTCCTCTTCCCTCTGTCAACTCACTGAAACACTAATTCTTAAGGAATGTAATTTTGTCTGTTTGCTGATGTAAAAGGCTCCTGGTATGAAAAAAGCAGCTTTTCCTCTACTGCCCTGCAGTGGGAAGCAGACTTTGCACTGCAAGGTGATGAATTATTATAACCAGCGAAATCCACAGAATTCCTTCATAAGATTGAAATAAATTCTGTTTTGTTTGTAACCCTGTTTGCTATTTTTGTTAAACTGCCCGCTCTCAGGTCCTATCCCAAGAAGAAATCCTGTCAAGAAGAATTATTTTTGGCCAATTCTCCTTCAAAGAGTCACAATCAATAATCTCTCTTATAGAAGGCAACCTTCGGGAACACAGTAAAGGATGTTAATGGTAGTTCCGATGGACGTCTCACTTTCTCTAAAGGCAACAAATGAAATATTAAAAACTAAGTAGCATTTAAACGAGTCACTCACCATGAAGTCTGTCTCAAAGCACACAAAGTAATCAAAACCAGAGCAACACAAGGGACCCTGGCTTTATAAAAATAATCTTTTCCCCTATATCATCAATTTCATAAAAGGCCTTCAAAATCCACAAGAGTAAAACTGTTTCTCACTTAGAGAGAGGGGAAAAAAACCCATGTGTGAACATTTCAGGCTTTTTAAAGGAAGTAATGTAGCAAATTGTAGCCTTGTGTAATTCCATTTAAGTTAGCCAAGTTAAATATATATGGCCTACAAGGTTGTGGGGTGGGAATTTGGTAGGCTCTAGAAATTCGGAAACATTATAATCTCCTTACTATCACCTGTGAGTGGGATATCACTCCATAGTTTTTCGGCACTAAGTGGCTTATCAATATAGACTTTCAAAGAACAGCTTCAGATTTTGTTACATACCCTGAAAACCTTCACTTTGAAAAAATGCACACTGTTTATCAGTCAGTACCATAACCACATATACAAATATATATATGGATTTGCCAAGAAAGCATAAACTGAAACATCCCATAATACCTTTCCTGCCAATATTGGCCTATAAAATTATTATGAACCTTACATAAATTTGGGTAGGTCTGTGATCTGTCAGAAGTAATAGTTGGGGTTGCTTGCCTCTGCAGCTGTAAGGAGATACAGAAGGAGGTGCTGGTGATGCTGGCTCTCAATAGTAAGGCCATACATAAGACGTGCTGCAGTAAACTGCCTTTTGCTCTCCTCATTCCCCCCTCACCCCAGAGAGAAAATACCGAACTTCACTGAATCAGGAGCACGCCTGCCTCTTTATTGCAGGAGCAAAGGCAAGATCTTTCCTGTTACAGTTGGTGCAGCATTGGCAGCCACATAGCAAAGATCACCCAGAGCCAAATCTTGCTTCTCACTAGACAGTGAGGTACCACAGATCCTCCTCTCTTTTATCTCAAAGAGAAGGTAATGACTTTTCGTTCTCCCAGTTCCCCTTTGCTCCTGGCTGCCCTGCATGGGTTTCTCTGCACGTGACCTCTGTATTGTCCATGCTGTGTTGAGCTCACTAAAACTGCAGGCAGAAAAGCAAGTAACTACCCAAACAAGCAAAAGGGATGGCAGCCTCCAGTGACAGTCCCTCCTGTGCAGCATATCAAGTGCATCAAGTGCTGGAGAGCCAGTGTTGCACTGCGTTTGTCAGCCAGAACAGGACTTTAAATACTCCAGACAGCTTAACTCAGACTACAGCTAGCTACAATTTCACTATAATGAGTGTTATATATATATTCTGCAGTCACATAGCTGTTAAAATCGTTCCTATGCAACTGTGCTCTGGCATCCCTGTTCAGCTTTTAATTGTGCCTCTAGCCTTTTCATTGTGAGGACAACCTAAAACCCACAAGCTGAATGCAAACTGAGACAGCATCACTGCCAGAACCTGCAGGAAGCCACAGCCATCAGCCTGCAAGGCCTGTCCAGCCCTGCTCCCCTCCCTGGGGATGGTAGGACTGTAGCAGCTGGTAGCTGCCCTCAAGTGCAGCCACGAGCACGGCATGTTCGCCCAGTCTCTAGCTCTCCCCGTGCATGGCTGCTTGACAGGCACACCACAGGGGTGTGCAGAGTGCTGCAGGTTGCCCAAAGGCAGCCTGTTGGGGTGTGTGCACCGGGGTACCAGGCCCCCCATGCCTGCAGACACAGTACTGCAGGGCACCCTCCCACCCCATCCAAGGCTATGCGTCCAGCGCTAACAGGTAAATCTAACCACATAAGCCTGCACTGGCTCCCTTTCAAGAGGCAGCAAAGACAGACTCAGTGAGTCCAGAGGCCATGCAGTGTACACCTCTCTCAGTTTGGCACAGAGCTTGCCACCCTGCAAGAGCTCACTGCTGGGAGGCACTGGGGCTCTCTTTCCCTGCCCAGCCAGGTCCTTCCCAAAGCTCCCTCTCCATCTCTACTTGCAGGCACTACCTGCTTTGCACTTGTGCACTGCAAGGCTGCGTGGCCTCGAGCAAGAGAGCTGGAGTGCACTTTGCAACAAAGATCAAGAGCAGTCAAAGGCATGGGATGGCAAACTTTCTTGCCTTGAGGTTAGTGCAGCAGCTCTCTGCCACCTGGAGAGTAGGGGATGTGATTTCCTAAAGATAGCCATGGGCTTCCCACTCTCCCAGCGTACGTGAGGAACGTGTTGCATTAATAGTAAGAGTCTGAGGAGTGGCTAGGGGGAGATCCTACCGTTGAGTCACGACGTTCAGACAGGACCCCCTTGCTTTCTAAACTCCGTCTCTGAGAGGAGTCTAGGTGTGGCTAAGTCCAGTCTTAGTCTCAGACTTGGTCAACAGTTTATTTTCTAAGGGTTGTAGAAGTAACCGTTCACCAGAATATTTGTTTTTAGTTACTAATTTGGCAGATGCCCAATTTAACATTATAAGGCCGGTTGCATCCAATAAGAACTATCACAGCTAAATTAATGAATAGTGCAATTTATTAAAGCAACAGATACACAGGTTCTTTGGATTATCAGTGATAAGATTAATGGTTACAAGACACACAACAAATACTAAGACAATGAGTAACACTGTTAGGCTACAAGTGCATTAAGCAAATATGAAGCAACTCTAATGCGCTGGAGATTGAAAGTGAAGCTATAGAGAGGTTTCTAAGTTTTCCTGAAAAAACACTTGGTATAGCCAAGTGCTCAAATCTTACCGAAAGGCGTCCCAATACGGGGGAAGGGAGGCTTAGTCTGTTGACTGGTCCCAGAAGTCAGAGTTGTATGTGATGGTATCTTCCCTAACACTCACTTTCTCTTCACAAATTTTATACTATTTTTTATCTTTCAGGTAGAGCTTGAGTGACTCTAGTCATACATACCTTTATTATGATTGGTGTAAAATTTTCTTGCTTTGCTTTTAAAGGTGTAGACTAGAAAAATACAAAGTGCATGCCCAGTGAGGGGTGGTCGCACCTTAAAAGTGGGTAGCTTTTGGGATGGAGGTGTGTTTTGGTATTATAATGATATTACAATGAGCAAAGTTCACCAGAAGGATAGCATTTTGTCAAAAGTATGGCAGACTGGTGGCCCAGGGTGGCAAATATGCAGTGTACCAGCTCCATGATACCTTGAGTTCCCATTTATCACAGAGCCTGACCGCAATGCCTCCACATCGCTCCGCCATGCGGACAAGTCCTCTTAGAGTCAGTACACCACGTTCTCCTGGCATTGCCGACATCTAAGGTTAGTAGGGAACTTCCGTGGAATGGATTCCTCACATATCAGCTGCACTCCACCCTGAAAGCTTCTTCAATGCTGTGCCTTCTCTAAAAACATAAATTTAATTCCTAAGTCACCTCCAGCGATTATTCCACATAATCCACCCTGTGACTATAGTCACTCAAGCTTCATGCTCAAGCTTCCTGAGATTTGGGATGCATTGGGTGTGTCACATGCGTTCTTGTGGTGAGGATTATCAAGGACATATATATCTTGTGGGGACATTTGGTGAGACAAACATTTCATCCTGATCCAAAGTTTAACGCACAAGGTAACTGTTAAAATACAACACAATAGGGTAACTATTAGTAAACCTATGATAGGGTGAAGCACTTTGCTGAAGATTCCTGTTGTGGTCAGTGACTGTCTAAATAGACCCCAAACCTCAAAGTCAGAGAGATGCATTGCTTAGAACAGGTACCCATTCTCCCTTTTTGAGGTATGGGGCTCTTCAGATGGGTGCAGAGAATGAGTCTCTCACAGTAGCCTCCTGGACAAACTGCCCAGCACACAGCTGGATAAACACGTAATGCAGTGGGTGAGCAACTGGCTGATGGGTCGGGCTCAAAGGATCATAGTAAATGGGGTTATATTGGGCTGGTGGCTGGTCACTAGTGGGGTTCCACAGGGACCCATGTTGGGGCCAGTACTTTTTAATCTCTTTGTTAATGACTTGGATGTAGGACTTGAAAGAATACTAATTAAGTTTGCCGATGACACAAAACTGTTAGGAGCTGTTGACACTCCTGAGGGCAGAGAGGCCCTGCAGAGAGAACTGGACAGACTGGAGAGCTGGGCAACCACCAACCATACGAAGTTTATCAAGGGCAAGTGCTGGATTTTATACCTGCGGCACGGCAACCCTGGATGTTCATACAGACTGGGGAACGAGAGGCTGGGGAGCCGCTCTACAGAGAGGGACCTGGGGGTTCTGGTCAATGGCAAGTTGAACAAGAGCCAACAGCGTGCCCTGGCAGCCAAGAGGGCCAACTGTGTCCTGGGGTGCATCAAGCCCTGCATTGCAGCTGGTCAAGGGGGGTGATTGTCCCACTCTGCTCTGTGCTGGTGCGGCCTCACCTTGAGTGCTGTCTGCAGTTTTGGGTGCCACAGTGCATTCAGGATATAAAGCTACTAGAGAGTGTCCGGAGGAGGGCCACGAAGTTGATGAAGGATTTAGAGGGGAAGCCATTGAGTTTGTTCAGCCTGGAGAAGAAGAGACCGAGGGGAGACCTCATCGCAGTCTGCAGCTTCCTCACAAGGGGAGGAGGAGGGGCAGGCACTGATCTCTTCTCTCTGGTGACTGATGACTGGACCCAAGGGAATGGCAGGAAGATGCCAGGGGAGGTGTAGGTTGGATATCAGGAAAAGGTTCTTCACCCAGAGAGTGGTGGAGCTCTGGAACAGGCTCCCCAGGGAGGCAGTCACGGCACTAAGCCTGGCGACATTCAAGAACTACTTGGACAACACCTACAGAGATATGGTGTGAATTTGGGGTTGTGCAGTGCAGGGAAGAGTTGGACTTGATGATCCTTCTGGGTGCCTTCCAACTCAGGATAGCTATAGTATATATAATAGTCCTTATCCTCTCTACTGTTCCTGAAGGAGGGAAAAGGAAGCTTTCCCTCACTCCAGCAAACAAATTCATTTACTGGACTTCTATGTCACCTGTTGGAATTAGGAAAGAATTATTTGCCTAGGACGCTTCACTGCAGAATTCATATCCCTATTAAGCTTAAGCATGAAAATGTCATGTTAATGTTTGAAGCAAAACTAGTCAGCAGCAAATTCTTTGACATCAGTTCCTCACCTACAAACTGTGGACCAAGAATTATTCATGGGAATCCTTCTGTTGGGACATTTTCAATAGAAACACTTTGAATTTGACTATTTGACTTGAATGGAAGCAGACCTCCTCCTTTCCCTCCAATGAATTAAACAGGACAAGAATATATCAATCATATCAACAGCACGGGCACAAGGTTGGTTTTTTAAAAATTATTTTAAACAAACTCATCACTAATAAGGACGTGGAAATGAAATGTTCTATTACCACAAACATCAGAACATCAGAAGGAAATACAAAATTAACATACAGCGAATATTCTAGTATGGCTTTCTAGGTCCAGACTGAATGAGGTTGGAGACAATACCAAATGGGCTGTATCCTCCAAGTATTTGTACATGTGTTCAAATGGCAAAGAAGGCAAGCAATCTGAATATATATTCTTTGCTGATACTAGACAAACTAATCAATCATGGTGAAAACTCATTCATAATCAGACACCTGAGCTGGTCTCAAGTCACTGCATGCTGCAGAGATGTGCATGGCTTTTAAATCATGTGTTGACCTTACTGCATACCTAACATTATGCACATTCTTAACGTTAAGAATGGGAATAATTCCTTTAATATGAAGTATTTCAGTGAATATTTGCAGGGCTGGATCCTAACTCTGAGCTGGTCTTCACAAAGACATTCAGGAAAATGAATCCAAATTAATAAAGGCTTAATTTAAAGCAGATTAGTTAAAGTGCATTTAACCCTGTAAAGACTTTTCAAAATTAAAGTAACCTTAATTCAGCTTTGTATAAAGCTTAATCCATTTTCAATTTATACTTTAAGTGAATTTGGACTAATTAAGTTGAATGTCCTATGTAAATGAGCCTGAGGCCTTAATACAGAACTATGTCCAAGCACAGGTATAAAACTACCCCTATATAGGCAAGCATATCCTTGAAATTGGCTATTTTCAATAAGATGCATACAAGTACTTAAATATTTTCCTGAATCACACTCTTAACTATTTTATATTCTTAAACCATTTGAGAATTATAGTTTGATGGTAAGGAAAAATCATAGCCCAAAGGGTTGAAAGGCACATAAATATATTTCATTTACTGTCCTCCAGATGATACCAGCTTCTACAGTGAAATCTTCAATCATTGTTTTCTGTAGGAAATCTCTGATTGACACAGAATTAAAAACTGGTTCTTCAGGCTGGAATTATTTTTTCCTTAGAAGGGGAAAAGAATATTAACCCTTCATTTTCTGGGAAGACTTCATATGGAGTGTTGTTTTCTCAACATAAACCCGCAAAGCACCCTATCCATTCCCAACGGAAAAGATGAATTTCAGCAATTGTATTTATCTAGGATTTTACATCTCAGATGTACTTACTCTTCTTTCAAGGCTCCCTTCCATGGAAGTGTATGTGAAGTGTTTGAATCTAGGTTATTTTCTTGCTGGATATGCAGCAAGAAACTGAGAAAAAAACAAGCTTTATAACAAGGTCTGAATAAGTACCATACTTCACATGTAAGTTTAAATAGTCAATGTTAGTTACATATGTGCTTAACTGCTTCACTGAAGAGAAGTAAAATTGTGCAATAGTATTATCGTTAGCAATGTAGCAGCAAAGGCATGTGAAGTGGCAAGTTGTCTGCTGGCTACCTAAAGTGAACTAAGAAAAAAACACTACCTCCAGAATAAAATTTGCCAACTAAATTAGGCATGGAGCCAGAAAGGCTATTTACAGAGTCATGAAGCCTAGGCAGACATCCCACGTCTGCTTACTCAGAGTGAGTTGGAGAAGTCAGCTCACACATGATACAGCTCAGCTCCTGATCCATCCAACTTATTGTCCAAATACAAATTCCTTGAGCTCCCCCTGGTACTTGAATAGTCATATTCACACAGCATAACAGAGCATAGGTCAGCAATCTCCAAGAGGCTGAAGACCGGAGATGTTATGTGATGTTAGTTGATGTGCTGTATCCTAACATAGAGAACGAGTACAGTTGTATTTTCATGGCACTGAGCCCAGGCAAATACTCTTCACCTCTCTGCAAGACCGTACAACTTCTGGACACAAGCTCACACAGATATGGCTGACTCATGCATCTTCACCTGATCTTCCTCTACTAGAATGGGTATGCATAGAAGTAGATTGAGTATGTCTGCACCACCACGTACCCACAGTCCACCCAATGCAGTGATGCAGTTATGAGCGGTGGCCACCTGATGGCCAAAATAAAATAGAGATTTGACAGATCTGTACATAAAATTCACCAAGTGTCTATTTTGGTTAGTCTTCCCCAAAGAGAAGAGTCCAAAGAGATTACTTCATTTTTTTCCTAACTCATGCAGTGAAAGAGAGAGAATTTTATCCTATGTAGATTCTTCAAACATGCTTATTGCCATGTTAGCTGAATGCTGTCCAGAAAGAGGAAGAGATCCAAGGGCAATTGCTACCATCCTGCTCAACGACTACCTAATTCCTGCTGCCAGGAACACCAACTTGTTTGGCCCTCCTTTCTTTAACTGTCTTTCCTTACATTATTCTTCTACTGTCTGCTGAAGTTACTACTACCACCTTTTCCACTTTGATGAAAAAGGTGAAGAGAAAAGACGTTCACAAGAATATAGACATGGTTGCCTTCAACAGTGCTTTGTGGAATGGCTGTGCTGTGAACATGGCAGTCAGTAGCACAAGGTGGAGGTGGCACTGCTCGTAAATGGGGCTTCTTTTTAATGTCACTACCATAATTTCCATAATTTCCATGGCTCACTTTTAGTTAAAGAGATATTTCTGCCACACTGAGGTAAAAGAGCTTTTTAGATGTGTTTGAAGGCTGTTAGCCACCATCACATGCCAGCCATTCTCTTCTCGTGTTCTGTAGCTGCTTTGCATCAAGCACCCAGTGGTCTCTGCACTTGCTGCTGTCTCCTCTTGAACCAAAAGCTTTTACTCTTCTTCAATCTGCAGATGTGGGCCAGATGAGGACCAGTGGCCAGCTGAGGTGAGTACAGTAAAATAATCACTCCAGACACAGAAAAGCAACTTCTCCCACGCACATATTAAGCTGGCAGCATTTAACTGGCACCTACATAATAAGGACATCTACTGCACTGCAAAACATGGTCAGGACTCGCAGCCATTAAATGGACTTGATAGCCTTTAAATTGTGTTTTACTGTGCTGGCTTACAGAGATGGTTTGGAGCCGATGTGGCAGCTCATTAACACTCAGTTAACACTTCTCTATATAGCACAGCATCGACTTTTACATTTTCTTGTTTTCAGGGGAGCGAGGCATGTGGAGTTAAAGGGAGGGGTAATAGCTTAAGACACACAAAATATTATGAACAAATCAGTTTTGAAAACACTGAAATAAAAAAGCTACAGTGGACTGAAAGTACCATTTGTGAATATAGTCCAGGAGAAGCATTACTTTTACCTCGCCAAGTTTCCAATGCACATGATTTCTGAGAGTCCCAGCTTCAGGTACCAGAGACAGACATCTACAGAGGAGCAGTTTGTTATTTGAGGAAGCATGCATCTAAATCAGCTTCTATTTTCAACCTTATAGCAGCATCTGTTTTATTTAAAAAACCTATAACTCACTTTTAACTGTTAGGCTGCAAAACTGGGGAGCGTGCAACTCACTCTCTTTGATGCTGTAGCCTTCAGCTCTGAATGCCAGAACGATCTCTTCTTGCAAATAAAGCAGTAAAAGAGGAAGTGAATATGTCAGACCGCATTTGATTGCCAGAAAACGGACTGTTTCCCATAATGAAAGAGAGCAATCCCCATGTGAAACGGGGATCTTGTCTACTGGTTGCCTCAGACCTCAGACAGCGCAGTGAGCGCGTGCGGGAGATTAATAGGCAGATTATCTTGCAGCCCTCCCCACTGCAACATCTGTCTGTGTTAACGAGTGGCCTTGCACAGAATGTGCTGAAATCCCACTTAGGTTGCTTCCCCTCTGCATGAACCCCAGTCTTGCAGCCATCCAGAGTCTAACAAAGGATCAGCAAGCAACAACCTGCAAAGCGACTGATCCTAGCCAAGGAGGAGGAGGGCTTGCCAAAGGTGGCCAGTAGATACACTGACAGCCTACGTAGCTCCCCAGGGAAACCTCCCTCTCCCTGACTCAATTACTTTTATCAGACAACCTCTCCTGGAGTGCTCAGCAGAAACAAAAGCTGCTTCTCTCTGCACAGGACTTTGATAGGCAGCATTTCCACTCTTCCCCCTCCAGGTCGAGCCTGCCAGGAGAGAACGGAACTTTTCTGACAGAAGGAGGTAGCCCTCACACTCCCCACCACCTGCAGGTTTAAAGGTCCTGTTCTTGCTAATCCAGGCACCCTGCGGACACCAGGGGTCTGAGTGTGCTGTACAGCACGATGTCCCACAGCGCAACCAAACTAGTTTTAAGAGAGCTAGTGTGGTAGTAGGGGGAGTATAGCTGCATTACTGCAAAGCTCCACCTGGCCCAATTAGCCCCACTGGAAACCACTTTGGGTGTCTCCGTGTGGCCTTGCGGTGTGCCAAGTAAACAAATACATACAGCACATTTGCAAAGAGGGCCTTTGCAACTACGCCAGAAACATTCAGGCACAGATTGTGCCATTAGGCAGATTTCAGCTGGATGCCCGTGCGTGAACTCTGGCGTTTTGCACAGGGAAGGTGGCAGGCAACAGCTGAAGAAGCAGCTCCTGGTCTCTGACCGGGGCGCATCTCACAACGAAGAAGCAGTCCTACCTGTGGAAGCTAAAAGGCACTGGGCTTTCTTTTGGAAATGTGATTGCCAATGGAGATGGAAAGCGGTAGAAGAAACAGTAAGGAATGATACATTCAGACTGAAATCTTTTTGGCTACAATGCCCGAGAGGATTGCCTCCATGTAATGCCACAAATTCCTCTTTGGGGTCGGGACAGATGGGACAAAGGCAAGCCTGATGCAGTCTAGGGTTTTGCTCACGTTTGCAAACAAAGCAACTATACTGTAAAGAGGACTTAACGACATCTGCTCTTCCCTTTTCCTTTCTTCCTAGATAGCCCCAAAAACATCCAGCCGCAGTCATCTTTCTAGTCGATCAGTCAATGCTGGGTCTCCTGAACATTTTCTTCCCAGGTATTTGATAAACTGCAATTCATTACAATACCATCTTTGGTTTTATTTTTTCAGATCTACCACTAAGTCTGTGGGGTATATTCCATCCTTGAAATGCAGTAAAATCCTTCATATTTTTAATCAATAGATATTAAATGACACCTTGTTTTCAAATATTATATCACTTATTTATTCGAACACTGATTCCAAGTATTGATCCTGATGTAAATTAAAAATCTTACATCTCCATGTTCTACATTCTCTTCTAATTCTCACCTATCTTATCTTCTGGACATCAGAGGCCCAGAGTTTCCAGCAGGAAGAAAAAACATTTTACTTTGCCCAACCACAGAAAAAGCAAAGTAACTTCACAGAACATTTTATATTAAAAATTCAGCTTTGCATGTCCTTTCACGCTCCAGAACACCCCGGATCAGAAATACAAAACATTTAGGGGTTCATAAGTAAGTTGGCCAAATATCACTCTTTGTTACAGCAAAATAAAAAAGTGCACATTGCCACAGGAAGAATCTCCCCCATTTAATACCGTGTCCCTGCTATGGATGAACGGATGCGCTGAATTTCTGATATAAACCGAATGTAAGCTGTTTGTCATGGAAAAAACCAAGTTTTATAGCCAGCCTCATTTTGAAAAATGGCTAAATTATCTTATATGAAACCTCATCATCCCTGGCTCCCTCCCACAGAAACTTATAATCAACTTAGGGTAGGTATAACAGAAAACTGCGACCCCAACAGTTAAAGTTTAGTAAAAGGTCTGAAAAAAGAGTTACAGTGGGAAGTGTCAGGCGACCTGAAGTGAAAGTTATTACCTGCTTCACCTGTAATGTCTTCATTATTGGGGCCTTGGATATTTTGGTGATAGCTGCTACTAAAACATCTCAGACTACTATCCCTACATTAATCTCTTTTGGTGATATTGGAAAAATGCCTGTAAGCTAATAAGTGCTCTGCGCATGGGAGGATCAGATTTGATATAAGTGAACTATTTTTTCTGGGTCTTTGGCACTCAGCTACATACATAAGAAGCAGAAAATAGGACAAAACCAGCAAAGTAATATGAAAGCACGTGACGGTGGTTTATTAAAAGACTTACAGCTGAAGAATATGAATGCCCCCTTTTTGTCTCTATACGTGATGTACCAGCCCCTCTCCCATAGCTCTTTGAAGGCAGAGAATCCAGAAGTAACAGCTGAATTCTCAAATCAAAAAGCCAATGAGCTGGAATATTCCCCTCGAAAGAGATGATGGTGGCTTTATTGAAACGACTCTCCAAGAAGTGTCTGGCTCCCAGAGTGTGGTGGGGGAGCCAGCTATCTCCTGGAACAGATTTGGCATAAATGAGGAATAATCCAAGGCGGTGTCCTTGCCAGGCCTCTTGTCATCAGCCGACGGTGCTACTGGGATGTTTAGTCTCAGGACCGCTGACTGCAGGAACACAAGGCTTCCCCTTGGCCAGGGGCTTCCATCCGTCTCATTCAGAATAAGGAATCAACGACAGCACAACCAGGATTTTCAAGAAGGTACTTGGTGGGGCATAATGAAAGGGAGCCTGAGCCTCAGGGAAGAGACTACAAGGCAGCGTTGCCAACTACTGCTGCTCGAAACAAAGCTCTTGCGATAGCATCTCCTCTGCTGGCAATGAGCATGAATACCAGCTAAGCTGACATTCCAGTAGACTGCAGGGCTATTTGAGCAAAAAAAGCCATCAGATACCCTGAATGGAAGATCGTCTGGCTCTTGCCAGTCTGCCAAATGTAGGTGAGCTGCTATACTTACAGATGCCTTGGTTTACAGAACAATGAAATAACTACAAGTAACTGCAAAAGCACCATCACATTTACCCAGTATAAATAAACTTGTAACAAACACATCTTGCACAAAACTGTTGGGGTTCTTTAGCATGCAGTACTGTGGCTCAAGACCTTACGGAACAAAAGAAAACAGAGCACTTAAAGAACCATATGTTTGTTTCACTATACAGTATATATAACATCAACTTTGCATCCAAATTTAGCAGTAAGTTTTTATTGCTTTCCGTTGTGCAAATGGCCAAGTTGCACATCAACAATTGCTTTAGTTTCAGAGAAAGTTGCACATAAGAGGTGGAATTATTTGCAAAATAAGATGAAGTGTTGATGATCATGTCCTCACCATACAATAAAAGGATATTTCACTGAGTTTCAGGATGCAGAGTAACAGCATGATCCCTCCTATGATCTCACTCAGGGAAAGGTCAGCTTGCTAGGGAAATTATATTTACTTCTGGAGCATTCAGCTACCTCAGCTACCAGCCGGGAAAAAAGTGAGGAGTGACTCAGAGGGAGATGCTTCCACACCCCCAACATGAATTGAAGTTATGAAGGGTTAAGAATGAGAAATGGTGGAAGATGGTTCAATCAACTGATCTGTGCCCACTGTTCCAAAAAGAAAGCCCAAGTGTTCCCAAAGTAGGGAGGATTCTCCAAACCATTTAAAGCCATTCTCTATTTCACAGATGAAAAGGTGCATACATATCCATGTTACCATGGAGAAAACTACATCTTTGCTCTCCCCTACTTTCAGATTTCAGGCTTTGATCTTTAGATTAATACAGGTCATTTTTTACCTTCACCTATCCTTCACCACAACACAGATGGTCCTCAAAACTGAGAAGTAAAACCATTTACTAATGGACCCATAGGGTTAGATTAGAACCCCAAACATTACACTAAAACTCTCAGACCTTTGGCATATTTAAACCTAGCACTGCATTTTGCATGGATCAAATTCTGAAGCCTGATCACTCGGGCCAGATTCTGATACCTTTCACAATGAACAAAACTTTTTCCCTTGAAGAGCCCCAAACTAATAGAATTTGTGTGAAGAGAGACAGGAGTGTGACACTTTCTAGCATTCAAAGTCTGGATTCAAATTCATATTTTACAGGTTTGGTCTAGCCCACAATCCAAGTCATTTGGCAACACTTTTTCTTCTAATTGAGATATATAGTTCAGCATGAATGAAATACTTCCACAGTTAAAGAAGGCACTAAAAAGCCTTTTTCCAACAGTTAATTGAAATTAATTTTAAAGCAGTAAAAGTCTGATTATAGAATGATGTCATTTGCATGGAGTAACTTCATTCTAACATTAGGCTAAGTCAAACGAACAAAGCTAATGAAGGTGAGAAGAGTAGCAAGGTTTTTAGCTGAAATTAATACTTTCAGCACTGAACGTTAAAACAGGTAATACTCTCCTCATTTTTACTTTGAAAGGTGCTTTATTTGCATATACACATTAGTGGCAGGACATCAATTAATTAGTAAAAAGAAAAGAAAGATCTCTAAGGCAACATTAATATTTAAAAGTTCAAACATAATTGTTCCTTATGCTGTTCTCTTTAATCTTAAGTTTTGTTCTTGGACACTGAAGTTACTTCTCCAATGCATATATTGATCAGGGCCCCCTGATGGTAACCTGACTGCTGTTCTATATATGTATGTTTCAAAAAAGTGAGAACACTTCAAGTATAAAAGCAGTACAGAAAAGAGACTATGCAAAAATGGTACTTTCTCATTCCTCATGCACCAAAACAGCAGGGCAAGGCAGCTTCATGGCTGAAGTGCACACCGTGATTCCCCGGCTGCTCCCAAGGGACCTCTTGGAGAGCACCATGAATGCATCCCTGCCCCATCGCCCATGGAAGCCAGGGCTCATGTCTCCCCCACGTGCGTAGTCAAGGCATTGCCAGGGTGCTCATTCAGTCAGAATTTAGGACTCGCCCTTGGATCGTCTGGTTTAGATGCAGCCTGTATCCTTCCACTTTATAGGCAAGAGCAGCTGCTCACCACTGCACCCCAATCCACTTGAGAGAACTCTGATCTGAGAAAATGAGCTAACATCTATCCCGAGTCCTGCTTTATCAATAACATTTTCTGTTGAAAACATTGCAGCAGAAAAAATCTCATGGGTCATTGAACCTGAGGTCCTTTATCATAGAAACTACATCACAAAATCTTTCTAATAAAACTACCGGCCATAGTCTAATAATAAGCTAAATTATTTGCCACCACCACTCTTCCTGGGACACTTTTCCAGAACCTCGCTATTTGGATGACTGGAAAACTACTTCTGTTTTTTAGCTTTAATTTATATACCTCTGGAGATTTTTACTATGAGCAATGATAAGCAAGCCAAAAAGAGCTCAGTTTAACTCTTGAAACCAGCATGAGCAAAGAAGGAAAGTCATTAGGAGAAGGTACCTCTTGGGAAGTAAATAAGTTAGAATTCAAAGGTATAAGAGAAAAGAAGCATCCACTGTTCCCATATTCACCACTGACAGGTCTTAATTGAATTTTCTGGACATGCATAAACTTTTATCTGGTTTGATTTTATTCCCAGGAACATAGTCCTACTTTTTAGAACTGGGGGAAGCTGTACCTCCAAGTCTCCTCTCGGTACCTAGCCAAGAGGACGCACTTCAGATTTATGGATACTAAAGAACTGAATGATGTTTATGAGGACCATTACAGAAAATCTCAGATATAATCCAGCCTAGAAAATGTTCTGATTAAAAATGTTTATTATTTATTTACAACAGAAAGGGGCACATGCTTTCACAGAAGAAAACTGCCATTTTCTAGCCAATTCTAATTGCAAGCAGGAAAGGATATAAAATCTTGAATTTAAGTTTAATTTCTGAGTTTTCAAGTGACTCAGCCTGCATTCTCACACCAGTCCCTTACCCTCTTTCTGTCTCCATTTCCTCATCTTTAAAATATGGGTAATAATACTTCTGTATCCCTTGAGTGTTTCTTAAGCTTAATTAATTCAGTGCTTTACAAAGTGCTTTCTGATCCAGAGATGGGGGTGCTACACATATCCACAGAACTCTATTTTAGACCGTTTGTAAATAAATAAAACTATACTTTCTAGATCTTATTTTTAATACAGAATAGGAATGACCTGGCCTCAAGTGATCTTCTCTCATGGAAAAGACATTGGAAGCCAGGTCTGCAGCCAGCATTTTCTCCCAAGTCAGTAGTCCTCCCTTGCGTGGGGAATGTGAGAATGTGGCTGCAGGCCAGGCCTCTCGCGCACAGAGGGAGGGAATTAGAGCACCAGGCCTCTGGCCAGCACTTGCCAACCAAAGCTGCACTTTTCTCATAGAAAGCTAATGGGAAAATGCATTTGCACGCCAACAGGTCTTGCTCAACTGAGAGCTCTGCAGCTGTCCTGCTAGGAAATGAACGTGACACAGCAGCAGCAAATTGTACAAGAGCTCAGGGGCCCCTTGTACCTTGAAGGAAGGGGAAGTGGAGGTCGAAAACTCTGGCCGGTCTTGTACTTCATTAGGACTACAGCTCTGTAAATCAGATTGCTTAGGGAAGAACATGATTTCTGGAGCTGACACTCCACTGCATGGCTGAAGGTCGGAAGCCCAAGACGGGACCAAGGTTTTTCAACTACGGTTGCAGTCTTCATATGTATTCAGCTGCAAATGCGTTTGGAGTAGGGAAGTAACAAGGATTATTGGCCTTTTACTTCTTAGTCAGGAAGGGTCTATTACTCTCTAAACTGAAAGTAACCAGGGCAACTAGGATGCTTTTCATGCAATACATCTGATAAAGTTGGGTTTGCTCCTACACATTATGGTGAAAATTAATCAGAAGGCGGCTTCTGGCTAGCCGTGATGTTTCTTTAAAATGAAGGAATGGTTTGTCATGGGAAAAATGTGGTCAAGTGGTTAAGCAGCAAGTTCAGACTCAGGAAGCCCAGGGTCCATTCCTTATCCCACCAGAGGCATGAGAGCGGTACTTGTATTTTCTGCAGAACTCCTCCTAGGGAATGCAAAGTGCCTTGCACTATTTTAAGTTACCCCATCTCTGTGTCTCAGTCCCCCATGTGTAAAATGGGAGACAATAGCAAAGAAGTCTCACAGGGACTGTGAGATGCTCAGATGCTAAAGAAAGAGAAGCCATATGTGTTCCTAAAATAAGTAACAGCATGGGTAGGGCTATTTTGGGACAATAGAGCTATGCTAGCTTTGCATGCAACTGCCTCCACTGCAGCAGAAACAAAATCTATAGGAGTTTAAAAAAACATGTATACATATATACACACTCCTGTATGTTATGTTTCTAAGGTAAACGATTTTGGGTTTTAGACTGCTCAGGTAATAGCATTCAGAAATTCTGGCAGCTACTGAACTCCACTTTCAAGTGGCATAGATCATGCTGTGAGCTAGTGTCATGTAGCTCAAGAGGTATGGCGTTATTGGTTGGTAGTTTTAAGGGTGATGCCCAGGGAAGGGGACAGTGGTTTGGTGACTGCCTGGGGTGCCTGGTGTACCCTGGCTACCCACACAGGCAGGGAGAGTGAGGTGAACACCAGAGTCATGTGCAGGACCGGAGCTGGTGCGGTGAAGAAGCAGTGATGGTGGTAACACTGTCCCATTTCAGTAAGTTTCTGGCTGAGGCTCTAAATATTGGACTTAATCACCTAATGTGCCTAGTGGTGGCTTCTGCCCTCCCGCAGGTCTAACTTTTTATACCTACCTCTGAACGATAAAAGATAAAAGCCTTGGAATATATAGCTATAAAATAAAGAGCATGTGGGGCACATATATAGCTTATGGCTGTTTGCCATAATTAAGGTCTGCACAAACTCGCTTTTCCTTGTTAGGTACAGCCATGCCCCAGACTGTGCCACAGTCCAAGTGGCAGGGAAAAAAGAGGGCACCAGACAGGATCACTTGACCTTGTAAACAGACTTTCAGCAACTAGAGATGAGAGCAGATCACACGAGCTGCCGAATGTATGTCTGGCACCCAGGTACCTCATCACCCAGAAACAGTTCAGTTATTTATTTAGATATGGATTTTGCAATTTGGCTTGTGTTCAACATAGAGATTCAAGTCTGATTTGATCAAATATCCCAGAGTTTCACCTTATAAACTGGTCTTTCATATGTATTAATACATATACCAATATGATACATTTCTCATTGTTTAAATTAGAAACGTCAGTGATGTTCACCGCCTTTTAAATCCATGAACAGATGCAAAAACTAGATGACTGTGAAAATTAATGTTGAAAATTAGCCATGTCTCCCCAAATCTCAAAAATACTCACGTTTGTGTTGAACTGCTTTACATATTCTAATTTATTTGCTCTTATTTATGGGTAGTTTCCAGGCTTCTTTGCCAGCAAATAAAGTGTATAGGTATGTGCATATGCAAGATAAATTATTAGACTGAATTGCTGCAATCATTATAATTTTCACCCAGGCCTCAGCTCCGAAAGGTGCTGAGCACCATAGCCAGATGCACTTGAAGTCAAGAGAATGAATGTGCTCATAGAGATCAGTGTGATATATGTTAAAGATAGAGATAACTGGAATGACTCACTATATTGGGCATAATGGCAAGGTTTTGGTATGAGAAGGGGCTGCAGGCTGACCTGCACAGGAGGAGATGAGGGGCTGGCCCTGTGCTGGTCACAGCTGTTTCCAGCTGGCTCTGCAACAAGCAACACCGACCCACTTGTGCACCAAGACCGAACAAATGGGAGGAGCATATGGTGCCTCTGCAAAAACTTATTTAAGAAAGGCGGTAACCACTAAACAAGAAGAGATGCCAGAGGACAGATGCCAGAGCAGGCACAGAACAAGAAGAGGTACCCAAGCAGGGGCAAGAGAGACACCAGAGCAGGGGAGATGCTAGAGAAAAAGGAGGGGCAAGAGAAGCCTCATCCAGGGCAAAGCAGGGACAGAGCAAGAGGAGAGGCTCAAGCAGGGGTGAAGATTCTCTGGAGCAGGTACATCTCTGAGGGGACTGTGGCCCATGGAGGAACCTCATCAAAGCATCTGAGTAAGAAACAAGGAGCAGTGAAAGGAAACAACACACACTGACTACCTTCTCCTGTGATGCCTGTTGTCTCATCAAAGGACAAAGGATGACGTGCAGTGAGGGGACTGGGGAAGAGGAGGAGAGGTTTCACAGGGGGAAGTGGTATTTTCCCTAAGTGTTTGTCTTCTTTATTTCTCGATACTGGAATCAAGAATTAAAATTTTACATCAATTGCAATAAACTAAATTCCATTAAATTCCCCAACTCAAGACTGCTTTTTTGTCTGTGACACTTGATAACAAAAGAATCAACCAAAACTTTTGTTCCAAACCTGAAATAACTACTTACAGTTTAGCAAAACCAAGAACCTTTCCTCTCTGCTGTCCTTCTTCATGTTTTCACCATACTTACCCCAGATCCGAACAGGCCTGCATTTTATGAATTGGACGATGCCCAATAACTATGGGAATTAAAAGATAATAATGTGCTAAAACACTGACTGCCAGAGCTAGACAGACACAAGGGACATGAAGAAATGTTTCTTCCTGACTATCCAGCTGCTTTGAATTCAGCTGAAACACAGTCTTTCTCTGAGAAACCAAGCGAAAATGGCTCACTCTGTGCGAAGCCGACCCGCCTGCTCACTCGGGAGGGACTCAACCAACCCAGGACATGGAAGAAGTGACATGAGCTTTCTGAGGAGGGGGCCAGATTGCTCGCCGTGCCAAGATATGTTGAGCCCAAGAGAAGGGAAGGGATGCTAGGGAGCCCATGCTGATTCTCGAATGATGCTGGCCCTCACCCAAGCTCTCTCATCACGGGGTGCTTGAACTTGTGAGAACTGGACAGGGTCCCTGCAGTGCTGGAGCCAGATAAGCGGCAAGAGAGTGGAGTTTCTCCCCCTCTCCAGCTTCATTTCCCTTGGTGTATTGAGAATTCCCCATTGCCAGACTGACCAGCCCAAAAGCGATGAGAAGTTTGAGAACGAGCCCTGATTGTTGCGTAGCACTCACAACAGCTAGATAGACCTTGGAGTTTCCCACTTTTTTCATCCTAAACGCAGACTGAAAATTCTAAAGTTAAGGTAAACTCATATTTTAACTGCAGTCACTGCAATTCTTCCCCACATACCCCATTTCTACCAGAGACGTTCAAACCTAAGTATTTTGTGGACAGAAACTGGAAAGGGCCAGGAGCTTTACAGAAAGCTCCTATAGATGATTTATGGGGAAACCATTGCTAATTCACAAAGGGTGTCCAATTTTAAGTATGATTGCCTTTTCAGTCACTCCACACAGCTCCAGATAGAATAAAGGCTGGGATTAGCACTTTAGGGGACGTATACTCGACAGTCATCAAGGCTGAGGTATGCAGACACTATTTATCTCAGTGAAACTCTTTTTACATTATGATGACCTGAATTTAATTACATCAGCTTCATCCATCAGCTGACATGCAGTCTCTCCAGTTAGATTGTCTCTCAGAGCGTTGAACTTGCAGCATAACCAAGAAGACATCAGCCCTTAAATCATCTTCTCTAAAGTATGGAAATACCCAAGTCCTTTCAGGTAACAAAATATGTTTTTTTCTTTAGTAGGGCCTCTTTGTTAGGCATGTTGAGCCTAGCATACCCATGTCCTGTAAAACTTTACTGGCTTATTTGTTTTGTGTAAAGTAGCACAACACAGCTGCTCTTTATGGACTGAAACTTCTACCTGGCACTGAAATGATCCTTGGCTTCATTTTAAAAAGGTGTGGAAAACCTCAACCAGTGATTATTTTGTTAGCTTTAAAAATGACTTTTCACAGGCCTTTAGTAATCTCTAATTGTGCTCGGGAGTTAGCTGTGTAATTTCCCTACGTTGATTTGGAAACTACTCTTTCTGCCGTAAGATCCATGTGTGTGTTTGCAGAATGGAAAGTTCCAGTTTGTGATTCAAAAGCTGCCATTCAATTAGATATGGACATCTCAACTTCAGTCTGGCAAAAACACTACAGTGATTTCCCAACATCACAGATGCTTTATCTGCACACAAACCCTCCAGATGCTCATGCTGTCACATATATAGCATTGAAGGCTGTCCAACAATGTTCCAAGATCCTAAAAGCATTTACAAAATCAAGCTCAACTGCACTTACCAATGGAGAAATCACACTGAAATGTGACGAGAGTGAGGGCATTGCAATGAAAGCAACGACCACAGTGGGCAGGCACCAGCAGGAGCTGAGCACCACTGGACAATTAGCTCAGGGTGGAAAGGGACCTCCAAAAATCCCAGTTGTTCTGTTCTTTGTTTGGACAACCAATCCATCATTTGATTTTAAAGACAGGCAAGTACATGTTCAAAGCATTTAGGGCCTCACTCAAAGCCCCACTGTGATCAGAAAGAAAATGCCATTGCTGTAGGGGTTGGTGGTATAGGTCTGTGATGTGTCTTTGAGAACACATCAGTTACAAGATTATAAAACACAATAAATTCCCAAATTTCAGGTGGAAAACTGTTTTCTAAAGCTTTATTTTGCATACTAGTTTTAATTTTGCTTGTAGCCCTTTCTATTTGTTTGAAATTTTGCTGTTTGTATCCATGACCTAGACTTTACAGAATGGACCATCATTATACTCAGCTGCAAGGAACATCCACCACAGACAAGCCCCAGCCTTGACCAAATCAAATTCTATGTTTCTTTGGCCCCTCAGAGAAAGACCGCAGCCTCTCCTTCATAAGCAAAGAGGAAAAAAGTGCTTGCCGTCATGATGACAGTTCAGAGCAAGATCCAAGGAAGAAAAAAAAATTGTTGCCTGAACCCATCCATGGGGAACAGGCAGTTTTTACTGGGGCTTCTCTGCAAGGAAAGTCACCACCACCATGGGGGTTTCCCCTGCAGCAAGAGAAATAACCCCCGAACTCTCCCCATTGAGACTGTGCTTCTATTAAAGTCATCTCCCAGCGGAGGAATGGGGCAGCCCATTGCCCCACCCAGCACCACCTAGAGGGAGAGAAAATTTTCACTTGTTATTTTCTAAGTTCTGTCTCTGTCAGGGGAAAGGGCTCTGGAGGGTGGGGTTTGCTGTGAAAAGGAGGCGATGAGCAATCAAAATCAGTCAAATCACATAAGAGCAGTGTTTGGAGGAGTTTGGGGAATTATGAGGGGTTTGTCTCAAAATTCCTTTCAGAGCAATGTGTTGAGAGAGAAATAATAACTCATGGAAACATCAGTTCAGCAAAACGTTAAGTGGGTACTTAACGTAAAGTTAAATATAAAATAAAAATCAACGGAAGGGAAGAATAGTCTACAAGCTTCCTATGAGTCTTTTCAGCTACTTCTTTGAATGGATTTATTGCTTACTTGACCCAAGAAACCACCATATCCAATCTATTTCCATTTTTCTCTTCTAGGAATGGGCAAAAATATTTTTTCTTCTTTCCCAGAAAATGACTTTAGTAAAAAAAGAAATATTCCCCACCCTCCCGCTTAGGGAGAAGATGTTGTGGGGTTATACTATGAACCTCAACAGATCCTCACAAGTGTTTTCCTGAATCACAGTTTGGAAGACAAAACAGTATATACCAGTAGAATGCTAATTATAACCTCCTGAAGTCACTGGAGAAGGCCTGACACTACCATGGCTGAATTTGGTTGGGTGTGTGCATATGTCAAGGGCTTGTTTTAAAAGCACAAGATTACAGAATGTCAAAAGGACAGAATTAGTATACTTAGATGTATTCTAGTCTCAGAACGCTGTGCGCAGGTTCTGCAGTAATGAGTTTAATAAAATCTCTCAGGTTCATCTGTGCCACCCTGTACTCTTTAGAGTACAGGAAAAAAAATCATCCAAAGCAAGAGTAATAAATTTTGGATCTGAAAAATATTTAGCTTCCAGGACAGTAGCTATGCATGCAAATACTAAGTAGAACTGAGAAGCATATTAATCTTACCAACTTCATGTCAGCCCAAGGGTGGGAAACCTTTTCCTTCTTGAGAGTCAAAGAGACTCATCTAGCCTTGTTACCACTCACCTTATCTGAAAATGAAAAGGATCCCACAACATGAAATTAAATCACAGGTAACAGCAGCCAACAGCCAATTCTTCCCATCTTTGCCCCAGATGAAGCTTTGTGGAGCATGAACCTTATCTTCCTGTCTGTAACTGTAAAGCACATATATATCAGACTGTAAAAATTGCAGTTTCCATAGTGGAACACTCCAGGTTCTGAAATGGCCCACACTTTTGTAAGTACTGTTCTGTTCATAGCCTTGTTTATGGAATGTAATGTGTAAAGATTTTCTGCAGACTTAAAAAAGAAAAAGCGTGACTTAAAGATTTAACTACCATACGGATTTCAGGATGAGGCAAGATTTTCTGCAGTCTTCCTGATGTAATTTCTTTATTTGCCCGATCTACAAAATAAGAAAAATAATGCTCACTCTTCTACTTCACTAGGCTGCTGTGAAGGCTATACATACAGTACACTGAATATGCAAAATAGTTTTTAACTGTGATATTTGATCTCTCATTCAATAATCAGAAAAACATGTTCCGTTAAATTCCATCTAGTTTTATTGGAAAATTATTTGCTTCAGAAAATTTGTTTCTGGCACTTTCAAAAACTGTATTGTATGATGAGTTTGTTTTATTCTCATCATTTATTGGCTTGTTAAACCATTTCATTTAGTGTTAATGATGCAAACCACCTTGTTTAATGCTTTCATGCTGCCCAATATATTATTGCTTTGGTCTGCAGAATAGGGGACTTTTAATACCTCTCTTTTAAAAAACATTATCATTATTTAATTTTTATTACCTAAGTTTTACAAAAATGCCCTCTCAGAACAAGTAATTTATAGATTAACTAATACCACAACAGCTTTTAAAAATCACTGCAGTGTTCCAGAGCATTGGCCTAAGACATCAGAGCAAGAATTTTACGAGCTCTTGTGTTTGGGACAAGCACTGTGATTTATCCACACTACAATGTGCCTTTTTAACAGCCAAACGCAGCACAGTGTAATGCAGTGTCACCACAGCATCACTACGCTGGAATGCCGTATTTATTGACACAAGAATGTTCTAGGCAGAATTTTTCCAATGAAAGAGACAGCATAGCTTTGGGGGCAACCTTCACTTGAACAAAGTTCCTTGTTCAATGTCAAGAGAAAGTGACTTCTGATTCTTAGGAGGCTGCTGACAGTAAAAACACAGGCTGGAGCAAGCAGCAGTGGCAAGCTGAGCTGCTTCAGGGAAATACTGCAAAGCTCTTTCATGACTGCCACCAACCTGCTGGCGGGGCATCAGCAGGACTACACTGAGATCTCAGCAACAGAATCACCAAAGAATACAGACCTCTGTTTGTTACTAGAGGTAACACCGTACAACCTTACATGAGAGAAAGAAATGGGAATAGGTTGAAATCCAGAATTCTTGTGTGATGGCATAGAAACATAGCAGAGCTACTTTGCTCTCCTCTGTGTACTGAGGCTGCAGTCCCCCAGCCACCCCTCACACCACCACCACTACCTACACGTTAACTTCTGCTAGAAATTTCTTGTTGCTTGAGTAGTTCTTCAACTTCAGCAGGTAATTATAAAACCTCTTTGGTACCAGAATTGCTGAGACGTGCTTCAGACCCGTTGTTCTGACCTCACTTATTCCTTTCAGGCAGGTGTCTATGGCATCATAGACTGTCATCCCGGCTTAACATCGCTGCTGACATTTCTACCCTGTTCCTAATGGATGTAGCAGTTCTTTGGGCTTCATTTATGTTTTGAATGGCTTGTAAGGAGGTAAATATTTTTAATGTGCTCCAAGAACAGACAGTGTAGAGATTCGAGAAGAAAGACACTGAATTCTGCAAATGTACAACACACATTCTCTATTGCATGGTTAGCATACATAAAAATAGTATATAGTGCCTGTGTTGTAGGGTCCCCCAAAAAGTACATTTCTACCAGCAAGGTCCTTGGTTTTATAGGTCTTACTGTGTTAATTTTTTTTAAGAAATAGAATAAATAAAATTTAATCAGAGGAGTCAACTTAAAGCATCTTTTACCCACCCCCAAAGTAGGTAATTTTTTTTAATCTCTTCCCCACTATTCCAGGTTACAACTTTTTCTGTTCAATTCCAATAGTTCCAGTAACTGAGTCGTTTATTTCAAGGCTCTATTTCTTCCTGCATGATTCTCAGTTTCTATTACGCCATTATATGAAAGGCATTTTTGTTTGACGTTTTATAGAGGCTTATGAGAATAATACACTTCATGCATCACCTTTGTGTTTCATTTCAAGCCACTAAAAGGTAAACTTCATTCAAGCCTGTGGAAGTTATCCGTCCTATCCCAAGTCCACCCTGGCTCGGAGAGCTCTTTCACACAACTGCTCAGGCAAAGCCCTGCATTTTCCATTGCTAAGGCTGCTTCCTCACCCACAGATCAGAGCCCTTTTGACCATTTTCTCTCTTTCACTTGATGAACAGATATTTTTCTCTTTCTTAAACACAGAGGACCCCCACAACAGTTATTTTAAATCTGACAACAGCTCTCCAATAACCCAGTGACAGACACAAAACTATGAGATGGAAATCAGCTGAACAAGTCTATTAATTCAGTTTGGGACACCACTAGGGAAAGTACCCAAACAAAGTGCCAAAACTTACTTAGAGAAACTGTTGAAAGAGACAGTGATATTGCAAGCTTGCAAAGCCTTTCTGTGGCTTACAGTTGAAATGCTGAATCCTTCTTTACCCTCTCAAAGGTGTATGTAGCTACACCGTGGTCTCAAATTCCATGACGTAAGATGCAATGGGAGAAGGGCAATTTTTTCATATGGTGTATCACCAAAAAACATTCTTATTATCTCCCTTAAGTTTATTGTTTGGCCTTACAGATGTTAACTATTGTACTGCCATCCCATCAGCTCTTAAGCATGCTATCTCCTCCCACAACAAGTATCAGTAACAAACGAGACCCAGGACGCGGCACAACTGTGTATGAATAGAACTGGCCTGATTTTCCCAAACATTAAGTCACTACTACAGAAAGCACGATTAACAGAACGGTCAGCATGTTTGTATTTAGGTGCCTCATCTGTAAGCCTGATTTGAAGGGCAGGGAAAAGAAAAATCTGGCTTAAAGGCATGGATACATAGTCACTTAATTCAGGTGTGAAGCCATGCTGGTGCTGAGGCAGTTCCACCTCCAGCCAGTGGGCCCTGCCTTGCTACCTGCAGCAATGTCAGCGTTTGCATGGCCACACCACAACCTAGCTCACAGAGCTGATCTCACTGAGGAGTGACCCACCCCAGAGGAAGAAAAGCTCCCTCGCCTTGAGCACGAGGGAGACAGCACAAACAAGGGGAGGGAACCGGGAATTCTTCTGCCAACAGCAGCAACTGGATTAAAATGACTGTTTAATCACAGCCCTGACCTTAGATATACAGCCAAGAGGCGCAATGCAGCCTGTGCTAAACAAGTGCTATCAGGGCAATGAAAAAGGGAGGACCCCACTTCCCCTGCTCCCATCCACACACTTCTGCCTCTTCCCTTGCCCTAGCTTTGATACTCATCTTGCCTCTCAACAAGCCAGTTCAGCTTCCTGAAGTTTAAGAAAACCAACTCCTCTAAAGAGCTAGGCCAGAATGACACACAGTAAGATGAGAGGAGGCTCACAGCCAATATGATACAGAGTGGGGGATATCCAAACCTGGGGGAGAACAGAAACATCATCACCCCTCTCAAAAGCAAGAAGCTGTAAGCTTAGCTCAGCAATCTTCAGGCTAATGGTTGCAATGATTACCTTCAAAATATAGGACATATCTAAAGCATCTGGACTCTTCAACAGGAGCTTCTATCAAGCTCAGGATGGACATAACATAAAAGCTTAATGACAACAAGTTATATTTTAAGTCTGAACTACTCCATTGTTAACCATTTTAGTAGAAACAGCAAGCTAAGGTGTTTATCTGCTGGTAGTGACTTCTCCCCTGGGTGAACTTCAATTAAATCTCTTCAAGCATAGGGGAAAGAATGTAAAATTTAACTCTCTCTCTCTCACCACATCCTAAATCTTCTCAAACTGGAAGGAGACGTGCATTTCCAGAAAGGTTGAGTAGTCACAACAGGATATTAGGTTTGTGGGGCTGCAAAACACAAGAGGTCAGAGCAGAGAGGCCTCATTAACCTGCTGGAGAGTCACTCCCAATCTTACTGTGTGACAAGTGGCTGACATGGGTTTTGATGTTAATATTAGGCAGTTGTGTTAGAGAAGGTACATTGTGTATATTCTGCATTTAGGACAGGATGGAGGAATGCCATTTCACAGTACATAAACCAGTCACCCAACACCCCGATGTCTCTTCTTTAGCTGGTTAGCCTCCTGGGTTTCTCGGAAATTGGGGGAAATTGTAGAAAGAAAACCGAATATCAAAGTTGCAGGTGGGAGACCAGGTAGAGAAAGAACTGGAGTAGGACAGAGGCTTTTGGGGAGAAGAGGATTAGCAGTGTTTCCCTATTGTATATGACCAAGGCCTCTCTCCTGCTTTACAGCTTTTCCTCTCCAGAGCTGAGAGACATGATTGAAAGGATGTAGAAAGATTTAAGGCCTTTCTAGAAGGTGCTCAAAACCTCTAAGAATGACTGTATGTCAAATAAAAACACACCCTAACTTATTCTTTTAGCTTTTGGATGACTACTGTACCAGCTTCAGTCTTTAACAAGAATTAGGAACAGAGATGCTTTAAGTGTTGTCAGCTAAAATGTGCTAAGCTCTCCACGGTGCAGTTTATGAGATTTTGCAGATTACCTGCAAAATTTAGCCTGGCACTACTGAAGGCAAGTTCCCCCTAATAAGCTAATAAATTATTCTGAATGACCTTCTTACCTCTTATGAAAACACGTAAGCTCAAACAAGTGGGACAGAATAACTTAAATTCTCCACTGACCTGGAAGGAAACAGTGAATGACAATTTCACCCCAGTTCCCACCAAATTTTTGTGCTTCCTTGTTCTGACTCAATTTCTGTCATCCACTTCAGTGATGCTCTTTGCCACTGCTTACTAGAAAGGCTGGGTAGTGGGGCAGAACAGGAACCTATAAAGGGGAGACCAAATGAAGTGTCCCTCCGAGGCTGCGGTTCATTTAACTTTCGGTTTGAGTATGAGAAAACAAACCCAGAGAGGCTGCAGCTGTATTTTCGACCACCAGATGGTGGCAAAAGTGCTCACTATCTAGCGATGCGAGTAAAATATCTACCAAAGGCCGCTGGCAAATCTTTGCTTAAGTCCTTACTGCTAAAATTATTAGGAAAAGTTGAATGAAGATATAATGAACAAAGCAACTACAATTCATATGCATCACACACACATATCTTGATTTCTCTCCACAATTTCAGGAAATGCCTGGGTTTCTTTCTCCCAGGCTTGCTTCCTCATTAGTGCTATGACCTCAACACACAGAAGCTATGAACCTTTAATTATATCAAATATCCTTAAAACCATACTCTCTCTCTACTTTCAAGGCCATTAAAATAGCACATTAAAATGTCTTTTGATTAAGCTGACTTAATTAAAAGATAGCGATTAATGTGACTTTGAAACTGCTAAAACTAAGTCATCTCTTCTGTGTGGATTCCAGATGATCATCTTCCTCAGAACTCTTACATCAAAATTGTATTCTTAGTGGACTGCAGTGTTGTGTACAGGAACAAAATGTTTGTAAAATACATTTCTGAAAATCAGCTATGATCACTGAGGGCAGAGAGATCCCTCAGGGGCTGAGAGGGCAGCACAGCCTGAAGTACAGGCAAGAAAGGCAAGGTCCTTCCACTGATCTGCTCTAGGAGCTTGGGCACGTCAGTCACCTCACCGATACTCTGTTCCAGCCCCCCACACTATTTGGAGTGCAAATTCTGCAGGATGGGGACTGCTTTCTACAAAACACATGTACAGTGGTACTCGCACCTCCAGTGAGCCTGCGGGTGCTGGCGAAGTCATAAACAAGGCCATGGAGAGAATTGTTAGAAAATGTCAAGAGTCTGCTGGAGCTGCATCGCAAGATCACAATTTTGACATTGTGACATTTGTACTGATACACAAAGAAGGTGTATAGTTCTCTTTGTATGATGCGCAAATAAAACCTAGCAAAAAAGAACCCTAAAATGGGATTCTCAAGCATATTTGGAGGCTTTGACTGTAGCTCAGTCCCACAGATGATAAAGCTAGCAACCCTCTTTAAGCCCACAAAGTCAGCTACTGACAGACAGAAGTAAAAGAGAAAGGCACTTTTCCTTCCTTTCACAAAGAGAAATAGAAGACATCTCTACCTTTTAGGGAGGATAGCACTTACATTTTGCTTATGATTTGAGTCTTCATTAAATCGACTCTGATACAGCCCAAGATTTAGCTGAGTGACAAGCTTTTTTTTGTGGGTTTTTTTTTTTCCCTTTTCTTCTTGTTTTCAGGTTTTCTTCAGTAATTTAGAAATTATTCGAGCTACCTTTGATTAATTTAGCCTTGGTGTCCACATCTGCAAGAACAACTGTTTCCGCTTACATAGATGGAGCCTGCAAACTCCAGGGACAGGAGAGCTGAGACCACAAAGCAATTCAGCAGCAGAGACTAACAACTTTTCATGCGAGACCTGTCTGTCAGTTGCAACCAGTATAAATTGCCAAGCCAGGCACAATCGCCTCCAGTCTCTCACCTCCCAGTCTCCCACTATGTCAGACAGAGAGGCTTTCAGACTTGTCCTGCTCCCCACCACCCCAGGATAGGGGGTGTCCAACTAACCGTATGGCATTAAACACGTTCCATTAGTGTGTATCAAGGTCAGAAAGGACCACAAAAACCAGCGTCTTATCCTCTCAATTCTATGTTAAAAGCTTATGCTTAGCTTCTGTGCATAAATTATCTGTAAAGCCTAGCACCAAAGGGGGCATTGCTCACCCCAAGTCCTTCTGGACCTGGTAACACCAAACGGCACCTGGCACTGGGATTTCATTCTTTCCCGTAGGATGTGACTGGCCTGGTGTTTGCAGCAGCTAGGCAAACATTCTCCAGTTAAAGCACCATTCTGGAAATAATAGCTGAGGCAATTACTTCTGCTAACAATGACGCTAGATTTAGAAGTGATATGATGAAAAAAATGATAACACAGTAGTACAGTACAGACAAATGACTGGCTCTTTGACTTAGCCTTTTCCTCATACTCCCTCTTCTACGATCATTTTATCTTCAATGCCGTTAGTAGACAGGGCTCTAGGCAAAGGCAGCATCCAAACACCACATGAGCAATTCCTGCCGAAGACATTTTTGCACAGCACACTACTAAAAAAGCCAGTGAATACTGGTATTTTGCCTACAGCTGGCACTTTGATTTTGTGACCGCAACTAGCAGTATATGGCTTTATAAAAATTATTTCTGACCTAATGTGCATGTTGTCTTGTTTTTTTACTCGCCCTGAGCAGAAGCTCAGAATGAAATCAGTTTAATAGAATAATTTTACTGCGTGTAGATTTTGTCACAAGTACTGCTTACAGAATTACAAAACTCACTCCCTTCAAAGCACAGCTGGGATCTAAATTAAGCTTAGAGAAAATAGCTAGAACTCTGCCAGCCTGTAAAGTGATGGTATTATTCTCTGATACTGGGCTTCATTGACATACAGATATTCCCAATGGGTACTGAAAACCAGTGTACAGAGTTAGTGAGACTTGACTGTTTCATAATAAAATTCATTGCTTCTATTTGTTATTTTCCCAAAGAAGAAACCAAGATGAGAACAGGAAAACAGAAGATGGAGGAGAGAATTCTTCACAATCCGTGTTTCTATTGTGACTTCAAGAAGAAAAATAATTCAAGTAGCAGAGAAGGAATGCAGAACTCTGCTTTCTCTTCTGTTTCTAGAATTAAATTATAGTATTGCCAGCACCAAGAGTTCAGAAAAAAAAAGGGAGAATGTGAACCCTAAAGTCTCAAAATACAATTCCAGACTTCCAGAGCGAACACTTTATGGAAAACAGTGTCAAAATAATCATAACAAAATTTTAAATGATTGCTAACGTGCATAGATATGAAACACACAGATAGTAACAGATATAAGAGGAATAATTTCTTTAAAACAGTTTTTTTCCCCTGCCCCCTTCTTTTCAACATATTTGTAAGAAATCCTTGATTTACATGAAGGGAAAAACTTCTTCCCTCACATGCTCCTTTCCTTGCTCTGCACTTTCTGCTACATTCCCATCTAAAACACCATCACATCCACCTAATGCCCTCTAGTTAGTTTCACAAACTTCCTGCTTTGAGCCACCCTTCTTGCCTTATTTCTATGACAGTTTTGGGAGTAGACCCAATCTGAATGGGGCAGGGGTGGGGGGGGTAAGGGGGATAATGCAGCTGTACAGCTGATGCAGTGACAAGGCAACCCAGTGTATACTCATATTTGATGTCCTATGATCACCAGCTTCAGACTGCAAGCATCTTTGGTGCAGGAACCATATTTTCCCAGATAGGTAAAACTTTGTGAAACAATGCTAAAATACACACAGTAAATACGAGCACACTACACTTGCAAAGTAAAGCACCCAAGAGCCAGTAAACGCCAAAAATAAGGCAACCTGCATAACCTTAATCCAGAACCCATGGGCATACATGTTGCGATACCATTGTCAGCTTACAAGAGAGTATTTCTTTTTTAATATCAACCTGCCTTGCTCAGTGCACATAACAGGCTGGACTCATAGAAAAAGCAATCGCTCAATATCTTTTTTTGTTCAGTGATCCAGGCCTTGTCTCCTGTATGCTCTTCTAATCCTTTTCTGAAGGCAGAACCCCATAAGCAAACAAATATTTTGATCATACTCTTTCTCACAGCATCCAGGTAATTTCACAAACATTTATTTGCACTTATTTTACAAATGCTGTTATGTGGTGCTGGTTTTGTGATGCACAATACAGAGTAAAGAATAAGTTGAGTATTAATTTGAAGTGCTCGTAACTTGCCAGCTGCTGAATTTGAGAGTACATATTTGGCATGTTTTTCATATTCAAAGAATAGTTTCTACCTGACAACAGTAGGAGCAGTAGCTCCTGTTCATTTATGCAAATCATCTCACAGACAAGGAATAGACTATTATTGCCACCTATGAGTGGCAATAATAGGGGTTTAAGTGATTTGCCCATTGTCATACACTATTATGTGGCAGATGCAGGGATATAACTTTATTCTCTTAAATACTGTTCAATTGTTGTACACACACTTTCATTTCACTACCTGCCATTCCCAACTCATTCACTGATTCTCTTAGACACACCCTTTTTTTTTTTTTTTTGGTACAGAAATGTTGCTCAGGCAGATTTTCCAAGTATTTCTATAGTTGGCTGGAATTTCTAGATACATAGGAGAATAGCTCTGATCAGATAGCTGTATGGCCAGTAATCTCTGGCATGTTTAGCACATAAATGCAGTCTTACCATGTGACTGTGACACAGTTGTGTTCCAGCAAAGGAGATAAAATACTCCCTAGATTTCCTGTGAACATACACACATTGTTTTCTGAGGAATCCAGGAAAGAAATAAAGACAGTCTTACTTACAGGATGTTCTCCACAATGAATTGGAGGTCTTAACCTCCTATACTACATGACAATTCACCCCCCAAGTCTGGTTTTTCTCTGCCTCAACTTGCAGAGTCTCATCAAGACCCCAAGAAACACTCGCAACTTTATTGTTCATGGCCTATTACTGGAATACTACACATACACTGAACAGCACATACCCAGCTGCCTGCTTCTATTACAAGCAAGAACAGCTGAAGTGCAGCAAGTGCATATGTTACTGTAACTCTTTTCAACAATAAACCTTCAGGGAAGCAAGCAGGGATTTTCCAAACACTTCATCTCAGCCCCTCTCCTTCACCAGCTTAATGGACCCAGTCAAGACCCTGAAGGCAGCTTCCCCCATAAATATCTAAACAACAAACTATGTGGAGGTGCCCAACTCACTGATTCAGCTCCTTTGCTTGCCTTTCAGGGGTGCAATGCTGAGGCAGGCGACAGGCATGAACACACAAACATAGTTAACTATTTTTTCAAACCCCATTGAAGAGAGAAACAGAAAACCTACAACTGCCCCTCTTCTCCCCTCCAAAACATACTCCCCCACTAGAGGAAGCAGCCCCCCCTTAACATGGGTGCTTGTCCTCCCCTCTGTGCCTCCTCAGGCACTGCAGGTGCACTGGCACAGGGGAACAACTGCCACGCCGCAGCCTGGGCCTCCCCTCAGGGCCAAGACCTCACGGCCAGACGACCCCGCGTGACACAGGTGCGAAGACGGTGTATCAGGCGCTCTTGCTCTCTGAATGGTGCGCTTGACTGTCAATCAGAGCGCCTTCCCTGCCCCGCGCCGAGGCCACCCAATCCCACCGCGCCTCCGCCGAACGCCATCGTGGTCACACCGATTGGCGGTGGGAGGGGCAAAAGCCCCGGTCCCTCGCATTCCGATTGGTCCAATAAGCAGCCAACTCATTCCGGCGAGGCTCCGCCTCCTCACCGCTCCCCCGTGAATTTACCGTGAGCGGAGGAAAATGGTGCAGTGATCTCTCACGATCTGATTGGCCAAATGGAAACGCCATTCAGTTAAGACTCCGCCCCCACGGCCGGACAGCGTCTCAGCTGATCGGCCGACCCCGTGACAGGGTGAGGGTGGGCTTCACCGGTGAGCGGTCAGTTCCGCCTGTCACTCCTGCAGAGTCCCGCCCAGTAGCCCCAAATCCCACATGCAGATTGGCTGCGGCGGTTGTCTGTCAGCGCTCCCTAGTGGGCGGGGCTCTCGGCGTTCTCCCTCCGACGGTGCGGCCCGGTGTCTTCCCGGCGGCGTCTGGCCAGCGCGGCGGCCGGCACGGCGGCGGATATGGGGCGGCGTGGCGGGGCTTCCTGCGCCATGGAGGCGGCACTGCTGGTGGCGGTGGCTTGTCTCGCCGGTGAGCGGTGGTGGGGGAACGCCGGCCTGGCCAGCTGCCCGCGGGGGGCGGGGAGGGCTGCGTAGCCGCTGCGGAGGGACGTTGCGGGGGGAAGGGGCGGCCGCGCGCCTCCGGCAGCCCGGCCGTTAGGGTGGGAAAGGGGGCCGCGAGCTGTTGGGGAGGGCGCGGGTGGGTGTGGGGTTGGAGGCAGGTCGGTGGGGGGAGGGGTGACCCGGGGTGGGGGATGTCCGTGCCCCTGCCCCTGCGTGTGTGTGTGTGTGTGTCAGCGTTTGATGAATACGCGCGGGTTCGTTACCTTCTGCGGGTGTTCGTGTTTTGCCGAGCTGATGTGGCGGTCGCCGGAGGCTTTCTGTCACTCGCCCTGAGCCCGGCTTGTGACCCGCCCGTCGGGCTCCCAGGCCCCACAGATAGTTTTCACTCAGTGTACCCGTAGTTCTTCAGTCCGGGTTCGCAAAGGCTTTTGAGAGCCGGGGTTCTCCTGAGGTACAGCTTTGATAAGGTAGAAGTTTAATTAAGTTTTCTGTAGGTGAGTAGATAATAGTCCGCGGGATGAATTGCACCTCGGAATTTACCTTCTAGACTTGGCTGCATGTGTAGCCCAGTGGGGAATGGTGGCCAAGCAATTACAGCTTGTCTGAGGGAAAGGCTTGTGTTCCCAAGTTCGAATTCAGTTTTGCTGAACAAAGGCCAACGAGGCAAATTTGGTTAAAAAGCATAATGCTCTAATTTTATCCCCCTAAACAACCTTGCCCCAGGTAAGCCAACTTGTCCTAAATAACGTGTGTGGCTGTCTTATAGCCTTGTGGAAAGTTAAAGCAACATGAAATGCTACCGAGCAAAAATGTTTGTAGCAACTTTGTAATTTCCTTCCTAAGCGAATTGGTCTGGGAACAGGTCTGTTCTTCCAATTATGGGTTTATACACCGTTAAAATTGACAGCAGGCCATCCAATGAATGCATATTAATTTAAAACAAAAAATGCTTGGTTCTGCTCCATATACATCTGTTGGTTTGGCATGTTTCCTTCCTTTTGCCACCCTTCCCTGACTTCCATCGAGTACTTTGTTCCTTTAGTATGTTTATTATAACATAGCTCAGATTTACTGTCAACATTTGTATGCATGATCATGATCCAGGCTTTAAAACAGCATCTGCAAGGTCATATTGGTTAAATTGATGTTGGGGAAGATTATAACTGCACAACATGTCAGTTTACTATTGCATTATTTATGTAAATAGCCTTTAGATTTGCAGATGCCCTGGAAAACTGTTTTATATAGCTGCTTGGATTGGTGACTTAATTTTCAGTGGTCATATGAGTAAATACTTTTTTTTTTTTAAAGAAGGTTATCCTATTCATGGAATTTTGGAGTATGGAGTCAGACTGATTATATAATTAGAACTTAAGCTTAGATGGCCTGCAAATATTTATTGTTCTTGTGTCCTGTGTCAGATGAGCTTTCTGGTAGAAAGACACACAGATTGCTCGGGGGGGGACACGTCTGAAGTTCTTAATTGTGCATATTGCTGCTTATATACACCAAATATGTTTTAAAATTTATTTAGATAAATGTTTTTGTACACAGTATTGCAGTTACGCTTAAGTGACTTTAAAATAGGACGTTAGACTGAAATAAGCCCATCTATTTCATTAAGTCCTCTCTGGCTTTATTACGCAATAAATTACTGTAGTCATAATACAGATTAGAAATAATGCTTTCAGCCAACTTTGCTGTTCAAGGTAATGGGGAAAAGAGGGAAGGGGGGATTGAAAATAAGTGAAAACCCAGCATGAGGAGTAATGCAGATTGTGGCTTCACATGGTCAGCTTGGGTCCGGTACCACATCTGAGGAAGAAGAATGTATCACAATGTCAGGTGGTTGAGAAGGCAGAGCAGAGACACTGGAGCTGTTCTGCCAAAGCCAGATCATTCCTGGCAGTGCTCTGTTTAAGCCAGCACTGACTGCTGATCCCCCTGCCTCTGGGTTCAGTGGCTGAGGCTGTTGCCTGCATGAAAAGGGGTGTTATGCCAAGCAGTCCTGGAAACGGAGCCATGTAGGTGAATAGCTGCTTGGGAGCTAACAGGATTTTGGAGTCTGCCTGGCTCTGCTGAGAGTTAGCTTTACCAGGTCTGAACTGTAACACCGCTCACAACCTGCTAGTGAGTATGCAGAAGTGTACTGTGCTGTTGCTTGAATATTTGTCTTGCTTTTGTTAATGTGGATTTGTCCATCCTTAGTTGTCACTGAATAGAAACCTTATTTTGTATTCCAGAGCATTAAAACAATCGATTCTCATTACTTGTGTTACATAAATTGATAGGTATGAGACGGAGGAATAAGGAACCATATTAAGCTTTAATACGCTCTTTTTCTGTAATGTAAGGGAAAGGTCGTGAAAACTGACAGCTTTGTTTTGTTTGTTTTTTAGGTGTATGTGGTGATGAATTTAGCGTCTTACGATCACCTCAGTCAGTTGTTTTTCGGGATGGAAGTTGGCCCATTCCTGGCGAGCGGATCCCAGATGTAGCTGCATTATCCATGGGCTTTTCTATTGAAGATGTATGTTTCAGGTCTTGATTTTTGCAATTACTCTAGAACTACAGACCTGCTCACTTAACATGCAAATCTTCCTGTCATGTGCTGGGATATATAAAACATCATCCTGTTTGTTTTGAGGAATGCATGACTTGTCAAAGTGTGGTTTCCAAGCATAGAGCTGTATCAGTCATATGAGCAGCAAAAGCCTGTGCTAGCTGGCTAATTTGAATCATCAGCTACAGAAGGAAGCATGCCTGTGGAGTCTCTACTGTGATGTTCCTCAGTTCCTCTGAGACTCAGCTACATGCTGTATCCCCCTACCCGTAGTCACGTACTGAGAATCTGTGGAAACCACTGTTATTTCTTGCTTATGAGCTCTATCTGTAGGGCTCTGCGCTTGGGTACTCTGAAGATTGTAAGAAATGGCTTGGCTAGGCAGGTGTTTTGTCAGGTCAGCAAGATTGTCTGCTGAGCATAGTTAATAAGAACAAATAAACCAAATAGTTAGGAAGTAATCCAAATACTTGAAAACCTAATTTGTGGTAGTGTGGCCAAATCAGCTTTTTTGAACATAGCTTTAGTGATGTTTAAAGTGGGGTACATGAGCAGGAGCCCTTGGATTGATTCTGTCTTGCCTACTGAATCTTTTGCTGGACCTCAGCAGGGATGAGTGGCTGTTGAAGCAGTACAGGAAAGGTTAATGGCCAGGCATCTCTAGCAGGGTCTGTGTGCAGCCAGGTACTCAAAGCTACAAGCTGGGTTATTCTCACAGTGATGGTGAGTGAGGCCGGTTCCCATTTCTTCCATACTGCAGCTAAGCCAGGGGTCTGATAAGTCTGGTTTGAATGCAGGTCTGCTTAGCCTGTGTTCTGGGATTTGTCTGAAAATATCTTGCTGTCAATTAATTATGCTTTTTTGTCATTAAACTACTAACAGATATTCTTATAAGTAGTGTTCCTAAGAAGTATGTTTTGAATATTTTATCAAGGAAAAAACAATACATCAGATGGTGTTGTGTGCAGTGCATGTAAAGACACCCAGCAAGACAGTGGGGTTTGGCCCAGTTTGAACGCTTGACTTTTGGCATACTGGTCATCTGGAGGTATAACAAGGTTATCATGGAAAAAAGGTGTTTCAGTACTCACTCTGTGTGTGCCTTTGCCAAAGTTTGGAATTAATTTGCTGTGATGGGTCCACAGCATCCTGTAGAAATAGTTCTCTATTGGTATTATTTCAAATCCTAGAAGCAGGTAGGGAAGGAAGTGTTTAAATAACTCTATTCCGTTAAGCCCTGAAACTGAAAGTTATCAGCATTGTCACTAAGGCAGAGATCACAGTGTAGGCAGCTTCCAGCCCTGGTACAGAGGACACTGCAGGGCCCAAACACCCATTTTGCAGTCAAGGCTGTAGTCTAGAAACATAAACTGACAGTGCAGAACGTGCACTGTAGAGAGCTTACAGTTCTTACTGCATTACACTGGGTATTCACAAGACCAGTCATTCAATATTCCTCCCTTGTTAAGGCAAGATAAAGCCAAACCTCTTTTTTGTCCTTGATGGTGCTTTAAAAGGTTTTTCTTGTTTCTTTGAGGTGATACAGATCATAATGCCAATGGCATTTAATTCTCAAATCTAAATAAATTGGTTTCATAAAACTTAAGCAAGCAGTCATGTCTTTTACACAAATGGAGAAATCTCTTATTGAATTCATTCCAAATAGACACAAAATACAAATTCATCTGAATAAAGCAGCCAGGTAGCCTTCACTGTGCTCCTACTGATACATAACCGTAGTAAGCCACTAAGGAATCTTTTTATGTTTCTATGCCAATTTGTAAGTTTTAGCTTAGTAGACTGTTGGTACAATTGACACTCCCTTCCCTTTTTTCCCTGTTTCTTTCTGGCACTTAAAATATAAAGATGTTAGTGTTTTAATGTGCCTAAACCTGTTTCTGTCGTGTTTTGCAAAGGATGGGTTTTTTCTTTTTTTTTTAAATTCAGCTTTCACTTAAGTGTGGACTATGATATTTCTAATGCAATTTTGGGAAATAACTCTTGATATATCCAATATGTATAATGCTTTCTCTGTGTAGACTTTGATGTGAAGTTACTGGCAGCTTTTAAACTACCAGTTTCTTCATAGTTAACTTGAGACAGCATTATTCAAGATGAAAGCAGTCCAGTATTAACTTACTTCCCCATGAAATTTCCAGTAGGCTGTCCTGCACAGAGATATTAACAAGATAGTAAGTTCTTTTGCTGTAATGGTGGGGGAGGGCTCTTCTCTTTCTCCCTGTGAAATACAAGGTTTTTTACTATTTTGTAATAGGACCTTTCCTGGCCTGGGCTTGCAGTGGGTGATCTGTTTCACAGACCACGAGCTACTGTGCTGGTAACAGTGAAGGGAGTAGACAAGCTGGAGTTGCCTGTGAAAGGGATTTCTTACCCCATTGAAAATGTGAGTATCCACGTTTGGAACTGTCACACAGTTTCTGTGGCTTTTGTGATCTGATGAGAAGTACTTGACTCTCTACTGTAGTCCTGGACATTCACTTACTTCTTACTTCACTTGAAGATCACATACCTCCTGGAATGTTGGATCAGGCTGTATAGATGAATAATCCAGTCAGACCCCTGTACGAGGTGAGAGGCCTTTAAGAGCACCCAGGGCCTCCTGTGCTGAATTCAGTAACTTGTTTGACCAAAGCATGTTCTCCTTGAAAGGCACCTAGTTTTAATAAATGTATACCAAGAGGCAGAGAATCCACTGCTTCCCATGTTAACTTATTGATTCATAGTCAGAATTATTAACTTGTTTTTGCTTCTGCTGAGTGTGTGTGATAATATTTTATATGATGTTGATTCTTTCATGTACTGTATTGCCCTCTAAGCAGTCTTTGCGTTTTCCGCAAATACTTGACTGTGAAATATAGCACTTTGAGACACCATTCAATTAGATTGTTTCAAAAGGAGACCAACAAATGAAATTAAATTTACCTGTCACTGTCTGTCTTTGCTGAGACTCTTTTTTCACACTTGTCACAGCATCACGGAATCATTTAGTTTGGAAGGGACCTCCTGAAATCATCTAGTCTAACCCCCTGATAAAGCAGGGTAAGCTAGAACAGGCTGTCCAGGACTGTGTCTGGTTGGGTTTTGAATATCCCCACAGATGGAGACTCCACAACCTCTCTAGGCAACCTGTGCCAGTATTTGACTGACCTTACAGTAAAAAACTCTGTTCTTGTGTTCAGATAGGTGTAAATTTAAAAACAGGAAATTCTGTTGCCTCTCTGTCATGTGATTTTTGTCAGTACACTTCTTAACAGGAGCACAGTGACTTACAAAATATTGGTAACTGTACAGTGTCTACTCACTTCTTTATAAATACATTGTCTGCTTAATACATTTTGCTGTAGTATTGGACCAGTTCTTCATGTTGAGCTGTTGTTTGTCCAGCATGGACCCACAAACCCTTTTCAAATGAGTTGTTTTTCAGGTTATTTCTAGTTAGTTCGTTCTGCTGCTGCCAATCTTGGAAAACTTTGTTTTGCAATAGTTTACCATGCATTTTGGCTCTGTGCGACTGCTGTGCTCCTGTTAAGAATTATTATTTATCATTTTATTTTTTCAGTCAAACTGTGGAATCATCAGTGACAATGTTGAACAGTGTTTTGTTTAATATTGACACCCTGTTGCACACCCCAAGATGAGGTGATGATTTCCCTATGAAATTACTTTTACAGCTGTCAGACAATCTTTTAATCTATTTTAAAATATCAGTGTTTAATTGGAACGTTATGTGGCTTTACATTAAACTCGGGTCAAACTCAGCCTAACACAGATGTGCTTTCACATCAGCTTTCAAGCAGAGCGCACTAGTTCAGGCACAGCTACATGTTGGCATTGCTGAAATGGTATCTGGACCAAAACTGATTTAGGATTGTCTGCACCTGACCGCATAGGCATTGCTAACTGCAGAAACCTTAAATATACTTTAAGCCTTCAGTTGTATTTGCATTTGTGACTTTGATAAAGTTCTGATGTGTACATAATGCATATTTTCTTTATTTCCCATTAATAGGGATTAATATTCCTAAGCTTTAATTGTTTCGGTTAACTGCTGCCATGGCTTCAAATGAGGTGCCCCAGTTGTATGCTGCAAAGTGCTGGTTCTCCAATATTCAAGAATAGTTTCAAATGATCATCACTGAGTCCGTGTTCAGGACTGCAACTGGGTGCAAATTATCCTAGCTTACAGACTTACTAAAATTTATTAGAAAAACTATTTTTATGCTCTTTAACTAGTGAATGGAAATGTCCCATTCTGCTTCTATTTAGATGAAACCCAGAAGTAAGTGTTTAGAAAAACTAACAGTTTTATTAGCTTGCCAGTAAAGGCACTATACTGTGCTAGGATTTCTTTTAGTAAAATTTTATATAGCTCTTTTTTTTGTGTGTTTTAGCGGTTGGTCTTTCTACTGGTATATTTTTGTTCATCAGTTTTCTGTGGTTCATAGCTTCCCATTTGCATTAAGATTGGTTTTCCCTTTTGTGTTGCTTCTATATTGGTCTTGCTTTACTGATAAATCAGGCTATACTCTTAGCTTAAGTAAGCCTCTTAATTTACACGGTCATAGCCCCTTGAAGTTCCTAAAAATATGTTGTGTCTGCCATATATACAAATAAATTGTGTGTTCAAAATATCATCTGTGTATCTGTTTTCCATGTTGGCTGCTATTATTTGTTGTTATCACTTTAGAAGTCTTCATACTCTTCGCTCAAAAAGAGGTTGTCCTATTTTTCTAGTCTCCTGTCGTTAAGCAAATTATCTCCTTTTATATCATTAGGCCCTCTGTTACCCAAAAATCTAACTGGACTTTGTCTTCCAGGCTGTTCCTTTCAGTCTAGACAGTGTTGCGAATGCTATTCATACTTTGTTTTCTGAGGAAACTCCTGTGGTCTTGCAGCTGGCCCCCAGTGAGGAAGTGAGTATTGCTTCACTCTTGATTCCAGATGTTCTAAATAGTAAACCTCTTTCCACTTGTGTGGCTGGAGCAAAACCAATTGATTATATGAAATAAATATTTTGCATTGGAGAGAGATTGCAAGTATGATTGATTATTAGTGTGTGACTGGAAAAACTAAAAACTAACCTTTGTTTTTATTAAACGGCTATTCCTGCAGCGAGTGTACATGGTGGGCAAGGCAAACTCTGTATTTGAAGATCTTTCTGTCACACTGCGCCAATTGCGAAACCGCTTGTTCCAGGACAACTCCATTCTCAGCTCCCTTCCTCTCAACTCCCTCAGCAGAAACAACGAGGTAAAAAACTTTAATCACTTGGAACTTTAATGATTTTTTTCTAATATTCTTAGTTAGCTTGTGCTTTTTTCCTTTTCCCACCCCCCTCTCCCTTTTTTCCCTGCCCTTGCTTTGCTTGAAGAGCCCATCTAATTTGTTCTAACTGAATTCTAAGAAGTAAGTGTTAAGCTCTTTTTAAAGTAACTTTACTGAAAGAGTAATTATCTTCTAGCATGTTCTGATGCTGTAACAGACAACCTGTTGTAAAATACTGAGACTTGCAACAAAATGAGGCTTCCCTAACTTTGGTTTCATCAAAGGAAATACCTGTCACTTTCTTCCTGCCTCTTCCCCCAGGTTGACTTGCTTTTTCTGTCAGAGCTACAAGTCCTACATGATATTGCAAGCCTGGTAAGATTTTTTTTGAAACACTTTCCCCATCTTATGTCACAAACTTCAGAGATCTCATTTAAAGGTAGAGAAGCCATAGCCAGGATACTTGGCAACCAGTGATATATATTTGAGTGTGTCATCAGTTGGTTGCATCATTTTAAATAATGAATTCTCGAGTTATTTGTATCAGACCTACCACTGACAGAAGAAAATGAGAACCTTCATCTGTGGTTTCTTTTGTATTGTGTTTGGTGAGAACAGGGGGAATTCTGAGCTGCTATTTCTCCACTCTCAAAGACATAGGAAGTACTTGGTGAAGAATTTTCCAGGGCTTTCCTTGTTTTATTACTTGAGAAATATAATGGTAGTCAAGAACATGTTTTTTGCCCTGTCCACTGTTTTATTTCTAAATACTACCATAACATTTTATCTGAAAGACTGGAGTGAGTTTGTAGCATGAATAGGTGTGGTGATAGAAATATTCCAATGGAGGGTCGAGCTTTTAATTCTGATCTTTTTACTAAGAAGCTCCTGTCTTATTGCTGTGGTTTATGGTTTGTTTGGGTTTTTTAGGTGTTTTGGGGTTTTTTTGTCCTTCAAGCGGCAGCCCTCAGCCACTTAAAGTGAAGGAAACAGTCGTGAAAAACTCAGTAGTTCACGTTAGGTGAAGGGCTGGGGGAGAGAAATGGGGCTCTTGAGGAACGAGGTAGAACAACGTGGTTTTGTCTTTCAGGCTAGAAATGCTGTAGTTAAAGTAGATGGGAAGACAGGAGCAGATTAAATTCCTTGCTTTCAGAGACTGTTCTCTTGTGCAGGCAAATGTCAGTGCTGCAGCTCCACACATGTAGAATTGCAAAATATTGCTACTCTCCTTTGAGATAATTTGGATTATATTGGTTGGATTTTATGACAACAAGATGATACTCCTTAAGTAAACTACTTTTGTACATGGGCAACAGCAAGGTAGAAGTTGCTCAGTTTTGCACAGGCCAGCTTCAGTGGAGGGTATCCAAGCATTCAGTGGAGTAGCATCTGAGTATTGTAATTTGGTTTTTTTCTCTCCAAGTTTTATTTTTACGGCAGTTACAGAACAAGGATTCTGATGTGAATAAGTATAATGTTTCTTTTTAGTAGAGCTCTATATTACATGTATATAACATGATGTTAGGAATAGATGCTACATGATGATCATCTTCCTTCTGCAGAATAAAAAAAGAAACAATTGTTTCTATCTTCTAATAAAGTTGGCAAGAAATTCCACTTCCTAATCAATATGGAATATGACTGTAGAAAGTGAGGCTGGATTAGTCCCAGCAAACTGATTTTGTGAAATGCGCTTTTAAAGTAACCTGTGTATGAATTAACTTCTTTCTGCCCTCAATGGTGTGCCAAAGCTGTCTCGACACAAGCACTTAGCCAAAGACCATTCTCCAGACCTGTATTCACTGGAACTGGCTGGTTTGGAAGAGGTTGGAAAACGATATGGGGAAGACTCTCAGCAGTTCAAGGATGCTTCTCAAATTCTTGTAGACTCTTTGCAAAAGGTATACTTTCTAGCTAATGAGCAGAACTCACGGGAATACTACAGAAATAATTTTTTGTATTAACTACAAGGGAGTTACTTTATTGACTATCTTCTGCTTTGAATTGTCACTTCATTAGTGATGGCTTGACTGATGCCTGGTTTTGTTGTTTGTTTTTTAAAATGCAGTTGTTCAGTTATGAAATCAATTTGTCACTCTGGAAAGTGTTGACATGATTCTACAACGTGTTTAGGTATTTTGCGTAAAGGAGTAGGAACATATTGAAACCATATATCAACATGATTCAATATGTTTGTTTTTCCTAAATAAATATCCTGTGTTTAAAACCACCAGTATGTCTTACAAAACTGCCTCTCAGAAATGTGGAAATATCTTTATCCCAGGGTACATTGGTTAGTTTCCCCTTGCCCACAAAGCTGTATAAATCTAAATTTCCGAGCCTCTAAAATCACTGCGTTCATCTCTCAGTGTGCTCAAGAAAGTAATTCTTTAGTTAGTCTTATGCAATCATTAGATAAATCTTTATTAAGACCAGTCACTTTTAAGAGTCTCAAAAGCATGATGCAGAAGTGTAAAAGCATGAATTTGCTAAGGCAAATAATTGTTTGCTCTAAACGTTACTCTTCTTCCTCTTTGCAGTTAAGCAAATATATTTAAATACTAGACATATTAGTCTTTGGACCAGATTAAAATACTCAGTTTCATAATTTCCCATTGGAATATTGAGAACCTAAATATTTTGTTGAAACTGACAGATGTACACTTGGGAAACTATATGGTGGTGGGCCTTTTGTAAAAGGGATGAAAGAATGAGTTTCAGCCCAGAAAGCAGTCATAAGCTACAGTCTGCCGAACACTGGTTGGGGGGGTGGTTTAAAGAGGTGATGTAAACCCGGTGAAAGTTGGCGCTTTCTCAGTGGAATTCTAAAATAGTGTAAATTTTTACAACTTTCCATAAGCTGCTTATTCCTGGAGCTGACGTTTTATGGTTTAATATATCTTGCTAATAAAACTCTCCTTAATTCCTGGCTACAAATGTAGGTTTTAAATTAAATCACTTTTGCTTTTCCAGTTTGCAGATGAGATGTTTAATCTATATAGCGGGAATGCAGTAGTAGAAGTGGTGGCTGTAAAGACATTTAATTCTCCCCTCACAAGGAAGACGCGTTCCATTCTCCAGTCTTCACAGGTAGTAGATGCACATTATTGTATATATCATTTATTAAAAGTGATCCAAACTGCAACACTTCTTCACTGGAGCATAACTTTTTTTTAAGGACTAGAATACTGACTATGATTTGGGCATGGGGGTGAAGAGGTCAGCCTACCTGTCTTGAGTTCACTTAATCATATAGTAATTTAGGTTGAAGAGGGCCTCTGGAGGTCATCTAGTCCAACCTACTGCTCAAAGCAGGACTAATTTAGGAGTTAGGTCAGGCTGCTCAGGTCCTTGTCCAGACAAGTTCTTGAAAAGTCTGTGGCTGGAAGTCCCAGGGTCTCTCTGGAAAGCTTGTTCTAAAGTCTTAACCACTTTCACTGTGAAAACTTTCTCCCGTATGTCTTGTTAGAATTTGCATTTCTGCCGATTTCTCCCCAGTACAGTAGTGCATGCAAGTCCTGCCTTGCAGCAGGGGAAAAAAACTGTTTTCCTTGACTTGCTGCCTACACTTGGATGCAGCCCAGGGTGCAGGTGCCCTTCGTCGCTGCAGGGGCACACTGCTGACTCCTGTTCACCTTGGCCACTGGGACCTCCAGGTCCATCTCTGCACAGCTGCTGCTCAGCCGGTCTGTCCCCAGCCTGTGCTGTTAAGTGGGGTTGTTCTGTCCCAGGTGCAGGGCTTTGTGTTAGTCCTCATTGAATTTCATGAGGCTCCTGTCAGCCCATTCCTTTGGATTCTGTTAATGTTGGTCACGTAATCACTTTTGCATTTTGTGCCCTAGCGTCAGAATTGCCTAGACAAAAATGCATCTCTCTTATTCACATTGCTCAGATTTTCGATGTAGTCCGAATGTGTTTTGTATGCAAGCTAACTTTAAAGAAATACACTTCTTTTCTTTCTTACAGAGCGAAACAGAAAATCCGTATAACCTCGCCTATCCATATAACTACAACTACTCTGTAATCTTCAACATTATTCTGTGGATGATGATAGGTCTTGCTTTAGCTGTGATAGTTATCTCCTACAACCTCTGGAACATGGATCCTGGGTATGACAGCATTATTTATAGGATGACAAATCAGAAGATAAGAATGGATTGAACCGCACTGTATTTCAGTGCGAGGAAATGATGAAGAGTAAGGTCTCCTTTAAACTGTGTGGAAAACAAATATTCTGACATGGTTAATTGTGGAAGTTTTTTTAAAGGTGTATTTATTTCTAAGTTTTTTTTTTTTTCCCCTCTCAAGCCTATTTTAAATGTTAGTAGTAGCACCAGATGGGATTTAGAAATTGAAATCTGCTTGTTTAAAAAAAAATAATCAAAAACAAAAACCCCCAACCCCCCCCCAAACCAACAATACCCAAACTAATTGTTATTAAAGTAACATCATTCCATCTTTTTAATCACGTAACATGAGTTTTTGAAATGCCCTGTACTGCCTGTGACTGTGTGCAAACCAGATAAATTGAAATTATGATAGCAACATGTTGTTTGAAACTTTTACACTGGAAGATTAGAAATTATAGCTAAATTGTTGTGTTGTATATTATGAACCAGTTGTAAATGTTTGATGTAAATATTTATAATGGCTATATGTAACTTCAGAGAGGGTAGTAATTATTCTTTAGTAAAATACTAAATATAGAAATATTTCTACAAGACTGTGATTCTAGTGGCACAAATGGCATTTTGATCTCATGTTGATGGCTCAGATGTGAGCTGTAGACAGAAGGATCCTTTACTTAGAACTTTAATGATCTGGAGGTAAATAACACTAGTGTGGCTGGTCTATACAGTGGAGAGCCTATAAATATTGGAGTAGCACCCGTCGGATCATGGTCTAATGTCATGTTCAGTTGAAAGTTCCTATTATGATGCTTCATATTCCTTCCATTTGTGTTGATGTTATTATAAAAAACCTAAATCAGTTCTTTTTGATAAGAGTGGACCAACACTTGATTTAAATATACCCTGATTATAGTCCTACTTCAACCATTCAATAAAACAAAGACCAGTGGTTCTGGAATGCATTTATTCTTTGTGGCTTCTTCTGTTTAGCATTAGCTCAGCTGAACAGAGCAGGTGCCGGCAGCTTCCGATTTGTGACAGCGGGCCTAAGTCTATGAGGGTTTAGTTTTAACTGTCTTTCAAAAGCAAATGTTAGAAGATCACCCTGCATGGATTAAAGTTCCTAAACCAAATAGTGAGTGTGGTTAAAACAAGTGGTTTGAATCTTTTTTTTAAACTACCTGCTTTTTAGAAACTCATTTGCTCTTGTGGTAAAAGGAATTCTTCCAGACTACAGCAACATGGAGACTGTTTTTCATCTTGTCGTCCTCTAATGTGCTTAACTTTCCCTATTGCTTGGAAAGATTGGTTCCTCTTCTGGAAAAGATCTGCTCATTGAGTTAATTTGTCTCATTTATTGGAATGTCAGATTTGGAGGGGTTGAACACTTGCAGTGTTTTGATGAGAATCAAGTCTGCCTGATGAAGGTGTACAACTTTATTATGGAAACAATTAAAATACAGCTCTATCATCCCGTTTATAGGCATGAACCCTAATGTTTTAAGAAAACTATTTGTGATAGTCTATTTGTGTTTTTACATTTCTTTGACTGTTTTGAGATCACTTATTGGGGAAGACAATATCCCAGAACTTCAGCAGGAAGCACGATCTAGGTTGAGAAAGGGGGGTTGTACATTAATAGTAGAATCTTTCCAACTAAACTATACTTTAAAAAGTTACGTATGTGGCAGGAGGAAGAGCGATGACTGTCACGTTACTGTCAGATTGCAGGGACCAGTTTGCAGTGAAAGGTAAACACAAAGGTAAGGTAAATGCTCTGGGAATATTTAGAAGCTTGCATTGTTTGCAGCTGTCTTGGACATAAAGCAGTTGAGAAAGTGTAAGCTGCGTCATGACATTCTGCTTGTCCTAAACAGTATGAAAAGGTTTAAAATGTTAAAACAGTCTTTAAAAAAACAATGCCACAATGGGTTCTGTGGTATTTCAAATAATTCTTGAAAACTTCTAATTACCGATTTACGGTTGTTAAGCCTTCTTGTATCAGTTCCCTTATTCCTTAAGAGGCTGTATAAGCTCTGTTTCTGAGGCTTGCTGCACGAACTTTCTGGTTAATCGCAACATCTCTGCTATAATGTTCAGTGATCACAAAATGTGCTAAGGAGACCCAGTGTACTAATGGAAATGAGGAGCTCAGCTCTGCAATAAGAGTAAAGCTGCCATAATTCATTTAAAGTAAATGGGAAGCATTATTGTGACAGGCTGTTTCTGAAGAACCTCTCAGAGAGGTTCTGTCATACGGAAGAACAGTATGTCTGGGGTAAAAATACACAACATCACGATTCTGATAGGCCAGACACTGTAGTATCAGGTTTTAACTCCTCTCTCACCTGCTTTTATCAGCAGTAATTAACTCAGATTGCGGCTTTGTAGAGAGTGTTTCAGCAAGGCCTTCTATGGAGGTAAAATAAAAGGATAAACCATGTTGCACATCTACTGTCTAGTACGAGGACTCCCAATGCTTTTGCAAGGTTAAGCTGTCTGGGGTAGGGTTCTTAATTTTAAACAAAGTGAAGTGTTGCTTGGCTGAAAATTAGTCATGCTATAGGCTTTTTGGTGAGGATTTAATTCAACTTGAGCTTCTTGCTGGTCTATATTGGATGAGTGCATTCCTAGTTTACTTAATTCAGAGGTTTAAGCAGATTAATAGTCTGCTTCAGATACTGGTGCAGAGTTTTACAGGAGCTATTTGTTTAAAGGGACTGTATAATTAATTTTAAGTCTTTTAACATCTGCATACCAGGTATACCTAGGTAGCTAAATTGTAATTAGTCTGAAGTTGGCAATACAGAGTTTGTTTAAATACAGGACCTGCTGTTGAGACTGGTCATCCTGTCAGTTCCGTGGCAGCTGCGTGTTGCTGCTCTAGGCTCTAGTTTTACTTTTTAAAGCTAGTCTTAGACTACTGTGAAGGGCACATTTGAATTTCCACTTCTCACGCTAGTACCATGTTTGTTCATTCTCATGGCTGCAGGCCCCCAGCTGGTACTAAAGGTGCTTTTGAGCACTCTACTGTGTGCTGTTTCTTAAATTCTGGTTGCTTCTGCAGCACAAGCTACTTTTTGAACTACTCCAAAGCCATGGTGCTTTAGTTTGAGCTAGGTGAGTGAGACAAGCTCTACTGTACAGCAGTACTGGTCCTTAACTGCTAATCAAAGAGGCAATGACAATACCGATCCCTGGGCCAGCAATAACCTTTTCCTACTTAGAGTTCAGTTAATGGGAATGAAAGTGCTGTCAACACCATTAGACCTGCTACTGATCGTTCTCTTTAATCATCCCAAGAATATAAATTGTAAAAAGATTTACATGACATGGCAGAAATTGTAGGTTTTGTGTACAGCACTACCAGGAAAGCGACGAAGCTTTCATATGAAGCTCAGCGGAGGAAGACAACAGCGAGAGCAGAAGCCCACAGTTTTGCTTTCCAAAGGGAAGCTATGGCTGTTTGTTTGAGGCCCTCCTGCGAGGCCAAGGGAGGGAGAGGGACGCAAGGAAAATACAGCCTGTGTTGGGATCCTGGCCGCTCAAAGCGAGAGGGCAGGAGAGTCGTTACGCCACATTCAGCAGCAAGCAACTTTCCCAGCCTGGCTGAAAGGCTTGATGCAGTGCCGTCTGTAGGAATTAGGATGTGGCTGCTGCAGGGAGTGGTGATCTGGTCACCAAAGGGAGTTCTTCCTTGGGGAGCTTGGCCTCTGGCAAAAGGTGAGATGTACTTGATTGGGTCTGCTTCAGAGCTTAGCCCTATATTGTCCAGTATCTGGACTGGGGAGTACAGAGTCCGGGTAGCTGTTCTCGTGAAGCGCTGACATTTCTGAGAAAGGCAAGAATTCTGAGTCAGAACTGAAGCCTGAGCATTGCTGTTGGTATTTAGAATGAAAAGAGAAAGTAAGCCATAAAATAAAGGCTTCTTTAAGAGCCAGTATGCTGCTTTTTCGAGATAATCCCCCAAAGTCTAAACTTGGCAGAAGAGAGGTATAATCTAGGCTTTGCGGATGCCTCAGTTTTCCAGACTTCTCTGTGGCAGGCGTGGGAACTTTCAAAGCTCTTTCAGCCAACGCACTGCTCTTGCAACACACAGGCAAGGGAAGCCTAAAGCAGATCTGAAATGTGTAAATGTTATATTCAAGCTTTTTTTTTTTTTTAAGAAAGGAAGTAGAAACCATGTTGAAATGCAAATGTTGAGCAACCTTGCAAGGGATTGCTGGGAATTATAGGTCAGCCTTAATGGAAGCTACAAGGACCCTTGCAGAGTCTAAGTAAGGAGATAAGCATCTGTCTCAAAACAACCCCCCCTGCAATAACAATGACCTTTGGAATCCTATTACTGACACAGTGTTTTTTTGTCTGTGGTGAAGTGGGTGCTTTGAGCTAAAACTCACAAATGCTCTCTAGAAAAAAAGTAAATTTTGAGCTCAAGGGTTGGGGACTGTTCTGCATTTTTTTATTTTCTGTTCTGCAGGCCCTGAACTATACTCTTAAGAATTTTCAGCTTTGTAAACAGGGGAGAAGGGATCCACACAAGCATTGCAGGACAGAAAAGGAGGCAGATCAAGGGAGGCTGAAGTAGAACTATAGGATTTCAAATCCAACAGAACAAAAAAAAGCTGGAATAAATGGGGAACCCTGAAGTTTATTTCCTGTCCTGTTCTGCCACTGATGCAAGGTGTTGCTATGGAGGAACTACACTTAGTTGCAAGGCACTAAACTATAAAGGGCTCCTACAGCTCACAGTGCAAAGGATGGAAGAGAAATGAGCGAAAGCTAGCCTGTCTGCACAGAAGCTGTATCCCTGCAGGAGCAGGGCTGGTACGTGGTGTGCCACTGGATCAGAGAGCAAAGATTCCCCCCGGCTCCCTTTGTGCAGAGCTAGCACAGATGCTGGCACCACTACCACCAAACCCTCTCCAGGCACCACTTGCAACCACAGATCACAGCAGGTCTCTGGACTGGGACCACTCCCAGGCAAGTCTTCAGTCTTGCTGTAAATGACTGCAACCTCCTTATCCAGTGACAAGCTTGGGTCCCTCAGCTTGTGTTCTTTTTTCTGGGGAGGAATCGCCTCCCGTAGTCAATGGAGCACTAGCAGATATTGCAACACTTCCCATACTTCTCAGAGACTCGTGCCCTGGCACAGCACAGCTGCTGTGAAATCACTGTGCTGTTCTTTCTACTCAGACTTGGGTAACACGTGTCCTGCCTGGCCAATGACGAGGTGCAGGGTACAGAAAGCCCAGGTGACCGCATTCCTCTCAGATAAACAGAGCGGAAACTGACGGATGGCATGAAGCCACACATCAAATTGCCTGCTCCACTGTGCTCTCCCACCTGAACTGCTGGAAAATCCATTGCTACAGATGGTGTCTGTCTATGGTAGGCAGGAGATGGGTCTGCTGAAAGGCCGGCTCTGAAACTGTAGAGATTGTGAGAGAGGTCAATAATAAAAGTAGCAGGAATTCTTTTCTGGAATAGGTCAAAAAGGCATGCTAAACTGCATCTATACTCAAGAGTGGGTGAGGACAGCTTTTAGAATGTAAATCCCATCCTTAAATAGGGACTTACCTTGCCAGCGTGCTTCCAGAGTTTGAAGAAGTTCTTCTGTTGCTGAAGGACAGCTTCACACTAAGGGGCTCTGGCAATCAAATTTAGTAATGCCATTGATGTCGCCCAACATCACCAAAAATACATAGCTAAGTTCTTGGCATGAATACACATCATAAAATATGTAGAATGCTTCATAAGGGAAACAAAATTAGTGGTTGCACCAAATGTTTTTATAAAGGCAGTCAAATTCCACTTTAATTATGTTCCAGTGCATGAATTTATGATGATAAATTTACATGCCCTTAATCTAGTGAGCATATGCTTTTCATTAGGCAATGGGGATAGAAGCAGTATGGCTAGGATAAATTCACAGCAATTTAGCTGGTAGCTTATAACCAACACTGAAGTCACTGACTTTACAGGCTTCAGAGCTGCCTACCTGCTTACTGCTCAGCCCGCTTATTTTAAGTACTTCCTTAAAATGCCATGGTCAAAGTGCCCAAAGAATTGATTAAAAAAAAAAAGTCTCTCACAATACCTGTGTAATCAGTTACAGCATCTGGAACACAGCAGAGCTAAACGGGGGCTCTACCTACATCCTACAGTAGGTCATCAATCAAAATCTTGACTAATGTACAGCATCAGCTTGGAAAGAAAAAAAACCCTCAAGTGATCAGACAGCTCTCAACTCCTAAGAATCTATTTCTGTCACTCTTGGTCTCTGCTGCAGAAAAAAAAAAAGGAGGAAAAAAACCAAACATAAAAACAGCTGTACCAATTATTTTCAATCGACCGATCTCAAATGTTTCAGCTAGTTGGCAGAGCCAAGAGGAGGCAGCTGGGTGCTGCTGCCTGTGCTCCCCATAGCTGAGCTGCCGCCTCCACCGCTGCTGGAGCACCTCTAACTGGGGCAGCCAACCCCGAGAAAGTCATCAGCGTTGCAAATGGGTGAGTTAGTATAACCTAAGCCACACTGGGGAGTGTGCAGCTCTGCCCTCTGGAAATCTTCAGGTTATTATATATACCCTTGGGAGCAGAGCGGCTCTGTTTCATGGCTAAATGTGGTCTTACTTCCAAGGGAAACAAGTCAGAGTAGCTCTGGGTAACCTGAAAGGAAAATGTGCTAAAAAAAGGAAGGGCAATCAACTGTCAGCCATGCAGAGCAGTGGACGGGGTGAGGAGGCATAACTGGAAAAAGCAAAAACTGAGATAAGCACTCTCTGTATATGAATTGGTCTTGATCTGTTTTGTGCACATGCGTGCGTGCGTGTGTACACATGGAGTTACATAGGTCTTTACAGATGAAGCATTGGAAGAAGAGGTTTCCTCCCCCTATTAAACATTACTTTTATTAAAAAGTGGAAATATTTTTGCATTCTTTCCATATTCTAAAGGAGATTTAAAACAAAACTATGCTCAGTATTTTGTAAAAATGAGGATCTATAAACTCAGGCTACTAATAGGAATATATCCGCCTAAAAAGATGTCCATTAAAACATCTGCGGGAAAACTGTGCCCATACCACTAAAGGTGATGCTGACTACCAGAAACAAGCGTACCAAAAATAAGAAAGCACAAGCAAATCAGGAAAATAAGCATGCGAGGACACAAATAGCACCCTCAAAGCATAATAGCCTCAGTGTCAACCTGCAGCATGCTGGTCACTTTAATTTTGCCTTTTTCCCCTTACGACTGTTTTTTATCCAAAGGAATGGAAGAGTCAGTACTGAAGGGAACACAGATGGAGTCACAGGGGCCGGGCACAAAACTGAAAGAAAAGATATCTCCTCCAGGCAGCTGCGGGACATGTGCCGGGCCTGTGGTCGCCAGCCCCCTCTGTCCTCTTTCCTGACTTCTGGGGTCCCAAGGGCACAAGCTGCCAGCGTCCCCCGGCACTGCTGCTGGGCACAGGCAGCCCCCAGCCCACTGCTGCCCCCTCACGCTGCCCCACGGCCCGGCCAAGAAGCAACTTGTCCAAAGAGCAGCAGAAAGCCTGAAACTTCAGAAAGTCATTTCAGGGCAGTGCTCCCTCGAAGTCTGTCCGCCCTGCCATCTCAGGGCAGAGACGGAGCCTCCTGTGCTCCTGGCAAGGAGCTAGTAGCCGGACAAACGGCTCCGTCCCAGGAACCTCACTTGGGAAAGCAGCCTCTGACATGTCGCAATAGGAGTTATGATCATTGTCATGAGACCGGCTTCCTTTTCCCGAAAGGACAGTCTGGATTTAAACATCACAACCAACCATTCTGCATTTTAGTTCCTCCTCTGCTCCCTTTTCTTTCTCTCTTTCTCTCTTTTTCTCTGTTATTCCAGAGGTTCCCAGGAATTCATCCACACAGGAATCACCTTTATTTCTTCTTTCCACCCCATGATTGGCCACTTTCATGCTGCAGACCTGATTCTTAACAAATTCCCCAGCTGCTGAAATATTCAGATTGTTGGCAGTGGTAAACCCAAGTCCCGGTTGCTATCATTTCCAGCACTGCGTAGGAGTCATTGGTTACTGTAGCCTAAATTAACTATTTGGCAGAGGAAAAAAAAAATCTATAAAGCTGAAGTCTTAAAAACCTATCACCTGCCAAATTCCTTTATGAATTGCCCTGTAACATGCAACATAACCTCAGCTAGAAAAGAAATATATTTACATTCTTATCTTTGAGTTCTTCCTCTCCAGCCTCTGTTAAAATTTGGTTTTGGTCATGTTTCTGTTTTTCAAAGCGTTGTAGCCTCTGCACTTCTGTCCTTCCAAAAGTTCTCAATTTAAATTCAAATTTGAATTGTCAATTCGAAAATCCGCATGTCTTGCAAGCAGTAGTAGAACAAATAGACAAAAAAATTCTGATGGAACAAAGTATTACCACATAAATTCTGGTATCTGATGTCTAAGGTGAAACAGTATGATCTCTAGCCAGAAATAAACATTTCTGATCTTGGGCTCTCCCATGAACTGCAAAAAATAATGGTGGTTAAGTTAGTTTAAAAGCTACGAATCGGAGTGGGAATCTAGAAAAGACCATGATACAGGAAACACCTGCAGCAACCAGGTTACGGTGAGGGCAGGCTGCTTAACACCTCCCAGTGTTAAAAACCGCTCAGGCTGTGACCGGTCGGCTTCTGGGACTTTTCCGTCTGAAGAGCTGGCATTTTACCACGGGCTGCTGTGAAAGCGGAGGCTCGGCAAGGCACAGGGCGTAGCGTGGAAGATCCCGTTGTTTCTCAGCCCACCCTGTCAGTCCAACCGCACAACTACACTGCTTTGCTGCAGCACCGACCCAGCCGCCCGTGGCACAGATCAAGCGAGAATAATTGCCCGAGACTGGAAAGGTTTCTTTCATGCTGCAGCGCTGGAAAAGAAAATCAGTTTGCAGCCTTATATTCAAGTTGTACTTGAAAGCAGCGGGGCTGCCGGGGACACCGGCTCCGAGGAGTGCCTGCTCGGGCCTGGCAAACCTACTGCTGCCCTGAGAAACTCCCACTACCGGGGCAATTCCTGTCCTGGGAGCAGCAATAAGCTTATGCAGTGTATATGAGCTGGGAGGCAGCGCTGGACCACGTTTCTGTGCTCCATGAGAGTTCCAACAGAGAGACAGTAAAATTTCTGCCATGCCCAACACTGAAACACCAGAAGGATTTTTGCTGCTGAGAATACAGAGGAAATAACTAAGGATCCATGGCAGAAACAAATTTATGAAGGTAATCTGTGAAATGAAACAAAGGTTCTCAGATTAAAGTCTATGAAATGTCAGATTTTGGCAACAGGGCACTGATGGTCAGGACGTGGAGGGACGGAGGGAGGGAACCACGCACAGAGTGGGTACGTTTCCTCAAAGTGGGCAAGGAGGACAGAAGCAGAAAACCCTCCAGTACAAAATCTTGGTTTTGAAATACTGAAAATATTCCATCTGAAGGGATACTTCTGTGTCCTTACAAAGTATACAGCAAAGCCAGCTAGCACGTAACTGTGATATATTGAGTAGTCAAAGGGAAAAATATTTATTTTCATTTTCTTATGGATCCAGGTATGTCCCAAGTGACCATGAGGTTAAAAGTACTCATATAAATTGAAAACCTACTACAAAAGTTAGGAAAATACATGTAATACGAGAAAGCTAGGCTTGAGCATATTTTTCCCCAGAAAAAATCAACACTTCATTTAAAAGAACACTTCTACTGTAATTACAAGAATTGATGTTTAAAACAACAACAAGAAAAAAAAAACCAAAAACCCCCACACTTGCTAAAGGTAAAATTAGATTTGTTCTATCAAATCATCCGTGACAATAGAAGAGTGGTGGAGGAGGAAATGCCACATTTGCTAAAAGCTTTATTTTAACTCCTGATCTATGGAGGAAAAAACCCCCAAGAGCTGTGCGGCGGGGTGGTGTGGGGTGGGTGGGGTGGGGGTGGGGGTGGTGTGTGGTTGTGGGTGGGGGTGTGTGGGGGGGAGGGGGCGGTGGTGCTGGAGGAAGCTGTTAGCCAGGCAAGAGCAGAGACTGTCAAATCCAGAGACTTGTTCAGAGCAGGAAAATGGGGTTCTGACAGCACAGTTTTTGTAAGCGCATATCCAGAATTAAAGGTCAGAAATTACGAGCCTGGGCAGCGGTTCACGAGCAAACCCCAGCTATTAGTTGCTTTTTGTTTCTGAGGCTCCCACATCAGCTTCTGCCCAAAGACTTCAAGGTGCAAGAATGAAATAGAGGTGTTAGAGGGGGAAAAAATAATGACCCAATTTCTCTGTGCAAAACATTATTAAAGCAGTCAAACACAGCCAAATGTGGGACAACGCTGTGAGGTCCAGCAAGTGGGTTCACCTAAAGTAAATATTGTGTGTGTGAAGCATCATGCCACAGCTGGAAATGAAAGGGTTAAACAAATCTTCCTTTCAACCTGGTTCAGAGCCACGTTTTTATTTTAGGCAAAAAAATAAAGAAGTCTTTCCCACAGTCAAAGTGTTTATGGAGTTCTGACAGTCTCCGTGCAGGCCTGCATCCAGACCTGTGCTCGCCGAGAAAGGCCTGCTCCGGTGCGCTCCTGCGGGTGCCAGCCAGCAGCAGGCTCCTCCGGACGCCTCTCCCTCAAGTGGACAATGTGAATTAATTCTCCAGGGGTGGCCTGCTCCTGCACAGCTTTGCATCAGCTGCAGTTTGTCAGCTTTAACCTGCACTCTGCCAATCCCTGAACCGGGCTAATGCTGCATGCTTTAGCATGTGGGGCACCCTGGCAAAGATTTGGGATGGGATGAAGGGGGTTACTTTTATTTAATTATTTATTTAAACGCCTGTGCGACTCGAATGTGGAGGGAAATGTGGAAAGTCAAAGAGAACCAGAGTAAGATTTTGACGTCCTTCCTTAAAAACTAAGGTACGAAAAGCACTGAAGTAAAACAACTATCCAGGTGGCTTCGCTTTCTGTTTGTTGTCGTTGATTAGCACGATGTTGCTATATTCAGATTTGCAAAAACTCAATGATGCTCACATTGAAAAAAAAAAACCCCAAAAACAAAATCCAACCTCAAAACCCCATACCCCTGTCTCAGCTATCTCCACTGCAATTAGAATTTGGATAAGGGATTAATTTTGTGATAATTCAATTTTAAACTTTTTCAATGCGTAAAATGTTAAGTCTTAAAATTTATGTAGACATAAATAGGCTTTCAAATAATTACATTTGCTCCAAAACCCAATAATGACAATTTGGCTTTATTATTTTTCTAAACCATTTCCTTAAGTTAGCAAAGCTTATACAAGTCCTCCAGAGTCATAGCATGACGCATGCAAAATCTTGACTGTAGGACAAAAAGCTCCAAGCAACAGTGGGATGGGAAAAAAACAGCAGAGAAAAATAAATTCCTTTTTAAATTCCCTTTTTGGAATTTGTTTTGGTTAGTTTGGTTAACTGAGGAGCCCTGCTGCTGGCAGAGGCAGGTAAGAAGTGTGTGAGAGTGCTGCACCGAGGAGGAAGAGAGCAGTTCACAAATGCCAACGAGGGAGGCGAAGGTGAATACGTGAGGCCTTCCCTGCAAAATTGCCACCATGGACTAGAACAAGAGTTGTGAGGTGGAGAACGTTTCTGATCCCTTTTGGAGGGACTCCAAGTTTGTCCCACGGCAACCTAAAAATCTGCCTTTGCTCATGCAGGTCTTCGTCAGCAAACGCCTTGTTTAAGGTCAAACAAGGAATCCTACAGAGCTATCTGCCTGCTGCTTTCCCAAGGCTAACCTCTCCACAATAATAAACTGAGTTCAATGGGGAGAGTTGACGTACCTTCTCAGACAGCCTCTCCTGCTCTTCTAGATCTCTTGAAATCTCTCCTTTATTAATTTCTGCTCTATTTAATTTACCTGCATGGAGATCAAGCACTCTCCCACCTCTTATTCCAATCCACCTCGTGGGTCTGCCTCCTCCTGTGCACAGACAGCCCAACCCAATGACCTGTCTGAGGCATGAAGAGGAGAACAGAACAGGCGATGCCAGCTCAAGAGAGATGTTCCTGCTCCCTTTCAGTCACAGGGAGGTCATCCCAGTGCCTGGGGCTGGGAGCGCAGCCACGGGTAATGGAAATGAGGGAAACAGCTGGGGACAGTCCCTCCACCCAGCCTGTGGTGGATCCTCCCCAGGATGCTGAACACCCCTGGGCCAGTCTGCACTGCACTCCTCCCTCCACCTCCTTCCACTCCTCCCTAACTTTAAGCTAGGCCTTTTAAAGAGAGCTGTGGCTGGGTGGATTTCGTTGCTGTTGATCTTGCAAGAGAACAAATCAAGCTGCTTCTAAAAATCACGATTTAACATCTGCTGCCTGACTGTGGTCCTAACCCTGCCCAAAGGGATTTGAGCTCAGAAACAAGATGGAAAAGGGGCAGGTTTTTTCCCTTGGACGCTTGAAAATATCACCTCATGCCCATAGCTTTCTGTGGCTGACATTGTCTCTGTAGAGCACCGCAAAGCTCAGAGCAGTGAGAATCAACAAAGGCCTGACCAGGGGATACTGGGTAGACTTGTGAGTTTAGGCAAAAGCATAGAATCATAGAATCGTTGAGGTTGTAAAAGACCTCTGGGATCATCAGGTCCAACGGTCAACCCAACACCACCACGTCTCCTAAACCATGCCCTGCAGTGCCACGTCTACATGTCTTTTAAATACCTCCAGAGATGGCGATTCTACCACCTCTCTGGGCAGCCTGTTCCAATGCCTGACCACTCTTTCAGTGAAGAAATTTTTCCTAATCTCCAACCTAAACTTTCCCTGATGCAGCTTGAAGCCATTTCTTCTCATTCTATTGCTAGTGACTTGGGAGAAGAGACCAACACCCACCTCACTACAACCTCCTTTCTGGTAGCTGCAGAGAGCGACAAGGTCTCCCCTCAGCCTCCTCTTCTTCAGACTAAACAACCCCAGCTCCCTCAGCCGCACCTCATAAGACTTGTTCTCCAGACCCTTCACCAGCTTCGTTGCCCTTCTTCAGACATGCTCCAGCAACTCGATGTCCTTCTGGTGCTAAGGGGCCCAAAACTGAACACAGTATTCAAGGTGTGGCCTCACCATGTAACTTTAAGATGGAGCCTGCCTGCAATGGATCTGGGTTTGGAGACAAGGAGGCCACTGCCAACCCATTTTTCACTAAACACTAAGCAGAACCCCTTGTTTTACCTTTTCTTATAGCTGTACGAGCAGTCAGACCTCTGGCACCTTTGCAACGCATGATTCTTGGGTGTCCTTCCCAAACCCCTTCAGCCTAGAGGAGGAAGAAACTAATTTCTGCTGAACATAGCAGTTCACTGCAGCCTCCAATCCTCCAAGAGAAGGTGAAGAACAGCAGCAGCGCCACTGCAGGGCCACGACCGCTCCGCGCCCAGCTCTGTAACTGCTGCCCACAAATACCTTGCACAATGTAGGGCTGTACAGCACTACATATTGTGAAAGAAAAGAGGACTCCTCAGAAATACTCTGGTCAGGATAACCTGTGTGACTTTCTGCTGAGGTATGTCTGTCTGTGAAGCAGTCGTAGAAGTTAAGAAGTTGGAGGACCGCTGCTGCGTCCCACCAGCCTGGCCCCCAAAACCTTCTTCTGCCCACAAGCTACGTAAACCTGTACAACAAAACCCACGCAGCTGATGGGTCACCTCAGGCTTCAGCTGCATACTCTGTCCAGCATCACTACCTGACCATGAATGCCACTCACGTTTCAAGGTCGTATCATCTGAAGTAAACAAAACAAACTGCAATAATCCTCTTCCAGGATGCCCAAAATGTATTGCTTGCTAGTAACAGCATGGTTAAATAAAAGGTTGATTCCTTCAGACTTAAATCTTTCCCTTTTTGAGCAGCTGGCTCTTCAGCAAGAGTTGAATGTGGACCATACTGCGCCAAACTGTGCAGCAGCCAAGAGGCAGGAGATTGTATAAGCAAACTTCTTTTTTTTTTTTTGAAGCACCCACCTGTAACAAAACAAATGCAGAAGTGTGTAGAGGAAAGCAACTTACAAATCTGGTTTCAGGCCCAATGAGCATGCTTTCAAATCCAAGATGAATTCAGGTTGACTATGATCAACTATGTATAGACCTGGATACCTGCAGCATATAAAATTAATTTATTTCTAAAGCTTGCCCTGCTCCCCATTTGTGAGATACTACAAAAGGTAAGGCACTACCCAGCACAGCAGTCGCTCCCAAGGTAAATTCCAGCCCACAGAAATCAATAGGAATGTAACATTTCTGAGCATCCAGAGCTACCCCAAGCACACACGTTTTGCCTGCGCATTCAGCACGGAGCTACGTGACGGTGAGGGACTGCACCCACACTGCTGCGTGGGAGTAATAGGACCCATCCTGGCAGCTGGCAGCTCTCCTCTGGGCACTGTGGTGACAGCTAAGGAGGACTCATGGCTAAGGTGGGCTGAACCAGGCTGCTTCGGTGTGTGGGGAAAGATGTCTCAGTAGCATTTGAAGTTATGTTTCAGTTTTCACACAGTAATGTACTAAAATACATATTTTAACATAGCTAAATCCTTAGGAAATAGTCTGCTTTGCAGGCTGCCCAAATAGTTGAGGCATAGATCCATTCTACCTTTTTTTTCAAGCTCATTGGTGCCACATGTACACAAACACTTATTTTCCTTGCAGCTTTTGATGGGAGAAGGACAGGGGATAGATTTAACAAGATCTAGTCTGTCCTGCTAGCTGATGACTTAAAAGATCAGTAAGTCAAAGTGTTAGCTCTTATTTAATAGCAGCAGTACGTGATAATTGAAATACCTTTCAGTATTGTGGAGTTGCTTCTGTGGAGGTACACAATGAACAACATGGCTTCTCAGCTGCGCATGAAAATCATGACGTGTTCCTACAGCATCACAGCATGTCACATGCTGATAACAATTATAAACTGGGAGACCAGTGCTGCAGAAAGGGATCTGGGGGTGCTGGCCAACAGCAGGCTCAACAGGGGTCAGCAGTGTGCCCTGGCAGCCAAGAGGGCAAACCGCATCCTGGGGTGCACCAAACACAGCCCGTCAGCAGAGGTGATTTGTCCCGCTGTATTCAGCGTTGGTGTGGCCCCACCTGGAGTACTGTGCGTGGTTCTGGGCTCCACAATTTAAGAAGGATGTGAAGGTCCTTGAATGCATCCAGGGGAGGGCAACAAAGCTGGTGAAAGGGCTGGAAGGCGTGTCCTGTGAGGAGTGGATGAGGAGTCTGGGTTTGTCTAGTTTGGAGGGAAGAAGGCTGAAGGGTGACCTCATTGCTCCCTACAGCTTCCTCAGGTGGGGAAGTGCAGGAGGTGCTGATCCCTTCTCCCTGGTAGCCAGTGATAGGACATGTGGGAATGGTTCAAAGCTGTGTCAGGGGAGGTTTAGACTGACCATTAGGAAGCATTTCCTTACCGAGAGGGTGGTCAAACACTGGAACAGGCTTCCTGGAGAGGTGGTCAGTGTCCCATGTCTGTCAGCATTTAAAAGGCATTTGAACAATGCCCTTAACAATATGCTTTAACTTGGTCAGCCCTGAATTGGTCAGGCAGTTGGACTAGATGACCATTGTGGGTCCCTTCCAACCGAAATTATTCTATTCTATTCTATTCTATTCTATTCTATTCTATTCTATTCTATTCTATTCTATTCTATTCTATTCTATTCTATTCTATTCTATTCTATTCTATTCTATTCTATTCTATTCTATTCTATTGTCACGAGGCAAGCTGGGAGCTCCCATGCTGAGCGGCACCAGAGACACCGGTGGCAGGTCCCAGCTCTGTGCCAGCTGGCTCCATCTCTGCTTTGCAGGATCGACATTGCACAGATTTGTGCCAAAAGCACAGCAGGGCCCAGCCTAGCCTGCAGCCCCGCAACCACCCCCTCCCTCCCCCTGCTGCAAAATCAGCTTCAAAGGATGGGAGCGCTTTTCTGTCTCTTTTAAATGCAGCACTTATGGTTTGCCTGCTGCTTTACAAGCTTGCCAGCTGCTTTCAAGGCTGTGTTTGTCACAGAGGAAGCCTCAAAAATAAAGATGCAGAAAGGAGCACGCTGCCTGATCAGGGAGCTGCTCCCATGGCAGCAGGCAGGATTGGGAGGGCCGTGGGCATGCAGGGCTGCTGGGACATGTGGGCTCTGCGCCAGCAGGAGCACCAGGCAGTGAGGGGCTGCGGGCGAGAGCTGGGGGCTCCGTGCTGGCTTTCCTGCCCATACGCACCAGGTTACAGCAATGCACAGGCGTGAGTGCTTCAAGGCCACACTGCAGGTTTCCTAAGGGTAGGGTAGGAGTAATTTATTTTTGATTAGCTGCAGTGACCCTCAGAGGGGTTAGACATCACGGAGGCAGGTGCATCCCTGGGTGCGGCAGACGAGAGGGAGAGGATCCCTTCTCACCTGGACCTGCTCTGCCCTGGGAGCTGCCTGCCCTAACACATGGCAAGGATCTCAGCAAAACCCTTCCCCACCTCAGACCGGCCTATTAGAAACTACAGAAAAGTAGCGTGCTGACAAACTCCCCCCTTAGTCTCTGCCCTTCAAAAGAAAGCCTCATGTGCAGCTGAAACTCCCAGCTCTGGTATTTGCAGCCTTGATAACGGCCTTTTAAAAGCACATGTGGTGGTGGTGAATCATAGAAGGAATAAAAACAGTCAACGAAAAGCCTAAACATCATACTTTTTCACCCCTACGGGAGCCCTGTTTCACATAGCAGAGACCATTTTCCCCACAGCACTTGTTCGTGCCAGTTGCTCCCAGCTGCGTGGAGCAGCTCTCTAGCTAAGTGTGAGGGGACAGTCCTGCTCTGGGGGGCTCTGCCTCCACCACCTCCGGAGGCCCCTCTGAACTCCATTGCTTGGGGCACAAATTCAAGCTGTCCAGGCTTTAGCTGCCGTAGCTTCCCGCATTCGTGATGCTCTGCACAGCCCCCAACCAACCCAAGTGCAACCCTTCCTCGCTCAGCATCTCTTATCTTGCAGAGCAGCAGCCAGACGTTTCCTGTAAAACCTATTATGCGGGGTCATTTCCCAAAGTTAATCACCGCTCTGTAAGAATGTGAGGGGCTGGGAGTGCACAGAGAGCGTCAGGCAGGGAAGGGCAGCACAGCGCCGCTGCTTCCTGGGCTTGCGATGCTCCTGGAGGCAAAGTCAAGTCTTGAAAACATTCCTCAAAAAAGTTATGATCTACCCATTGAATGCGGAACCACCGGCAGCTGTTGGAGTGTCTTGAGAAAAGCCCTGCAATATTTGAAGCCCATGTGTTTTAATCTAAATATGAAACCCTCAATTATATTGCTATTGTGGGGTTACACAGCAGTTGCAGCTTTGTAACTACAGTCTAGATGCTACATAGGGTTAATATCCTTCAATTACACGTTAATTTCTTGAAATACATTCTTACCTTAAAGACATTTGAAATTCTCTGGTACATGGAAAAATTCGGGCCAGGGGAACAACTATAACCACTTGAGCCGAAATAACCAGCGTAGTACAACTTCTGAAGTGACACCTTTGACAGTTTAATCATAATTATCTGATTAAAATGATCCAATATTCCCCTAGTAGTCTATCTGCTATTTTTCGTACACAAGATTTTGCTTTAAAATGCCCGCTAACTAGAGTATATTTCAGCTAATAGATGAAACCAAGCACGTGCTTAGAGACAAACTATGGCTGTTGAACAAAAAACAGCTTCTAGTTTTATGAAGCTTTGTTTTGTCTCAGCTACTTCTTATCAGAACTTGTTTCCTGTAGTCTTTGTAAACTCGGTTAAAACATCTGCAGTCTCAAGGGCAACCTGCAGGACACTCAAATGTGCAAGGACAAGTGATTTCAACTCAGTTTCAAGCAAAAAGAAAACAAAAAAAACCAAACCAAAAACTCACCTCGATTTAGCTCTTTGTCTGACTCTTTTCAGGGCTCAAAAAAGCCCGTCCCCTCTTTTCTATATTAAGAAAACCTTTAATGCAACTTGTTCAATATCTGCTACCTGGAAAGCCACAAAGTCTATTGCTGCCACCTGGGACGGCTTTTTGGATAGTTCAAAAATTGTGCGTTCCCATTTGACACTGGCTAACATTGCGATGCCAGATCCGCAGGTCAGTTCAGGGCTGCTATCTTTCTCGGTACAATTTCTCTCATGCTCGTTGCACAGGTAGGTTTATCAGAAACAACCTATGGGTACCCACAGGATGTGGAATCACCACAGCATTTTTAGCAAAATAAATGGACAACTAAATCTCCTGTAACAATTAAAACCTACAAATAGTCCCAATGAGGCGCGTAGGTGTAACATTAGAAGACTAGCCTAAACACATGAAAAACTAAGCTTAAAACTGCACTTGCAAATACACACGCTCATTTCTTTGAAAGGAACAAGTGTCACTGGTCAATGGGAAATGCTTCCTTTACCAGTAGCGTTTTCCCTGAGATTTTAATTATTTAGGACAAAGGCATAAAATGTGGTGCATGTTAAGAGAAGCGGTGTGTATAACAAATAAAATTCCATCTTCCCATAATCTCAGGTTGGGAATGTCAGTTCATAAGCATCTGCCACAAGTTTATGTATTTTGTTTTCTCTTGCCTGGTGGGTAGGCCTTCCCCCTCCCTTTTACTTTCAAGCGCGGAAGCTCTCGAGGGGGCTTCTGCCCACCAGCACGCTCACCTGCCCCTGAGCACAAAGAACAGCAGACACTTCTCCGCGCATCTGAAAGCTGCTTTTAGGCATGGGAATGCTCACGACCTTGAATCCAGCCAGCATAACAGCCAGCCTTTTCAGACATACTTGTATCAACTCTCAATTGTTGTAAAACATCAGTTGAGTTGTGAAAAGATAGAAATACAGAATCTTTCCAAAGGAGTAGTAGCAGCAACAAGGTTTAAAGATTGCCAGGGTTTTCAGCCCAGTGGTCGAGTTTCACATTTCAGAAGCAGAAACTGCGTAAAAGATTTTAGATACACACAGGTCAGGAAAGTACGGACTCATTTGGTACCAACACCCAAACTCGCAGGCTTCAAGGCTGAAATCTGAAGCAGGCACCAACTAAAAGATTACATCTAATGCAAGAGCTTTGAAAGAGACTCACTCATTCATAGGGAAAGAAGCATTGCGACAGCGGTAGGGGGAACGGGCAGCCTCAAAGCCAGCAAGGCAGGCTAGAATACATCCACCAGAAGATTTTTAAAATTAGTTTAAAACATCCTTCAGGCGGGCAGGGAGCTGACAGAGCTCGGCAAAGGAGGTAAGGAGGTGAGGCAGCGTAGCAGAAAGCTACACTTGCAGGAAGTCAGGAAACCAACTCGAACTCAACAGAAGTTTGAGAAACCTGATCTGTGAGGACAAATGGTTAGAAGACAGAGTAATTCCTAAGGACGGAAGTTTTATTCAACTACAAGAGCCTTCCGTCATCACTGACAAAGCTACCTACATACATCCAATTCAGAAAGCTAAACGTCAGGTTGTTTCTTTTTTGGATCAGCCTCTCCAATTTCATGGTGTACAGCTCAAGCTTTTATCTTACCTGATAATACTCTATCATTACAGAGGTGTCTGTAACAACAAACTCCATGGCAGATGAAAAAAGGTGCTTTCTTCCACTGAACTTTGCTTTTGGTACAGAACAGATGTAGTTCTTTATGACTGTAAGAAATGAAGCATTGTTTTAAGTAATTACTGGTTATTTATACAACCAGGAAATGAACAAACTGTTTTCTTATGACTTGGAACAAATCAAACCAACAGAAAAAATAAAGAAGGGTTGGTTGGTTGGGTTTTGGGGGGGGTATTTTTTGTTTGTTTGTTTGGTTTTTTTAAAGTTAGCAGCACATGTGCGTGTGTGGAAACAAGACCACATACAGAGACAGCCAAGTAAGTGTCAATATAAGAGATCTGGCCACTGGCTATAGTGGGGAGGAATAAAGTTTAAGATTATACAACATCCAGTTTAAGATTTTTTTAATCCAGTTTATTAAATATTGCTTTTTGGGGACATGTTTACAACAAGCCCAAATAAATTGTTTAAGGATTCAAAGCAGTCATATTAAAATACAGCTTCAATATAAAGTTTGTCACAGTTTTACAGTATTCAAAAATGACAGACCTGCCTTAAAAAAAGACTATTACACCAAAACATAAGAAAAACAGAAAAACAAACAAGTTTGGCATTTTCATAATCTTTATAGTATAAAACAGAATATTAAATCTATTACCAGCAAGCTGATACTTTGATCTATTACCTAGTCTGAAGTGTCTCCCATTAAAACACACTATACAACAGCACTATACAAAAGTCGTGGTGATACTCATTTTGATGAAAGTGCATCCCTGAAAGTTTGCCAGTTTATTATAGTTAGCTCTTAAAAAAAAAAAAAGGTAAAATTAAAACGTCCTCTTTTAACCGAAGGCTTTACTTTTTTTTTTTTTTTTGCGGTTTTGTCTCACTTTCAGCCTTCTTTTAAAAGTGTCTACGGACGCCCACCAGGGGGCAGCGTAAGATTAACCATCAAATCACGAACGGCTGCAAATATTGTGCATTCACCTGGAACAGGGAAAAGAGACAGGTTAGCATCACTCCACAGACAGGGCTTCACTCTAACAAGCTCGCGAGGCAGCGCGTTACGCCGGCTCCGACCACGCCGGCACAGCTACTGCCCGGTACGGGCAGGGGTTGACGATACGTGGCGGCTGCGACTCGCAAATCCCAGCGACCTCCAAGGACGTCAGGATTTGTAATGATTTTAACTGAAGTAGCTCCGGCTTTCCCAGCAGGACCCGCTCTTGTTGGTCATGAAATTGAAGGAAGCTCTTAACTTTTAGTTGCCTTTGAATGTCAGATTGAGTCTGTACTAGAATTTATCATACATGGCACTGCAATCCCGATTTTTCAGCATGTTGTTAATTAAAAGCACTATATTTTATTAAAAAAAAAAAAACCACCCCCACCCCCACTTTTCCAAGTTCTATTTTGTATTGATTAAGAGCAGAAACTAAACCAAAATAAAATATTTTTTCCCATGGAGGCACAGGTAAAGTGATCTCAGAAAGACAACGTACTCGCAATGAGTCAACATTTTACTGAAAGAGCTGGAAGATATTTTCTGTCCTGAGCCTAGTTTTGGAAACATTTCTAATTCCAAGACTGGGCAAAAGGCAGAAATTTGTTTCTTTCAACCAAATCGCTCTGGCTCTATCCTTGACATCTAAACAGCAAAATAAAATACAGAGGAAATGGACTTTTGTTTCAAACAGCTGAGATCTAATACAGGGAGGAAAAGCCAGCCACAGCTGTCTCAAGTTTTGAATACCAGCATTTTTTGACCAGAACACACACACACATTCTGAAATAGCTTTAAAAAGTTAAAACCAATAGAATCAGAAGAGTTGAATTAGAACAAGAGGTGAGGTATTAGGCAGCTGTGACTTTCATCTACTGTTTCCCAGTAAAAGAATACAGTTAATAGCCACTGTCATACCCTGGTCACCGTGGGCTGAATTTTTCCTGCATATTTCAAGAAAGATCGATTAGAAGACATTGAATTTTGTTGCTGAAGGAGCAACAGTGTGAGAAAGGAGATAAGAGCAGAGCCTGTTGGGATGCATTAACCCTCACTGAGAAACTAGGGATTCCCAAGATTATGTTGGGCAAGGTTTTATCACACCAAAGCTACAAATCTGGTCTAAATACCATCCACTGCATCACTGAAAAATGCTTAGTTGTGAAGTGCTTTAAGAAATATCGCGAGTCCCTTGAACTCCTCTCTAGGGGTCACCTCCAGCATCTGTAGGGACTTGCATTTCCTTACCAGATTGATGCCCACTACATAATGCAGGTTGTAGGCTTCTAGCTCAGGTTTAACCCTATTATTCCAGGGCATTGATTCCACCTCAGTTCATATAATTATTTCCCCAAAATAAAATATTTTTTCCCATGGAGGCATAGGTAAAGTGATCTCAGAAAGACAGCGTACTCACAATGAGTCAACATTTTACTGTTAAACACAGCAGAATGTGTTTGCCCACAGATCTGAAAAGAAAACTCTTCCAGAAGAACTTACTTTTCAGGCACTACCATTTTATTAAGAGGAAAATTAAGCTGAATACAAAATACTTTCTCACAAAGAGAGAAAGGTAAAAAAGATACAGCCAAAACGAGGCAACACTGATTATGGGTTACAACGAAAGTGCCAGTAATATCATACGTGCATGATGGGAAGCCCTGGTCCTTTCTGACTGAAACAGTGGAAAAAAATCACTTAACCAAGCAAATTGCAATTAGTGCAGCAGAAGAGCTAACACAGGTAGGAAAACCATGGGTACAGCACAATAGCATCAGAAGAGAAAGGATATGCATCTGGGATGTCCCATGTACTGCCGTTGCAAAAGAAGTTTCCCAACTCCCTACTTTCATCTGTTGGCTCTCCTATCACCTTTCAGTGGCAAAGAAAAGAAGGTATCTTATTCTCTTTTATCAGATACAATAATGTAAGTAAGAACACATGAAGTTGCATTTCAGTTGTTCTCAGGGAAGATCCTACTTTGGCTGGCTGGTGGTGGTGGAAATAAATAAATAAAGAAATGAATAAATAAGCAAACCCATACAGACTCATTCTTTCTGTTAGAAGTCAGAGGAAACACTACTAGAAATGTCCTCTGCTCAGCTAGCTACATTCTTCTTTGCCCGGATATGGTCCTGCCTGGGGCCACGAGCTCTTTTTATATGCATTTTTTTTCCTCTTTCTATAATCTGCTCCTTGTACTGCATTCCCAGACTACTCCAAAACTTGTGTGATGAACAAAAAACTGTCTATCCTACCTATCTACTGATCATCAGAAGACATCCACCTGGGATACTCAAGAGCAGCTTTGACAATTACTCCCTATGCTGCGCTGTTTTGTGGAGGGTTTACCTTAAAACACTACTTAGTGCAATAACAAACAGCAAAACAAGTAACTCCTGCTCCCCACACTCAGGGAACTCAGTGGGGAAGCACCTCCCAAAAGAAACACCTGAAGTTTAGTTAACATATGGTGAAATAAAAGCGCTATACAAACAACAGTTCTGTACCACATACAGAACTCTTACAGGCAACCCCACGTGGCCTCAAGACTATTCTCTCTATTTACCTACACTATTACTATATGTTAAACAGAAAATGCATGTTAATTTAAATCTCACCACAATTTTCAGAAATGTATGCATATCCACACCAATTTAAGAAAAACATTGCTCATGTTCTAGCAATCGAAATAAACCATCAAGCATAGTTAAAATTACCGCATAACGACGAGATCAACCATTATACAGAATAGAAGTATAATTCAACTTCTGGATTCACAACTTCCATCTATTCACTGGGTTATTGGAAAAGGCTTTGTTCTTCAGCATGTAACTACAGCAGAATTGAAAGCTATTTTTCTTATGAGCCATCTGTGTATTAGGACCCCAAACCACTGCTTACAGACAACATGCTGCCCAAAGAACCTGCTACTGTTGTTCAATGTTTCAGATATTAAAAAAAAATAAATATAAAAAGCATGACAAACAAGAGGGAAAGCAAAGCACAGCGCCGCTCACAGTGCACTACCTATGGGCCAATGAACATTCAGAACAACCTATTTAGCTCAAACACTTCACAGCACGTTTGGTGGACAGAACTGTATGCGCCTCTGTTAGTGTACACACTGACAAAGGAGGATACAATCACTCCAGTCACTTTTTCATTATTCACAGCACATGGACAAGTTCTGATAACTATTTTAACATCCCTTTATATTCTACTGTTAAGCTCAATCGCTTCCTAATTAACCATGAAAACTGACACTTGACCACAGCATATTCCTTGTGACTCATTCTGGGCCCATTTGTTAAAAAGTATGACTCCTGCTGCGCAGGAAGAGTTGGGCCAACAAGAGGTGCATTCTATCACTTGGGCAGAACAGCAAAATCCAGCCTGAATTGCCAGTGTAACCTTCTGCTGTGTTGCCAGTACTTGCTATCAAGATACGTATTGCCTGTCACATCAGGAGTTTGTAATCACTAAAGAAGTATGATAGAAACCAAGAAGAATTCAGACTTAAGAGAGGTTTAGTTTTACACTGGAGATTTGTCACAGATGTCTGGGTGAAGAGAATATATCTACTGGACATGTACAGTACCTGGTCGTGGTGAATTCAGTTCAGCAAACCTCTTTAGAATATTGCTAACCATCATTGGAGCAGCAACAGAAGAGTTCTGCTGCCTGGGAATGTCAGCCTGTTGCGTTGTACCCGAAGCCATATCATAAATAATTGGGACAATAATACTAACAGCTTCCTGTGGGACTGTTGTTTTCTGTGTTAGCTGGAGCTGCGGGGAAAAAAAAGAGGTGTGTTAAATTGAATGACCACGTACTTCAGTCCGAATTCTGATACAGCTGAATTCTAGGCCTAGAGACAGCATGCACTTCCAACCCCTCGGTTTTCAGACATCAATTCTGTAACAGAGAATCAGGTGTAGACTATTTCCTTCTCAGAAGCACCCTACAGTGAGCATTGCCTCAGAGATGACACTAATACAGATTTGTTCTAAACATCTCACTCCTGCTACCCTTCCCCAGCACCACTAATGTGTAGATCACTTAATTTAGGTGGCTAGTACCTCAGGGAAGAACAAAACACCCAGAAGTTGAGCACTCGAAGACACCTGCAGCCCAGAGGGAACTGAACTTCATATATATTTTCAACACCTCTCCAAGAACACGAAACATGAAGAGTTGCTGTGCTTTTATAAGAGGGAGAATAGGAATACTAACTGAACTCATTACAGGAGAGATGCACACAAACCTAGGCTTCCGAATGGCAGAACGTTTTTAGCTATTACAGTTGTCAGATATAGCGTGCTTATGTTTTGCCACTAAGCCGTGATGACTTCAAAGACATGCAGCCCACAAAATTTTAAAAAAGATAGCTCTACTTACAAAAAACAACATTTTGGATTTCAGCACAACAGCAGGTGTTCCTGGAGGCGCAATTGGCGGTGCACTGGGAGGAATTGTTAAACAAAACTGCACGCTCCATTTCAGCTGACTTGCCTGATCAGGGAACTGTTTAGAAAGAGCAGTGGAGAGAAAGAACAGCAAAGGTCTCACATCAGTGGCACACACAGCTACGGACTAGGGAAGCGTTAGAAAGTAGAATGTGCCTCTCTAGCTCAACTTGCAGATGTTGCCAGGTTTAGTGTAAGTCTGAATAACTCTGAAAGAATTGAGCATAAGGCAAACAAGAATACAGTCAGAAAGATTCCAGCCAGCCTATGCAAGTGCCTCCTGTGCAGTAACGTGCCTGCAGTTTCTCAAAATCATCAGTTTAAAGGAGATATTTTGGGAGTTTCCAGGAGAGCTAGTAGTAAAATGAAAACTTCTTAATTAACACCAAATAATATATATATAAATTTAGAGCAATTTATGCGGTTATAAATAAAGACAAAGCACCTTTTTTAAAAAAAATATAACAACCAAAGTTGGGTGAACTAATAGAACGGCTAACTTACCAGCTCAAGTTTCATGATGTGTACACAGTCCCTGAGGATATGCGTTGGAGCCCCTAGTAATTTTGTGAAGGCTATTAGGGTGTTTGCTTTAAAAGGTGGTCCTGCAACCTGAAGACAGACACTAATTAGCACTGCCTAGTTAGATAATAGCTATATCATTTAATATGGTAACCCGCATGCACAGCTGTTGATTTTATGTTTTGCAGCCCTTACACATGTCAATGAAAGCCAGCAGTAGCACTCAAAACACCACGAGAGATTAAAAGCAATTTGCAATAATTTAAACATTAATGATTTGAGTACATACCCTTGTTTCAAAGAATTTCTCCAAAACTTGTAACTCCTCCGATTTCCACTGTCCTGTATTTTCAGGTGTTACTTTCAGTTGCAGGGTCTGATTGGTTTTGGGATTGAGAGCAACCCTGCACTTCAGTGCCTCTGTCTTAAACATAATTACACCTGGTTCATTGGAGTTTATTAACTGTAGCTGCATAAAAAGAAGTATGATATCCAATCAGCCATTTGTTAAATAGCATCAAGAGACAAGCACATTCGCTCCCAAGACTGTAGTGATCTATCTGTCCTCTTTCCAGAAAGAAACATGTGATACTTGTATACAGTTGAAAGTGCCTTGAGAATGAAGATTATGCAAGATTTGGCTTCTTTCTCTGTCACTGAATCAATGCCAAAGAAGTGAAGGGGTGCACACTGTCTGTCCTAAACCCTAAAGCAACATTCATGACTAAGTAGTTCAGTTATTGTCTACTAGTAACTAATTTCTTGGGCACTCCTGCCAAGTAGTGGCATCCATAGCAACCCTGTGCCTGGTCACAGCCTTGCTATCATATAAGTTATCAAATTTCACCTGACCAGTCAGGCTTTCCTCTTCTAATTTGTGTGGAAAAGACGCATAACTAAATGCTTTTTCTATATTTTGACACTTTAGATGACAAGTTTCAGACGTATAGCACAAGTCCAACAGAAAATACTTGCTGTACTTGAAGCATTTCAGTTTGTGCCTGATTTAAAAGACATGGAGTACAGAAGCATGAAAAAGAACAGGTGTGAAGTCATACTTGCAGGTCAATATTAAAGCAACCTAAACCATACCGTTTCCTGTTGTATGATCCTCTGAAGATGCCTCCTCATAATAACTGATCCAAGGAATCGCTCAAGGGGGGAGCAAAGATAGCTGCCAGCTAGTCCTGGCACAAGCCCAGGGGTAGGAGAGGGCAACAGCAGAATATTCAAGGCACTGTGGGTAAGGATTGTAGGTATGGATGCTGCCCAAGAACGCTGAGGTAGTTTACGAGGTGGAGGCATGCTAGTCGGCATTGCTTGGGAACCTAGTGATATGGAAAAAGCATTTGCAGTAAGGAAGGATTTAAGCTGAAACATAAGATATGCATTCACTTTACTTGTTGTGACTACGCAAGCAATGAGTTCTCTGGGCCGAAGCTTAATCCTTCTTATTTAAGAATCTGGCTGCTTAGTGATAGGCAACAGACAAAGTAAGTCAAATAATTAAGTTTCGACCCTCTACCCATGCAACGAGTCTCAGTAACGTTCAAATCCTACCCCCTTTTCCTCTTTCTGCAGCATGCCAGCAGATAGCAGATTTGTACTACTCAATGAGATGCCAAGATGGCTAAATCAGTTGTGCAAGAGCAGCATTACAACTCTGTGATGTGAAAAGTTAGTATTTGGGTAGGCAAATACACCTATCATTGCTTTCATTCCAAAGAATTTTCTCTCAGTCACGGAGCTCAATAGTTTAAGACTAATTTCTGCAGTGCAACATGAGGTATCAATCCCACTGAAGCTTATGCTGCATGATTTAACTCGTTTTCCAATTTGTTACAGAAGACGAGCACAGAATAAAGGCTTCATTTCCTTAGCTATTTTACTGCACAAGGGCAGTAAGGACTGTTAGGCTGACACACAAAACTACCAAGAACAACAGAACTAGAAATGGTACATGTGAGTGTTTCACAGTCGTTACACTGATAAAGAAACCTACTTGTTCCAGCTCGTGGGGAATGAGATGCATCTGGGACAGGTGAATGAAGGGAAGGGTTGGCTGGTGACATTCCAGGCATTCGTGCTGCTGGTGATGGACCAGAGACCTGGGGAGATCCTGGCCAGTTCCCTGCACGCTGACTGGGTGACATCATGGTGTATGGTGAACTTGGGTCTATGGTACCTACAGATGTTACAAAACCATTACTATCTTTTTAAAAAGTACAAGGTTTTCTAATCTAGATATCTAATAAAAGGCTTACCAAAATCTTTAAAGCATGAAAGTGTCTGCAAGCTTTTAGACTACATTTTACAACCATATAAAAAACATAATGAGGCGAGGATGGGGGAATCAAGATACAGATTCGAGGGGTTTCCAGTTTTTTTTTTTTTTTAAAGTTAGATAAAATTGAGTGTTAAAGCCAATCAGCATATTCAACATATAACAGGGTCTAAATGAAAAAGAGCTCTTGCCTGTAGACTTGGCCTTCTACTGTTCCTTAGGAAATGAAAGCCTCAGCTAGACTGTTCCTTATCTATTCAGTATCTTGCAGTTACCTCTGCAAAAGTATCTTTGGCTTTGTACGCTGCTATAAAGACTGATCGGAATAAGCTGCTTAAACACTCTGTTGTGTATCTATCTCACTTTGTTCATCTCGACAGTTAAATTGGTGTACTAAAATTACAGTCTGAACTTTATTGTGATCTATGGAATGGTTTCCAATGCACTGTGATTACAACAAACAATTGTTTTGGCAGCTTTCCAAAAAACCTTAATAAAGGAAACAACCAAAAGGCACGTTGTTCGCATATATGTATGTCAAAGCAGGAAGACTCTGACAATGTTTTCAGACTGCAAGTCTTCGACTTTCTAACCTGTTCCAGTTATTTTTCCAGGAAATGTAAGCAGTAAAAATACATTACCTTATCCAAAAAGAGACAATGCTCATTAAAAGCTGCAGCCATTGTTGTGCTACAAGACCACATGGAATTTCCCCACATTAGTAAGCAGGAAATAGTGACTGATAGTCAATTTTTAAAATGTTAGGAACATCTCAACGTGCCATGCAGCTACTTTTGACGGCTGTTGAAAGTTACACCACATATATGAAAACAGTTACTTAAGCCAATTACAAAACATGAATATTTCTCAATTAACTTAAGTCTGCTCTGGAAGACTTAATTTCAAGAAGCAGACGTGCTCTCCCTGTCATCATATATTCACCTGCCAGTAAAGAACTCACCATGGGGGCTGGCAAAGTTAGCTGTTTGTCCCATTGTGATTCCGAGAGAGGAAGGTGAAGGAGTTGGACCAAAGGACGCTGGTGATGGTGCTCTTAAAGCTCCGCTAGGTGAACTTGCAGCATGCAAATTTCCTAATCAAAGACATCACATTGCTCAACATACACATTTCCTATTTTCTTTTAGAATTTTTTCTATCAACTGCTACAGCTATCTCAGTTTTAGGGAAACAGCAAACAAGATTCATGAGAATTTGTTTTTGCACTCAAAGGCTGTATTTCATACATGCATGAGCGTTATATTTTCCAGATTGATTCACCACACAGAGGAAACTTTCCAAGATATTTGGCTTGAAGAATGGCATTTCCCCCCTGCCCAGCCCTTCCCCAAATTTAAATATTTTCAGCTGTTGCGCTATAACAGCTGGGAGCAGAAAGCAGAGCTTTGGTGATGAAAAGCTGTTCTGAAAAAGCAGGTATTCAAAATTAACTAGTTTTGAATGAAACAGTCCCAAATATTACATAGCTAAAGATGACAGTTTAGCTGAATTTTTTAAGCTTCAAAATATTCTTTCCAAAACATGCATGGCAGGACTTTGCTGTTTTTCCACAACATAAGGTGTGTTCTCTTGGCTAACTTGAAGCTTAAACACACCTCAAATAATAGAAAAAAAAACATTCACACACACGAAGAGTTGCCTGTGTATTTCCAGTAAATGATTAGCACGCAAACTCTCAGCCATCTTACCTGGTGACTGTGTGTGCATCATAGATGGAGATGGTGTCACTGTGTTGTGATAGGAAGTGGGTGGTGATGTAAGAGGATATGCTCCTGATGCTCCTGCCTGTTTTGCAAATGGCTGGAATTGTCAACACAGGACAACGAAAATCTTTGATCATTTTGTACTAAAACTAAAGTTAAGTATGTGCAGGGGAATACTAATGAGAGTTTGGTCCCTACCTATGAAATCTGATAGGTCCATCAACATAGTTATTTGATTCTTTGTATCACCTTGTTCAGTGCTCACTGCTTTTTTTCAGGGACTTTTTGTAGTTTTTCCTCAAGACATGATACCTTGGCACCTCATTGCTTTTTATCTGCCACTCTATAACAGAGAAGCCTGCTGACTCCCCCTCCCATCTTTTATCTTAAGCAGTCACTTTCCCTCCCTCAGTACTCTGCTTCTAAGCCAGCGAGCCTCATGTGAGCTTCCAAAGCTGCTGTTCATATGCTATGGGCTGTTTACACTGGGAAGAAAAACGGCAAAATAAATTAATACATTTTGCCCCAAGACAAATTCTGCAGCAGAGCAGTTTTATAGTCTCCCTTTCCATATTTTACTGCTAATCCTTTTAGAAAGTAAGTTCTTAAAATCCTACAGTTGTGCAAGACAATAAACATTTCTTATTTTGCCTGGAGGGTACCTGTTGTTGTGGTTGCTGTGGTGGCTGCTGGGGTTGAAGCTGTGATATCAAGGAATCCATCATGTCTCCTCCAATAGGAGAAGGTGGGTTATCATCCTCATTTACAGATCGTCTTCTTGCATCCTGATTGCTGTCAACAAACATGTTCAGGAATGTCTGTGGAAAAATCAATTTTGTTAGCAGTTTCCTCATTTAAGTTTTATTACATAAATGAGCACAGTATTTGCTGAGCTCTAATGCTATCTTTATCGGTTACAGCACATAAGAAACAGGTGGAGCTCTAGAACTAATTACTAGTGGGCATTCATTATATACAGTATGAATAGTCTGCAAAATGTACCAATTCATAAACAGAGCTTCTCAGTCGATATTTAAGCTTAATTTCCTGTTTTATTTTGTTTTGTTTTTTTTTTTTAAACAAGTAACATTGCTTATTAACATGAAATATCTCTAGTTAATGAAATACCAACATTTTTCTTTTTTTCCTTAAAAATAAGGAAAAGCCTACATCTGGAAACAGCTGTTCCAGAACAACTCATCAGTATCCAGAACCTACTGGGCTGTTGTACCACACCTACAATTGCCCTGTTTGGGCAAAAATGCCCAGGTCACCTCCTCCATAGCATTCTCTTGTACACAGAGGAATCTGCGAACCCTCTTGAACTACTTCCTCCTCCCTCTACCTCCCCAGTTTTTTTCCCTTGCACTTTTCCACTGGTATCTCCATCCCCTTCTTCTTCCCACTAGAGTTTGTGAAAGATGTAGAAGTTTAGCATCAGGTAAGTGCAGTACCAGAGAATCAGCGTTCAGCTGCGACTGTCAGAAGAAAAAATTAGCAAACTATCCTCTTTCACAGTGGGTGTCACTTTCCAGTATTTCAGTATAACTAGCACTGGTACAAGCTGTCCTCAGCTAAGGTGTTCTGTCAGAGTGTGCCCAGATTAATTTCTCAAGAAGAGCAAACCAGCACTGTATTCAGAAGCTCCTGTCACTGTATCCACAGGCTCCTGTCACACTCCGATGGAAACTGTTTTAAAAACAGAAGTTTCTGTCTAGAATCATCCGAGGTGGAGTGTTTCCTCATCTGCAACATATAAGCACTGTCCTGCCACACAACGTATTTGTGAGGAGCAGTTGTTAATTCTGGAGAATACATCTAGACTGCTTCAGCAAGTTTTAACAAAAGGATGCCTGAAGTAGCCTCTACATTATAGATAAGAAAAAAACCCCCTAACATTTGATGCTGGTTTTGTTAAAGGAAATGTTTTACCTCAAACTAATTAAGAAATCCACACATAAATCAGAAAATACCTTCCATGCTCAGAATTTTGGAAAGATTGCAGCTCTTCACAAAAAAGTATCACAAAACTCTTCACATCAGACCCATACTTCAAGTTAGAAGCTCACTTATATACCAGAAAACACAGAAACAGTCACCTTTAATCCAGGCGCAGGGTAAAAACCTTCAACTATTTTGCTGTTGTCAAACAGACTGTATGCCCCATCACGTATCGCTACAACACCACGACTCCGGCAGTAGATGTCAATGCAGTACATGTTCCTAAAAGCCAGCCTAATATGCGTGGGTGACTGCGGCAGAATTGAGAAACACTGATAGGCAGTGTTGGTGCGTTGAGTCAGACCCAGCATGGGCACAGTTGGAAGTTTGTTGATGGCATTTAATGGAGCCTGAGTGTCAAACAAAACCTGAGAGAGAACAGATATTGAGAGATCAGGTAGCTTACATTTAAGTAAAGGTCAGGGAAAATGGGACATGGGGGGGCGGGGTGGGGGGGAAGGACACAATCTTCCCCAAGCCACCTTCTGTCAATGAGATCCATAAACAATCATAACACACACATGTAATTTCGAAGAGAACAGTTTGATTGGAATTGAGCTCTTCATTGTATTTTTCTTGAGAGAAGTTTTTAAAAGGTTACCTGTAACAGCTGCACCACATTTGGCGTTTTATTAAACATCTCCTGGAGCTGGTGCAAAATTGTGTTGTGACAATTACTGCAACCTGAGTTTGGGCCAACTGTTCCCAATGAAATGTGGAACTTCTGGAGTATGGAGTTCCACTGAATGCTGATCTGCAATTTCAAGAACATAAAATGGTCTTGGAAACTAGAACAACTACGAGGTTATAACAAGAAAGCTAGTCTGCTGTCATTTTTCATCAAACCTCAGATTCCGAACTCACCTTCCTCAAAAGTTGCTGAGGTTCTGAAAAAAAAGTGCTGTTAGCTTTAACATTCATTTAGCTAGCTGGATTGTTGGCAACCACAAAACCAGGGAATTACTTTAAGTCAATCAGAAAGAACAAAAGCCTTTTCTGCCAAAGGTGAGATAGAGAAAATGAAACTTGAGAGATTCATGCTACAGAGAACTGATTAATGAGTTGCTGCAGGTGGACTGGTTTTCTCAGTTGTATCACACAAAACTGAGAACTGGACATGCTAATATATAAGGAAGTGACATGCAAAATCCACACTGCTACTCTTGCTACTTATTAACTGTCCCAATAAAATGCACATAGAAATACTCTTTAAAATTCAGTGTAGAACATGAACACAAAAACCTTCCAGGAAGTAAATTTCAACTGCATCAGCTACTTTGCATCAGTTCCACAGAAAAGTACATTCTTAGCCTGTAACAAATGTGCACTTACTTCCTCTCCTACCTTGATTTAATGCAAGGGTGTGAGCAAGCACACAGTTATCAAAGTAATCAATAAGCTGTAAATTCAAATACTGAAGAGTAAACTAGAGTTCTGAACAAGGGAACAGCACTGCTGCAAAATAATTAAGGGCCACCTCTCGTTTGAAGGCACAGTATCACATTTAAAACTTTGTTAGAGTCCTTTCTTCTAAGGCAGCATTAAGCGCACAGCTTACATATGTCCATATATCCCAGTATGCAACAGTGACCGGTACCAACACTTACCACAAGTTTGTCAGAAAAAGGCTGCCACACCAGCTTTCATCAATCAGAAGCACGTAACTGTCCTTCCCACAATCTGAAGCATCTTACACAAATTCTCAAAAATTCTGAACTTCTAGTAGCCTAGCAAATTGGTAATCTGGAACCCTCTATTTTTGTCTTTTCTACACTCATCAATATTAATTCAATAATGCAATACAAGGAGGTATTTTGTAGCACAATTCTAGGAACTCTATGCCTACCCATTCTGTTTTCAATCATATATTTTAAGTGCACTTAGGTTTTACTTACTGAGCTCCCCTTGGTAGTTCCGTAACAGAGGATAAGTTTTCGGTAATTGTAGATACGAACTTCTGAAAAAATGTTTAAGTGGTTGGGTATGTCTTTGAAGAGAGGAGGGAGAAGAGTTAGAGTGAAAAAAAACCATTGTAATCCATAAACACATCATTTTAATGAAAAGGAGATGATTTCTGTACCTGGTAAGGATCGTGCAAACTCCAGGACACATTCATACAGCCGAGCAATACTGTTCCAGTCATTAAGGAACATCTCAACAACTTTGCGACCTCCAACTGGTTCAGATAACTGGTTTTCATACGTCAGGTAAACATGACGGGTTGGTCCTGCAGTGTTAGGAGATTGTAAATACTGATTAAACTAGTGGTTCCTGAACTGTGGTTTACAGACTCGGAATGAGCGGTGGCAAGTGACCAGGAAACATATTTAAATAATAAAAGTGCATCAACTCAGCAGACAAAATTTTAATTCAGGTGCACTGTGGTTTATTAGAAATCTCAAGAGCAGATGGCTGTCCAGTAACACCAAAATCTCAGACCTACTGGACAGACGATGTAAAACACAAAGAAACAAAATTTACCAGTCTTCCTAAACAAAACCTACCTTGTTCCCTGGATGAAGTGCTATTAAGCGGACAGTTTGCAAACACCAGCTCAGCCACCCACGTGCGATTATTTCTACCTTGTAATCGGAAAGTGCAATCAAGAAGAGATCGGTCCAGAGCCTTCTGTGTTTCCTCGTTTACACCTTTACAGGGAGGAATTCTATTCATGAACAAAAAGGATTTCCATTAAACACAGTACAGTTCCAAAACTAAAAATATTACTCTCTAACACTTCCTGAAGGGCTTCCAAGTTTGGACATGAAAGAATGAACAAATCAGCAGCAACGAGAGCTGGGCTGCACAGTGAAATATCCTATTCCTCTTCAAGGACTGTAACAAGTGTGTTACAAAAGCACTCTGAGTTAAGACCAATTTTTATACGGATTCAACACCTGCGAATTACAAACTCTTAAGGGATGTGTTGAATTGCCCTGGTCTCCTGGTGGAAGTAAGAGCACACCAGTATATAGCTTTTATACAGAGAAACAAGCCAAAAAAGATGAAAATAAAAAAATTCTGTGGCAACCTGAATTCATAAATCAGTTTGCCTTCTAGAAAAAGCTCACTCTAAATGCAACGAACAACCTGGCAGTTATCTTATTTATTCATAACTTATATCCCAATGTGAGAATTGAGCTCAGGAGACAGACTAAATAAAGCTCAAGTAAAAACACGTGCAACTTTTTCAAAGCCGTTGAGAGTCTCTCCAGAAATTTCATATACCACCCTCAACTTCAGCTCACAAGTTCTCAGTACTTCTCTGCTCATATGCAAAATTAAAAAGGTAGGTCCTGATGCATTTAGAGACTGATGCTTTTATATCACTAGACATTTCTGCAACATAAAAGAAATAAAGAAGGTTTTACTCCAGAAGGTGTCTTTGGGGTTTTCTTTTTCATGTTTTAAACTGATATAATCTGTTTTACTTCATAAAACAATCTGAAGTTTAACTGGTGAGGCCTGAAGTAGGCTCCAAGAGGTGTGAAAAACTGGATAGACTGCCAGGTAGGAAGCATTGTAATCAATAGTTGCAGATCCAATCAGTGGCTGGTTGTGGCCGGCATTCCTTGGGGTTAACACAGAGGCCAATACTATTTAACAATTTCAATAACCTACGTGATGCAAAGGAATAGCAAGTTTGCAGGTGACACCAAACTGAAGGGAGCACTTAACATGCTGGAGGACAGGGCTGCCATTCAGAGGGACCTCAACTGGCTGGAGGAATGAATTAACAGGAACCTCATCAAGTTCAACCAAACCAAAGGCGAAGTCCTTCACTTGGGCCGAGATAACCTCAAGGAATAGCACAGGGTGGGGACTGACTGGCTGGGTAACAGCTCTGCAGAAAAAGAAGCTGGGGGCCTGGGAGACAAACTGAATAGGAGTCAGCAGTGTGCCCTTGCCGCAATGACAGACTGCTGCATCCTGGGCTGTATTAGCCAGGCAATCAAGTCACTACTCCCCCGCTAGCCAGCATTTGAGATCGCTGTGCCCAGGGAGTGCACAAAACCACCTGGAGACTGGAAAACACAGCTGATCAGCCCTGATTGGAGCAGGAGGTTGGACCAGATGACCTCCACAGGTCCCTTCCACTCTTAAATTACTTTACGATTCTCAGGTGTTTTCTCTACAAGTTTTTTATCCTGCAATGGTCTTTTCTGAGATTCCTTGTATTTTCCTCTGCAGTATCACATACTGGTAATTGTCAAATAACATATGGAATATGTAGGCCTCTGATCTGATCTAAAATTGCAATTACATGTTCATGAATCATCACCATATCTTCCTCAGCACTGCCTGGATTTTAGGATTGAGGACTGTCAGGCTGTTTTCAGAGCTCCCCACTTTAGGCCAATGAAGGAAACAAATTATAGTTGGCTCTGTGTCTACTCTTATATTCCTCTTTCTGCAGCACTGCTTCACATGAGAATGCAAGACATAAAATAGTAAAAGAAAAAAAAAACCCAAACTAATGAAAAATCCCCCCTCCTCAATATATGTATATGTACAGTAATACATTGAAACAAAGGAGCACATCCTCCTACCTTAACAAACGTATCGCATGGCTGAAGCCATCTCCTTCTACTTGTACTCCTTGGTGAGGAATGTCCATATTAGATAACTAGGAATGAACGTGAAAAATGTTATCCCAAGCAAAATGTCAAGAAAAATAACTAACTTTCTCAAGGATTTCTTCCCCCCCCAAGGGTGACAGATGTTTCACATCCTCAAGCACTGGAAAGCCAAAAAACAGTCTGCGCAAATCTGGTATAAAATTGTCTCCCACCCCCTCCCACAAGCGTGTCTTTCATCCTCACGTTTTCCCTTTTCCCTCAACTTTTCAACCATTTTGCGGTGCTTGGTATTAGAAAACCAACTACAATACTGGAACAACCCAGTGTAGAACATCAGTCACCCGGGCTCAGCTTGCGGGGAAACTCCAAAGTGAACACATGACCACAAGTTTGCTGAATAGTTGCACCTAGACAAGAGAATCAGGACTAGCAGAGGGGAAGAAGGAAAAATATTTCTTAATACATACCTCCATACGAAGTCCTATAAATGGCATATTTGTATCACACATGGCTACAATATGAGCTAGCACTTTATTGAAGGCACACATTTCTCCCGACCGTTTTGGTTTCTTAGGTTCTACGGAACATGGATCACCAGATAACTAGAATTAAAATAAAGACAAATGTACTTGTGTATTTGGAGTAAACATTTGGAAAATATGTCAGAGAATAATCTAATTCATCCAAGTTTTAAATGAATCACACCCTGAGCACAAACTCCTGAAACGATCTAGCTGCTTCAGGACTGAAGCAATTCAGTTAAAGTAATTTTATAATCACCTCCTTCCTTAAAATAGTATTTACATATCACTAAGCCATGTCAGCCTGACCCCAAGAAGTAACTCTTATCAGCCCTTCCAAGTCTTTCAAAGACTACACCTACATGGCACAAAGCATATCACGCAGATACCAGTGCTCTGCGTGTACAAGCTACTCTAGCTACCTCAGCTCAGTGCTCTGCCTTGGCTCTTTAGAACAGCTGAGAAGACCTGGCATGAATTAAAAGACAACTGTTACAAAATATTTTCCCAACATCTGCCTAGGGAAGCAGTCCAGAGAACCAAGCTGCAATACTAGTAAGATGTCAGCCATACAAACTTTTGAAACAACACTACTAAAGCTGGTATTGATGCTCAGAACAAATGTTTAGCTTTCATGCCCGATCACTAGCCCAATGGCTTTTGAAGCACGTACCTTGCGCTTGACACCACTTTTCATTTGTTTACCACTTTTTGTGTCTAGTACCAACTCTTCAATGTTTGGTTTGAACTGCTGTAGCAAAAGTGCAGTAGCAGGGCTGTCGTCTCCTTCAGAATAGCTCACAGAGAGAAAATGGTACTTATACTCCAGTTCTGTGGGGTTACCGGGAACATCAAACATCTCTACAACCTATATTTAAACGAAACAACAAATTGAGAAGACCTTCAAGCTAAGAATATGTCTACATCAGTTCCTATCCTCCCCCCCCCAAAAGACATTAGGCTCTTTCAAGATACTAATATTGGGGCTAGGAAAGGGATCCAAGAAGAGAAGGAAGACCGAACTTTCAGGAAACAAAGAGAATGGGAAGGTCACTGAGTAATAAACGTTTAGGTCCCCTCCTCTCTATGCTTAACAAACACATGGAATGAGAGAAGGGAGGGAGAGGGGAGAGTCGAGGACTACATCAATCACTTGGTTCCTAATGTCAGTATTAACAGTACAAACTGTCTGGTATATCCATGCCTGGGAGCAAAAGATAGAAACATTTTTCAGTTACTTACAATGTAGTACTGTGGAAGGCGAGTGAGTTTGATAAACAATTTGTGTTTGGAAAGATTTCCCACTGGATGGCTAGCATAATTAGCTAGTTGAAGAGTTTCACTGCTCACTGTAGGAAGATGTTTTATAGACTGTTTGCAACGTTGCTGTCCAAGCCAGAACCTTGCATTGAAATAAAAGCATTAGTACCCTGAGGCTGTTTTAAATTATTCTAGTATACTGCTGTTCAGAGCATTAGTGTCAAATTAAGAGTCAGTCATATTCTAAGTCAACATCTATCACTGCTGCACAAGCTATACACAGAAAATCACACAGAAAATTTCAGAAGTTTTTATTTTCTTATTACTATCTTTACATACTGTCTTCAGCTTGAGTAACAGACAGCTGTTCATTTAAGAAGAAAAGCCCTGAAATTATTTGCTGAAGGAATACATAATTTTTTTATACAAAACAATATAAAATTATAATATATAAAAAAAGGGACAAACTAAAAAACATGCAGATTACAGTTATTTTACAATTTAGAATCTTCAATTACTTTTTGGTATAGAAAAGAAAATCTTTGCTCCCATATGCTGGTAAGCAATACAGTAAAAAAAGTCACCAAAGTTGGACTGACATCACTCTGGATTATGTTACAAACAAACTCATTCACCTGAGGAAGTCTGGACATGAATAACCACATGCAAGACACCAAACTTATTCTAATGTTTGGCATTATTCTACTCCAGTGGGTTTTGGCTATAGTAGCAAGGCCAGAAAGCCTAACTAGGCTTGAAAGGGGCTCAGAAATGTGTGGCTTGTTTTTTCAGTCAAACTCCCACTGAAAACAGCAGTGGTAAGTGTGGGTGCTCAGCACCTCTCCATCACGACACACGGCACTTATTCTCATAGATACATGTTAGATATAGCTGTCCTAAAAGACATTTCGTGGGACTGCCTAGCTTCCTCAAAAACTGCAGCACTACCCAATCCATTATCTCGAGTACATTATTTATAACAAAGGGAGGTTGATTAGTTTCTCCAGGGTGCCAGTGCTTCATGCGTCATCATGCTTCTTTTAGAAGCAACATTTCTCAAATAGAGGTTTCACCCTGCAATTAGCTCAGAGTACTGGGAATTTCCAAAATGACAGAGCAGGTAGAACTTGGTTTTCATGCAGATGCAAACTGTATTTGTATTATTTGCTACAACCTCTTAGGGGAGCCAAATGCAACCTGTGCCTAAATCTCAGGGCTTTATGGAAGGAAGATTAGAGGTTTAAGCCAGCAAGGGCTGAAGTGTTAGAAGATAAACAGATATTATTTAAAACATCCTAGGCTACTTCCTGGTTTTCCCTCTATTGTGAGAAGGGAGATTGTTCTTGATGAGAACCAAGCAGAGTTCAGCTGTAGACACAGAGTGGAGTAAGGGACACAGAAAATGAACACGAATACAAAACGAGATCCTCAGGAAGCAAGTGGTCTGCTACTGACTTAAAGCGAAAAGACTTCATGCAGAGTGTGCACATAGCAATCCATGAGGCTACATGTAGGGAGGCAGACTAAAGGATGACTATTGAATCAACTCCAAGCAAAAGCAGGATTTCTTCCACCCATTTAGAGGAGATGGCAAATACTCAAAGTTGCTTAGAACAGGGAGAAAGTATATTCCCTACTGCAGCAAAACACAAAGCCATGCAAGTGTGATTGTCCAAAATACAAATACGATGATTTATTCTATGCAAACTAAATGAATCATTCAAGTCTCTTACTTGAGCTGCTGAAGCCAAGGAATGATACGCTTCATATCATCATTAACAGCCTTCTCTATGTCATCAAGTGTCAGTTGATCTACGAAAACATTAGGTGAGTGAATGGTCTTAACATCTGCTCTTCGAACAAAATTTTGGCCTTTTAATGAAAGTGCCTCATCTAATTTAACAATTAATCACAGAATCATAGAACAGCCCAGGTTGGAAGGGACCTCAAAAGATCATCTGGTCCAACCTTCTGTGGGAAAAAGAGCCTAGATGAGTTTATCTAAAACCCAGTCCAAATGCACCTCAAAAACCTCCAGTGATGGGGACTCCACCACATCCCTGGGGGGAAGAGGAGGTTGGTCCAGTGATTGATTGCTTTCACTGTAAAAAATTTCTTTCTTATAGTGAGATGAAATCTCTCCTGGTGCACCTTGCAATTGTTGCCCCTTGTCTTTTCCACATGGCTCATTTTGAAATGAGAGATTAAGATACAAAACAAATGACCCATAATGCTTGTAAAACCACAGCAGTATGTTATTAGACAAATAAACTAAAAGAACTCACTTGTTTTCTTAAGTAATCTGAAACCTGAAGTTAAGACTTGAACAGTAACTCAAGATGTATCAGGTCACATAATACAATTCTCAGTCAGGTTGATATGAAATGCCTGCACCCATTAATAGCACAACCCAGGAATCATGAGTCATAAAGAACATGCATTACAGTGATGCCTAGCAATATTTAGTCTGTTGTCCTCTTAAAATATACCTAACTGAACTGAGACTTTTAAGAACAAAGATCTACTTCTCCATTCCTCAAACTCGAATACCTAGATGATGACCTAAGTGCGGTGTTCATTTGCATTACCCTTATTTACTTACAGAACTTCACAGATTTGACAGAACTCTTCACATGAAGTTACCTCATAATGTGGGATTCTTGCAAGATATTAAATACAATCTGGTTTTGCATCTACTTACCAACACCATACAGCATCAGTTGAAACATTCCAGAGTGGAGATCAACAAATACATGTAGGCACTCTGATCGACCACATGGTTCCAAAATCGGAATCACAAGAGTTGGAAGAGCCGTCTCAATGAATGCTAAACAAAAATTGATGTTAATAATTTGACACAAAATTCAATCTCACCATATTAAAACTTAGCCCATTATAATCACAAAACCTGTCTGTTTTTACAGAAGCAATCTTCACTTGCACATTGTTATACTGTTAACATAAAGAGGGAATTGAATATAAGAATTTCTCTGTGAAAATAGTGCTAGTAAGAAACCAGTGAGAAAAGACAGGCCAAATTTGAAGATTATTAATCCTCGAATATCTTTTAACTCACTACTTCACGATTATAAGCTCAATTTGAATCCCAATAGTTTCACAACAGTTTAAGCAAAATCTTATCCAAAGTTAGCTTAAGACAGTGAATGATTTTTCAATTCTGAATACATACACGTTCTACAGTAGGCAACTTCTAACCCTTCAACCCAGACTATGATCTTCTACCAGCTTCATCTATTATACTAAATTTAGAGGTATGAGAATTTTAGTTATCCAAGCAGAATAATTTAAAGCTAAGTCTTGTAAATTCTGAATGCACCTCCCTTCAGTTTTTCATATTTTTTGTTTATATTAATGAAAACAAGAAAGGCCAAGAAAAAAGGAAACCATTCCTAGACACAAATGGAAATTAACTTGAAACAAACTTGTAGAAAACACATACAATTGTCATTAACATTGTAGCTCTTAAGAATGGCTTTCAGCTCCTGGAGTTTTTGATGAGATCTTGCATGGACACTGTCTATTAGGAGTTTTTCTATTGATAGGTGGTCAATCTGTTAAAGAAGGAATGTACTTGAGTAAGTTCAAACTGGATGTGTAGACTTCATGCATTAGCGCACTGGAACAAAGCTACATAACTTAATAAAACAATCACTTAAGAAAGAATTTGCTCAGAACCAAATGAACTAATAACTTGAGTATTTGGATCACTATAAATATAACAAACTGAAATAAGATTCTGTCTGTTCAGCAGGCAGTGGGAGGGTTTCTGAGAGTAGAATAGAAGAAAATGTAAAAGAAAAGAAGTTTCACAAACTATGCTGTTACCACTCCTTGTGCAGACCTATTTGTTCTGGATCAAGGCCGGAGTATTTTCCAGCTTAGCATGCACCCATTTATAACTAGCTTAATCTAAGAAAAAAAAAAAAAAAACCACAAAGAAAAATAAACCACAACCCGCCCCCCACCCATATTAAAACATGGTTGCCTCTACACAAACACATATGTAGCTGTAGAATGAAATACAGCAAACTAGTTTCAGTCCTGCTAGCGCAGTAACAATGCAGTCAGTGAAGAAGCAGTGGCAGACACTGAATACAACCGATGGCACTGGACCCAGGGGTATCTAGAGGCTAGTTGCTGAAGCTTATGCCACCACTTATATTAACTGTAGCTTACTTGTGCAACCTAAATTCAAGCATTTGTATTTATATCCATTCACATTACAGTCCTAATATTTACATATTTGCATAGCAAAGCTACAGATTACTGCAAAAACCTTTTTCTAGTTAACTTCACATTGCTCTGCAAACTGTTCAAGGCAAATTAAACTCAAATTTTATTCTAGCATAAGAGATGCATGCAGAGGTTTACACCAGAACGGAATTATACAGAATTCCAGTACATGCCTTCATATATACCAAAATGACCTTCCCATAAAGACTATTTCTGAGACAAGCCCTTAAAAAATCAAGTCTTCAGCCACCCACAAGAGCATTTCAACTCAGCAAGCTTCTATGAGTTAAATCTTCCTCACAAACAAGTGACTACAGGTTCTATAGCTACATTCAATTTTCAGTAGGTTAATGTATAAAAATCTGCTTAGACAAACATATTTGTTCATGCCACTGTTTTATATAGTATCTTAAATAAACAGAAGCACAGTGTCCTATCTACGTCATTACAGCTGAGATCATTATTCAAACACTAAAACAGCAGTGTATATACCATAGCTGATAAATTTTTTAAGCTCATAGCAAGTAGTTATAAAGGGAGTCAGCATTAATTTTGATAAATCTCAAATTTACAGTGGCCTCATGTCTTAATCTACAGCCTGTAGACATGATTCAGTGAGCTCAGATTGCGTCAGCTCCAGTGGATCTTCAGCAGATGTTCTAGATCAAGCACATTTTTCTGGATTTAGGGATAAATACAGTATCTTCACTAAATGAACTGCATACTTAGTAACCTAAATATGCTAATTTTGGCTATTAAATGAGTAAATTTAGTATATATTTACTATACTTATAGTAGAATTTCTACTCTAGAAATACAGTAGACAGCTACTATGCTCCACTAAGCTTTCCACATTCCCCTGGGGCCCAAGCATATGAAGTTCTTGACATTCACCATATATAGACTTGTCTATCAGACTTCATAAACAAGATGCACCAAGAGGCTCAAATACAAAGTATGTACAGTAGGTGAAGGCTATCATCAGTAGAAGGTTCTGTAAGACAGGTGAAGAATCTGAGCTGAAGAGTTTTTCCCTGTGGAAAAACTCCACTGAAAGTTTGAAAACTACACCATTCACTCCAGTTTATTAACTCTCTTAAACCCAAACACTGTAAGAAATCATTACAAAACACGCATTCTGATATATCACAGCCAGATATTTTTGCCGTGGAACAGCAGATTGTTCTGAAAGAACAATTGCCAGATTGCTCAGGAACTTACAGAAGACTTATTATAAATCCTAGAACGCAGTTTCTCTTAGATGTCATTAACCAAGATCTAGAATTATCACCAGCGAAGCCTTATTCGAGCAGGAAGTTGACTGCAGTTACTAATTTGGGATCATTTCAACAATCCCACCTTTAACATATGGGAATCTGAACAATACAAAGGCACATTCAAATAGGCCATGTGACAATTTGGTTAGCGATAACATAGAACCGAGCTTCACTTAACACTTGTAACAAGCAAATCACATTAGCTCTTTTGAACAAGATTTCCAAGTCATAATGTAAGATTTTCTAAAGCGAATACCCAGTTCTCTGGGTAGCAAACTCAAACAGCATGGGTGACCTGATTTTCTGAGGAAGTTTACACTGCATCTCCAAGGGAAGAGCTGGCTCCCTATAGAGCATTTCAAGCCAAACACTAAACATAACTGAAACTTTGCTGTTGTTTCCCCCCAGCCTCAGCATTCTGTCTCTTAAGTGGTATATAGTGCACTGTAAAGTAGATGTAATTTTTAAGATGAAGTGAAGGCCAGTAATTTCTAACAACAATTTTAGGTCCCAACATAAACACCCCACAATCTAGAGTAACTACTGACTAGAAATCTTAGAAACAGCTCTTTAAATAGAATCAAAGTGAAACAAACTGACAATGCAAAGTATATTTAAGTTTTTGATTTACAAAACTAGATGCCTACTGCAAAGCAAACGTTTACCTTCATGGCTCTTTCCATCAGTTTGGAATCACAGGCTGGCAGTGGAGGCTCATGAGATATTTGTAAGGGTTTTGAGACATCAGTCTCATCAATCTTAATAGTGACCTTATGAACAGACGCGGTCCCTGTTTTCCTGCCAAGCACCTGTTGACTTAAAATAAAGAGAATAATTAAACCATGTAACAGGAATAGCAGAAAATGTGCTTTTCAGTAGGTAATCCTTGATTCTGAGAGTTCTACATAAAAATAAGATTATGTCAGCTGAACTGAATAAAAACATGTGTTTTAGTTTACATTTTAATGCAGAACTGTTGGTAAACTATAACTACATGAAGAAGTTTTAGATGGCTGCAAATTCAACACAATCAGAAGAGCATTTGGATTGCTTTTTAAAATTTTATATAGTGCAAATTGAGCTATAAATACAGTGAAAGACTGACAATTGTCTAATTCATTTATTGAGTTAGATAGCCCCATAAATACAAGCTGATTTATGACTGTATCCATTGCTCTACTGTACAATAATGTATATCTCTTACTTCCTTGCAAGTCAACCACATGTTTAGGTACTTAATCACAAGAATTTAGGAGTCTCACATCAAAAAGAAAGTACAATTCTGAAAATTCTGGCTCAAGCTTAGTAAATGAAAACCCTCCTGTTACTTCATTTATTGTTTGTTAACAGCCCTTCTAAAATTAACTTACTTCCAAACAGAGAGTGAGAGACATTTCCCTGCATGGTATCGCTCCACTTGCACAAGGTCACCCCAGCGCTCTCGAATCAGCATTAGTGTTTGTGAATGCAAGACTTCCAACTGAAGTGCTAAGCAGAAGGAGTCTAACAAATGGAGTTAAGAAAATATAAGACCTCCCAAGAGTCTGTACACTACATAAATCTGTTTCTGTACACTACATTAATCCATCTGTCAAAGTCAGACAAGATGCTGTCTGAAAACACACTCGTGCTAATCCAGAGATACAGACATATAAACAGCATCAAATATTTCTCAAAGGTTTTTTTTGCCTTTTTTTAAACTGTTATCTAGAGTTTTAGACAGAGTGTTGGACAAGAGTGTCACAATAGCTTTGTTTTGTTGATTTTTCACTCTGATCATCTTTTAGGGAAAAGATTACTAATAAAAATTAAATTCACCCTATAGCTACCACTAACCTAATTTTCCATGGTCACCCTAAAATAACATGATTCTACTTGTTTCTGCAGAAACTGTTTCACTGAAAACTCTTTCACGTTGTCAAGCAATTTGCCTTTTGTATGTGGAAAATCACTGCACTATTTCTGCACATGCTATATCCCATTTTATTATTCACACAGGTGCAAAAAAGTTAACACACCATCATCACCTTACTGCAGTTCTTGGTCAGCTCCCATACCTTCCAAGTCAGCGCTGTATTCTATCTCTGAAATCAGCACGTGCAGCCAGCTGCTGCCACACTGACTTCCGACACAACCTGTTGTCTTGAGTACCTCACCTTTACCTTTGCTGACTAAGCGTGTAAAATCAAATTTTACATGCTGGCATATGAGAACAACTGTTTCCAAGGCCATCATTTTTACTTTATGTCCAGACATTTCCCCCTAGCTTAAAAGGGAATCCATCTTTCTTGACCTCCAGCTGCTAGGAAGGGCAAGGCTACATTACACAGCTTATTCAGAAGCAACTTTCAGAAGGATACGCAGACAGTTGTACATGTCCTGAAGCGGCTTTTCATCAGCAAACAGTCGTGACTGGACCAACTGATGGATGAAGTTGATCTGCATGCTGTGAACCAAGGCTCGACCATCTTTCATGAATTAAAAATAATTCACATTAGACACCAGGAAAACAGGTATTTAAAATAATTAAATAGAATAATAAATTAAAAAGGAAAAAAAAGAAAGATATAACTGTACTGAGCAGTTTCTGTATCAGAATTTCTAACAAAAAAAAACCCCAACCTTGGTTTACTCTGGACATTTCAGTCAGTCTACTACACCATCACAGTCCACCATTGTTAAGGTATCAAATGCATACAGAGCAAGGTGGAAACAGGACAAGTATATACAGCTTCATTATCTTAAGTTGTTTATACAGGGTCTTTTGCTATCGCAAGACCTATAGGTCATCAGAGACGAACATCATGTTAAAAAGAAAGTGTAAATGTTTTTTTTTACCACCAGTTTCCTTGTCTTCAACCAAAATTTCCAGTTTCAGAAGGCGCCAGGGGATGTCAGGGTCATCACCCATCACTGTCAAGGTGGCCTCAAACTCACCCTCAACTCGGAACTTCACACGGCCATTGGCTAAGGAAGAAAGAAAAAAAAGGTATATTTCACTCAGTCTCCTAAGATGCCTCAAAATATCAGGGTGGTAGCTCCTGGCACTCGCACAGGATTACTTCCGTATAGTTTCTGCTCTGTGCAACTTACAGCTGCTTCTGCAACAGAACCAGTGTCAATAAGCAGCATGGACAGATGGATGTCCCAAACTGTCCTTAACAGTAGCTCTTCAGTCAGGATAACTTGTTAACACTTCTGCTACCATAATCCAGAGTAACACTGAGCTAACTACCAGCCTGACAAGTTACACAAACAAAACATCTAGCTTAATTTTTCAAATTCTTTACTATATCAACAATGATTACTTCAAGCAATATTCAAAGGAGGTTCAGAACACGATCTCAGCCCAGGCTGAAATCTAGTCCTGGAAACACATCTCACTGCAAACCATTTCTGTAATGTTAAAATGTTAATGTTAAAATAATGTTTAAAAATATAACTCCATTTTCATGTGAGGAAGAAAATTGTTTGCATAATTCACATATATGCACACAAGCAAAGATTACATACACCTTTTATCTAATTGACATATATATCCTCCCACCTTTTGTGAACACTGCTATCAGCTTCAAGGACTGGGAACAAAGACTGTCAAAAGTATGTAAGCAAGGTCATGAAGAGAATGAATGGCAGAGCAAACAATTTAGTACAAGTCCTTACTATAAACTGTGGGTCGACCTTCTTCTCAATTACTTAATGAAATATGACATACACCTTTACAATTATAGACATACTGAAATTTTAACCATTTTAACTCCGGAAGTTTCATTTTCACAAACATCCCACACACGCTCTTAACCCTAAAAGAGAAACTAAGTCATTGAAATGTTAACTGAAAAATCTGAAGAACACAGACATATATCCATTTAGACTTCTGTTAGACAAAAATGGCTTTAATACCGACATTGCAAGCATTCAGACAGGGACCAGTGAAAACTAAGATTTTTGAGAAACATCTTCGATCTAGGTCTGTGGGGTATGGTTTACACATGGCTAACCTTGTCTTAGTTAAAAGCATGGACTAGGACCATTCCAGTCCTATTCTCTGTGATTCTGCAATAACCTAGTCCAGTTTATAGCCATCCTTCCTGTAAAAAAGTCCATCTTAATAGCTACCATTACTTGAGTTAGATTAAAACAGAGATTTGAAACAGATTAAGAGATCTGGCACTGCAGTGAGGCACAGACAAAAGGCATGCATAAATATGAACAGAGTCTATGCATGAAGATTAATATCAAAACAGATTTGAAAAGCAACATTAGAGTGACTTGTTTAAGCTAAAGTTCAAAGAGTTTCTACAGAAGGACCTAACAGTTTAATTAAATTGCATTTTTAAATTAACTTAAGGTAAAGCAGTTACATTGTTAGGCCTAAGACTCTTTCATAACACATTTGCTGAAAGAGCAAGACAATGTCTACAACCTCTTGCCATTACCTGCACAGGATTTCTTCTTGAAAGTAAGTAAAATTTCAGCAGTATTATCAGTGCCCTCATTTTTTCAAAAGGGGAAAAGATATATTTTGATGTCATACAAAGACAGGATCCCAGTCTCAATGAGCATGCCTAACAGTCTCACTTAAGCTTTTAGCTTTGCTTTAACACTAATGCAACATTTTTAAATCAGCCTGCAATAATGTATTCTTCAAAAAGTAATTCCAGGTCTTACCAACTGTAAGATTTGCCAGCTGTGGAGGGAGATCTGTAGTCACTAGTCGATGGCGAAGAATCTGGTTTAGCTGATGAAGTGTGGTTTGCTTCTCGCTCTTTGTTATTGGGTCAGGAGGGATTATTTTATCCTGTTAAAATAAACATGAACTAGTCTACATATCTCAAACAAGTATAATACATTGACAGTAGGAATGGTGAAAACTAACCAGACTAGAAGTCTGAAAATATAAATACTACAGAACCATTACACAAGAGCGAAGTTTTGTATCTTAGACTCAGATTTGTTTCCTAGTTGATCACATCTTACTTGAGACTGATCAGTGAATAAAATTGCTCAACTTGGATCAATTAAATAAATTCAGGGCCTTACATCAGGCTGAACTTGTTTTTAAATACTAAGATTTGAAAGCCAATCCTTGTGTGTAGCTATAGATCTAAGTCACAGGTACTACTGTTTATAGTACTTCACAAAATCCTGTTATTCTGCGTTTTATCAGTACGAAAAGGCACCAGCATTAGAAAGAGCTATAAGTATTTCAGTACATTTCCAAATGCACGCAAAATCTCCAAGAACAACAGATGCCAGTGTCTCCTTTTCACACTTCATTTCTCTAGGATGGTGGCTAAGCATGTGCAAATACTTAAAGAACCAAGGAAGAAGAGTTGCTACTATACTCATCCTAGAGGAGAACTAGTTTAAATGGAGAGAATGTGTTTCTGGGAAAGCATAACGTGTTCAAATAGGAAGTGCTCTGCATGAGAAACTAGGCACTACAGAGACCTGGCACTAGACCTGTATTAAACTACAGTTCCATTTGCGCATAGACAATTAGTTTAATTAACATGCATTTGATACTGTACTGGGGATTCCCTCCCCACCCCCAGCATATGGTAGCATTATTTACCCTAATGCAGGTAGGCAGACGCGGGTATGATCCAGTTGTCAAAACATCAATAGCATATGGGATAGCAAAACTAGGTAGACGAGCGTGAACCAAAGCATCTCTAGCTAGCGATGCCAGACGATCAGCGGTGTCCACAAACAGAATGGCTTGCTGATCTAAAAAACTTGATATCATCTGTAGGGGACGGGGGGGGAACGGGGGGGGAAGAGAAAATAAGAGGTGCATGTCCAAAAAATGCACAAATCAATGTTCCTTTGTATTCAGTTCATCTAGTGCACATGGCTGATATGATTTTATCTGTCACTTCCAATTCAAGTAATCACATCTATAAAACAAAGAAAGAATGAATATTCTGGCCATTTCTTATGCAAGGACACTTCAAATCTGAATGCCATTTCTGATGCTCCTCCATTTCTGTGGAGGAGCTGTAAAGCCTCACAGCTCTCTATCTCATGACGGCTACTGGAATGCAACCATACTTGTTTGTGATTACTTGGTGCTTGTTTTTTGTAACATTCTGGACTTTATTCTTATTTAACCAAGAGCAGAATGAAAGTGATAACAAGAACTGACATACTGAGATCACCATCTTCCCTGTCGTACCACCTAACCCCCAAAGCACTCCTGAAACTATGTGCAGACAAGCCTTTTATTTTTTGCCACTGGTAAGTTTTTGGGAACATGAACTGTTAAAAGACAAGATTATACAATTTCTAAGTAGGAAGAAATTGGTTATAATTTTATATTCATTTGCCTATGAAAAAGGCTTTTTTTTAACTTCTATAGTAAGGAGAAGTTAGGGTGTACCAAAATCCCATATCACTTTGAGATTATTTCATACCAAACTCTGTTGCTAACTTACCGCACATTTTTCCACCTTTCCAGCATTATTAGCCCATTTGACTAAGGCCAACAAACGAACAAACAGCTGACGAGTGCGACTTGCAAACTGCACTATTTCTATTTTTCTGGAAAAAACCCAAACATTCGTTAAGCCAGTGATCAGATATATAATAAAGCTGCAATTTAACTCTGTGCCAATAAAAAAAAAGGCTGAAAAGTTAACTTCTAATTGTCTTAATGGAAGCATCACTAATATATGGCTTGTTTGATTAGAACATGGAAGAAAAAAAAAAGCTCACTGTTCTGAATACCTAAATGCTAACAATAGACATGGATTCTAACCAAGACCGTCTGGGAAAACAGAAAAGCATGCTCACATGAATTAATCCCTGATTTTAAGAGAAACAATTCAATAATGAATTCAACAGAATTATCTTTATACCTTTTACAGGATTTCCCCAGGGCTTGTGATTAAGTTTTAAGTAGACATGGCAATACGCCTAAGGGTTACAGGACTTGGCAGTAACAATACACTGACATTCACTTTAAAAAAACCAAACAACCCCAAACCAAAAACCCAGATACTAATCAAAATAACACAGTAGTAAATTTAAGATATCTTTACACAGTATATTACAATATGCTACCATTTTGCCAGGAAATGGGGTTGTGTTGGGGAAGACCACAAAAAAAACCCACCCTTTTACTTTACTCTCTATTCCTGCCTTGCAAAGAAATTGGGATGAGAAGAAATTACTGACAATTGATAATATTCCTCCCACTGTGCTTTGTATGAGACAGTCAAACTGAGGCAGTGTATGTCTGCATATCTTAGGTGTTATTTTTCGTAAAAGAACATAATAGAGGCAACCCAGATTCTCCCCCTTCATTACAGATCTATATTGTAGATGCATTAGACAAGACATGAAATACACTCTGAAATCCCATTTCATCTACTGTTTATAGAGGCTTCCCTCCCTTTCCACATGTTAAATTCACTATTTTCACCACAGTTTTCTAGTTATTTTGAAAAAAAAGAAAACCACAAACCCAAATCCAAGATGTTTTCCTGATATGGTTTTCTAAAGTAACAAAAGCATTAGGACAAAAAGAACATTAATCAGTGCAACAGATACTGGCCTCTACCAAACAGAAGTTGCACTTCCTTCTGATCCTAATCTGTAAAACACATAATAGAGATAAAGCCTGTTTCTGCTGAAGGTGTTGGTGTAATGAGGCTAACTCTCTTGTGCAAGACATAAAGCATAATCTGCTTGTAGCAGATGAACATTTAGGCCAGAAGCACAACTAATACCACCTGGTCCAGTTTCTTGCATTACACATGACAAACCTCATTCAAGAACTTGGGCATTAAGCCAATAACTTCTCTGCTTTCTAGAGCAGATGTTTTAGAATAGCATTCAGCCTAATATTAAGATTTCAAGTGGTGGACACACTGCTATAGGTACATGCTGCTTTAACAGTAACTATACTATGAAAACAAGATGTTGAGAATTTTGAAAGATTCAGAAAAACTTTATGGGATTTTAAAGATGTCCACAGGGAGACTGGAAAGCCAATCATCTCTCAGACAAACTCCATATAAAAGTTGCTAAAGTCTAGCAGTTATGTCTAGCAAACTTCTGTGGTGAAAACAGCATGATCGCAAGAAAAATTCAAACTGATGTTCTGTGACTGGAAATCAAAGGTAGACACCCCCCCCGCCCCGCCCCACACACCCCCAAAAAAGCACAGCAATTTAATAACAAAAATTGATAAAACTAGACATAGTGTTCCAGTAACTGTTCCATTAATACCACGTGTATGAAGTTGCAGAAGACTTGTTACTTCTACTTGATAGCATCCTGCTTCCAGAACCACCACCATCATCCCTGAATGACAACTGCCTTGGGAATTCACATCCATCTATTTCCTACAAGAACCTGAAGTCTGTCAATTTTTCTGCATCCTTTTGTCCTTCATTATAGATACAGGACCTTATGCTGGGCTGCACAAAATATTTTATTCAAAGATGACAAAACTTAAGGAAAGAGTATATTTACAAGGCCTATAAAAGCAAAGCAAAGCACATTAAAAAGCTTTCTAACAACCCTGGTACTCAGTGCGTTCTTTACTAGTAAGTTCTGGTCTCAGGTGTTTCAGATCCTTCAGACTATTGGCTGAGTCTAAGGGAGTGAACCATTAGCTATAGTAGAAGAGTATCAAGGACCACTTAGGCAAGCTTGACATACAAAAGTCCATTGGAGTGGATGGGATGCATCCAAGGGTGCTGAGGGAGCTGACCTATGCCACTGTAAAGATGCTCTCTATTATTTTCAAAAGGCCATAGTGATCAAAGGTCTTGATGACTGTAAAAAGGCAAACATCATGCCCTTCTTCAAGAAGGCCAAAAAGCATCCAGGGACCTACAGGCCAGCTGATCTATGCTCAGTTAAGAAGAAAATTCATAGAACAAGTCTTTCTAGAAGCTATGTCCACATAAATAACAAACACAAAAGTAGCCTGGGAACATCCAGCATAGATTTGCCATGGGCAAACCATCCCTAATCAATGTAATTGCCTGTGATCAAGGGGAGAACAGAAGATGCATTTACACTGACTTCTGCACAGCTTTTGACAAGATCTCCCATAGCATCCTTGTAGCCGAGCTGGTAAGATATGGCATGGGTAAGTGGGCTACAAGTTGGTGAAAAACTGGCTGCACTGCCAGGAATAAAAGGCTGTGACTGGCTACCAGCTGGATTTCTTTAATGCTGGTAACCAGTGGTGTTCCTTGAGGGTCAATACTGGGGCCAGTACAATGCAACACGTCCATCAACAACCTGCACAATGCGAAGGAATGTACTCTTTGGAAGCTTGCAGGTGATGCCGAACAGGTGGGAGCAAACACTGGGACCTCAGCTGGATGGAGGAACTGTTTGACAGAACCTCATGAAGTTCAGCAAAACCACATGCCAAGTTCTGCATATGGAAGCAAACAATCTCATGTAACAGCACAAGCTGGGTACTAAGCAGCAGCTGGGCAGCAGCTTTGCAGAGCTGGGGGTCCTGGTGGACAGGTGAACAGGCATCAGCAACATGCCCTTGCAACAATGACAGACTGTATTAGCACTGGTGCAACCTAGTTCAAGGATGGGGATTATTCACCTTTTGTCAGTACTTGCGAGATTGCATCTGAAGCATTATGCCCAATTTTATACTCCCTAGCCAAGGCAGATACTGCCGTACAGAAGTGGGTAGGGGCTGAAACACATGACATGGGAGGGGCTAAAGAAGCTGTGTTTGTTTATGCTTAAGAAAAGGCTATGGTGAGATCCTACTGCCATCTTCAAATATCTATAGGGGTGTTAGAGAGAAGATGGAACCAGACTCTTCACAAAAGTGCAAAAGGGTAAGGGACAACAGCCACAACCTACAACAGTGAAAAACTAGTCAGACATTAAGAAAACAAAAAAGAAACAGACAGAGAGGCAAAGACTGAAGCAGGCTGCCCAGAAGGGCTACAGGATTTCCATCCTTGAAGGTATCTAAAAATCAACTGGATATGACCCTGGACAACCTGAACCAATTTTGAAACTGTCTTTTACTTCAAGCAGAGGGTTGGACTAGGTATCTCCAAAGTACCTTTCCAACCAAAATTCTTATCCATGTCTATGAAGGGAGTGAAATGACTGTTATTTTGTCATTGGAAAAGAATGGAACTCAATGTTTTCACAAAAATTAGGTGTGTAATAGCACTGTTGGTGAAGTTGTGAATAACACGTATTTACAATAGTTCTGAATGTTTTTAAATCTTGTGTAGATGGCAGTGTGTTTGCTGCAAGTTTGAGAAGTAACAGCCTTGTTCATAAACTACTGCAAAACCAGTAAGAAAACTGCCTGGTTTTAGGAAAACAGTATGTTTATGTAGTTCTTGGAAGTATTTTAACAACACTTCCCTTAAATGCTTGTCAGCAGGAACTGTTCATTCAGAAATGCAGGTGTAAGGTTTTACTTTCTACTTCCCCACAACAGAAGATAGGGCCTTGCAAAGTGATTATAATCAAAGTTCCAGTTAAATCTTATACAGCCCTTACTGTATTTAGATACAAGTTTTCCATGTATTACACTTTATTGAAGGGTAAAAAGGAAAATAGAAAGAATACTTAGCTAAAAAAGGTCTCCATTATCAAGAAACAAGCCCCTGGATTTCCCCCAGAACTCAGCACTATTCATTTTACTAATGTGTTTGGTTTTTTTTAAAATTCAACCACTTCTTTCTTGTTGCAAAAGTGATTTATTCCTGTCATTGATAACTAATAAATGACTCTTTACAAAGAAAAGCCATATGATACTATGATACATAAATTCCTATCAGTGTTTCTTATCATGACATCTTTTAGCTAGGCACTATAGTAATGAACTTCAATTTTATATGAACTTTATTAGAGAATAATACCATCAGATCTTTATCAAAGTATGTATGCCATGTTGCCAGGCTAGCTTCAAGAAACAGAGCTTGAAGCCCAACTACTGTTGCCATTACAGCTCTCAAAGTTAGGAAAAATAGAATAATCTGGATAATTATAAACTACCTCCCTTACAGATTTCCTCCAAGAGATGGAAAGCCACTTACTTCATCAAGAATAGTTCTAAGTCAAAGCTGACAAGGATGTGAACATTTGATTTCAGTACAATTTCAACTGCAGGACATTCTTTGCGACCATTGAGGGCTGTCTTATTTTCTTTCTTATTTCTGTAATCCATTAGGACTTAAGATGTTGCTCCAGACCTGTGTGCCCCACAAAGTAGATTCCAGCTTTACCAAGAAATGCTAAGCATCTAGATGGGAGAAGCCCCCCACCAGTACAAGGAAGCTCTGGACCCAGAGTTGAATGTAATTTCCTCAGTAAATAGAGTGATAATTAAAAAACAAAAAACAAACACCACCAACCAAACAAAAACCCAACAAAAAGCAAATTGTTTCTCTTCATAAAACATTATGCCTAAGGAAAAGGGGCGCAAGGAATCATCCCAGGTTATGATTCCCCAAAAACTGGATTAATTCCACAACACATGATGAGAGTTTTGGAATATTTGAGATAACCGAATTAATGATCATTCTTTATTAACATCCTTAGGAATATCACAGCTGCTATATGTCTCCAAAGAAAATTAGGTCAATTAGCATGTCAACACAAATAAAGGAAACAATTTACTAACAACTTCCATAAAATTTATACAAATAAACAGAAAAATAAACCACAGTTCCCTTTCACATCAGCTTTACTGTCACTTCATTGCTTCAAGATTCATGAAGAGAAAAATGTCCTTAATAAGGGCATAGTTTACCCACTATAACAGCAACAGATTGTTACTGAACAGTGTGACAAAAAAAAGCCCAAACAACAACAAAACCAAAACCCCAAAAAACCCGATATTGCCACTGATGCTGAGAAAAATCATGAAACTATGTAGTGACAGCAAGACAGACACGGCTTATTTTCTTGCATAAAATCTAAATAAAATATTTTCCTCCTAATTTTAAACAGTTCTATATTAACCTTAACACCCCAAACAAAGTTCTGTCTTTTAACATGCATTACAGACTTGCTTACTGTAACTCACCTTTCCATATCAGTCTTTCTTGGTAATCTATATTAAAAAGGAAAACAAAAAGCATATTATAGATTGGTCTACTGCATTTCAGACTACTAGAAATTTTGTTAGTAACCTTCAACTAAGTACAAGAACACAATTTCTACAATTGTGTTTCCTAAATACAATTAAATAACATGTTTGATAAAGGAAGTAGCTGTAGCTTAACCACTCTAAAAAGCAGCCTGGTTAAGGGGGGGGGGGGGGGGGGGAAATCAGGCATATAATAGCACCACAGGGCACTTGCCACTACTCTCTACCAGGTAAGCTGGAACTGGTCAAATTAAAAGCTTGATGAAGGGTGTTGAAATCCCAAGATTTCTGCTGAGCTAGTGAGCCACACAGTATCACTGCCTGTGCTTTGTAACTGATGACTCTCAATTAAGCATCCATGACTAGAGTTAATTAATTCATAGTAGCAATCCTAGAGCATCTGCAGCAGGTGTTAAAAATTGGCAGTTTCCTGACTTGCCTGAAATGAATCTCTCTTCCCTTTTTATCAGTCTAAAAGTGGAGAAATGTCATACTCCACAACTTTACCAAAGACCTGTGTGACAGATACTACTGCAGAGACGGAACTGTATTTCTGTAATGTTCTACAAGTATCACAGGCATCTCATTCAAAAAGCTTTTCTTTTTGTTATTATTCTAGGACTAGACTGGTGCTAGTAAAAGAAAGAGAAATCATTTTGCTGGAGGGAAGGAGGATGATACTTCCCAGCTGGGCTTTCTACTAGCCAAATCCCTGTATTATGGAGAAATATAGTGGAAAACTCTAGCTCGCTCTGCTTTCAGAGGGGACATCACATAGCTCTTAAACTACTTGTGAATCAAAGTGCCCAAAGCATTCCCCATGTGCAGCCATTTTGTTTTGTACCTTAATGATGTACTGAAGTAAAAAGGACCTGTTCTATGCATTAAAACAAGAATGAAACACATCACAGGCACGTGCTCCTACAGAAGAGCATACAGTGTCAACTACTGCCTACACATTCCATAAACATATGGGAAAAACTTCTTGACTGGCATTTTGGAAGTTTTTGCAAAGCAAACTAAAATTCTAAAACTCCTCGTCCTTTCCAGAGTTTGATTGCTCTTCACCCCAAGTCAACCAAAACTCTGTACACTTACCAGATACGGTATTTTACAAGAACGATACATCTTTTTCCCCCCATTTGTTCTGTATGTCACTTCTTAAAACATACAGGTTCCCCACAAGAACCTCTAAGGTTAAACAAACTAAAAGGGAAACAGGTTTATTCAGAGTCCTCATGCTTTCATTAAAGTTTTTCTTGGCCCAAAAACGTTCCTTTGTTTTGCCACTTCAAACACAACAACATCAGCACACCAGACTGTAAAGTAAATAACTTATTTTCTTTCTCCAAAATAATCAAATGGTATTTTTAAAAGTACACAGGTAACTCAAGGAGTTGCGGCATCTGAAAACATCTTAGTTTCATACATTTTGGCTTCATCTATTTCGCTATTGGTACAACCACTACGGTTGGGTTTTCTGACAGTAACTTGGAGGGCAAACTTAAGCATTTAACCAGACAATCCGCATCCAGCTGCTCCGCGTTCCTCACAAACATCTTCTCTCCTTTTAACAGATCACTTGGCAACTTTTGCTGTCCCCTGAGCACACCCCCGTACAGAGACAAACCTGCGGGAACAGAGCATTTCCCCAGGGCGGGAGAAAAGGAAGGAGCAACCGCCTCCCCCCAGCCCCGGCCGGGGCCCGGGGCAGATCCCCGGCGAGGCCTCCTCATCCTCCCGAGACGCTGCGGGGCGGCGGCGGCGGCACGGCTAGCTCTGGCAGCCGGGCAGGGAGAGGCGCGGGGGCGGCCCGGGGGGAGCGGGGGGCACTCACAGGTCAGCCAGCACGGTGAGCTCGGCGTAGGTCCGGTGCAGGAGAAAGTCGATGAGGGTGCTCAGCCGGTAGCCGGGGCTGGCGGCGGCTGTCACGGCCCCAGGGGCCGGCGGGGCCGGAGCTGATGCGGGGCCCCCACCGGCCGGCACCAGCTGGTTGCTCTCCAGCTGCACCGGCGCCATGGCGGCGGCGGCAGCGCCTCAACCCAGGGCAGGAGCCGTTCGGCAACCCGGGGCGGCCGGCGCTCCCGGCGGCACCGGCGCCCGGCCCGGCTCGCCCCGCACGGAAGGAGCGGGGAGGCCAGCGGCGGGTCCCGGCGCTTGGGGCGGGCGGGCGGCGGCGGCACCGAGGGGGCTCTGCAACGCTCAGAGCCCACTTGGCGCAGGGGCCGCCGCCATGTTGGGGGCACGGAAACGGAAGCGAACAGCTGTGGTGGACCGGAAAGAGAACCTTTCCGGGAAAGCCTAAACCGGGAGCGGGAGCGTGGGGGGGAGCGGCGCTGAAGCGGGCGGGGCCGGCAGGTGGCGGCGGCGGCGGCGGGAGGCGCGTGCCAGCCGTTGGGGCGGGGTGTGGGCACCGCCTCCTCCTGAGAGGCGGCGGGAGCGGCGGCGGGCTGGCGCCTAGCCCGGGCCGACGCTGCTATCCCGAGGCCCCGTGCCGGGCGGGAAGGTGGCTTTGCGCGCCGTGCGCCGCTCTGGTGGCGGGAGGGACGGACGGACGGACGGGCCAAGCCTGGCCCCCCTCTTTGCGGGGGCACGGCGGGACAAGGGTGGTGGTGTGTGTGTGTGTGTGCTTGTGTGAAATGGCGCCGCGCTCGGGAAGGAGCCGTCGGGAGGAGGGCTGGAGCCGGCTGCCGTCCCGCTTCCCGGCAGCGCCGCGTTTGGAACGTCTGTGCAAGATAATGGGGAGGGAAGCGAGGGTGGCTCTGCCGTTGTGCCCGCCCGCCTTAACGGAACGCGGCGGGAAGGAGAACCAGTTGATAGACGTAGTGCCTCACAGAGCCTTTGCTGCGGTTCTTCAGGCTGTCAAGGAGACAACAGTCTGTGTTAGGCGCTGGGTTGGCTAATCCCTTCCTAATGACTTGGGGAACGTGAAGCATTTGCGAAGGGTGCAGAGCCACGCCGGGTAGCCGAGACTAGAGGTGGCTAGGTATACGTCCTCCTTTAAAGTCGCTCTTAAAGCTCGGAAGAGGGGCGATCTGGGGATAAACACAAAACTACGGGAACTTTTGCCTGTTTCCGTCTTCCAGATTGACCGTCGCTTCTGAAGGGAGAGGGAAGATCTGCGAACAACAGAAGATGGATTTTTGGGGCGGACTTCTTACCAAAGTAGGCTGTGTAAGGAAAGGAACTGTATAAAGCCTGAGTGGTTTGTATTGTGATTCACTCAAGTGTTAAATCATAAATTCTTGCCTGATGTTTACAAATAAATCCCCAAAATAGGCACATTGTAGGCAATAAATATCCAAACTACTCAAATGTATTTAACTTTGAAGTTAACTATTTAACTAAGAAGAAAAGGCCCTACTTGTTTTGTTTTAAATGTAGACTTTTAAAGACCTCTTGTCTTACTCATCTGTTTCCAAGGGAAAGTTAACTAGAAAAGGAAACATTTTTTTTTCCAACACGAGAAGTGTGTAATCAATGGTTCAATTAAAAACATACAAAGGGGGGGGGGGGGGGGGCGGGCATATCTATGCCAGCAACAAGGCTATTCAATTATATTCTTACAGGTAGCGTGTTTCTTGCTCCAGGTTATGAGCTGTTTGCCAGCTGACAAGGAGCAGCTTCCCTGGCAGGCAAGCTCTCCCATAATCTCCATGGAGCTAAAACAGTGTGTTGAGCAAGATGGACTGTTAACTCCACGCTGGCATGCCAGCGCTGGCCTTGCCGTACAGGCTGCCTGCCAATGGCTCAGCTCTAAGGGGAGAAGAGCCATCACCTGTAGTGGAGCGCAGTATCTTGCCCGTCTGGGGGGGGAAGGGGCTGGATTGCTACAGCTGTGAGCCATGGCAGCCCATAGTTTTGTGGGCTGCGTCAGCAAGATGAACCTGTGAGCCTTAGAGCTCACATGGGGTGGGTGGTGATAGTGGTTTGGGAATTTTGTACTCCTAAAATGTGTTTAGATTTAAGTCTTGCATTTGTTTCCTTGTTTGTTTGTTTTTAGGTTAACTGAGGGTTTTTTTCACTGAAGGTGAAAGAAATGTCTGCTTTGTACTGTTTACAAAGTGAATCTATAAAGGATGGAATGACAAATACTGTCTGGATCATATTTTGCTACAAATAAATTATTAATTTACTGCATTGTAATTTCTTGCCTCCCCATTGCAAAGAGGCATTTTTCCAACTGTATGAATATAATTTTTTTCCTTTATATGCATGAATAAATGCTGTATACCCATTTTATGGCCAACTAGGTGCACAGTTGAAGAAAATACTTAGATGTGATCAGGCTATTTATGAGAACTAAAACTTAGAAATACAGGCTTTTTTAATTGTTCTTTTTCCCTTCTTCCCATTTCTTCTCTTCAGTTTAGTCCATAATAAAATTCTGATTGATTTCAGCAGCACAGGCTCAGACTTTATTGATGAAAAGGCGGGTGGGAAGTTGTTGCAGTGCAATTTGACTTTGCCCCTGTTAGAGCTGTTCTTGCTTGGAGAAGCTCTGGTCTCGGTGAATTTTTCAGCCTTGGCTGGGGAGGGATGATATCCTCAGCTTGGCTGCCTTTCTCCACCTCTCTTGGAGAGGAGGGGTTAATCAGAGCTGTGGTGGGGGTCACATTGAGCTTTCCTCTCACATGGCTGCATAGGAAAGAAGCTCTTGATACTGTTTTCAGAGAAAGGAGGAGCAGCCACAGAAAATTCAGAAGCTCCATGCTAATGTGTGCGTGCATGCAACAGTCGTGGTGTTGGGAGACCTGGCAAGATGAGTTTTTTTTAGCAGTAAGCTGGAGATGGGTGTTGGGAGTTCAAAAATCAGGTGACTGTAAAAAGAAATGTATATGTTTGCTGCTTCTTGTTGCCTTTCCAAGGTTGGCAGCACTATCACTCTTTGATACAAGCGCTTCTAAGAAGGATAAGCATTGTGTCTAAATTCAAAACCCCAGCTTGCAGGAATTGGAAACAGGCTTCGGGAGTCTATTGGGGTGGCGGGCGCAAAGTTACGGGAGAGAGAAAACTGGAGCAGTGGGGTTGCTGGAAGAGTAACAGGACTTGTGGGGGAGAGAGGGCTCCTTGGACAGTGCTTTCACCTGGACCTGGTGAATTGCACAGGTGTTAGGTAGGCTATAGATAACCGCCGTATGCATCACTCTCCCTAAGGGTGACGAACAAAGTTGGATTTTTCAAGCTATAAGAGAGGAAAATGAAGCCTTAGTTCTGACTGGGGCTGTTGGTTCCTGCAATCTTACAGATCCTCAATTTCCTAACACTTAAGTGCATGGATTAAAAATGGTATATCTGATCACGGACTGCCGTTGTGGACTGCAGTCATTATATAGGCAAATTTGTTGCACATAGGTAACAAAATGTCTTAATATTTTGAGGTAGATGGCACACTCTAAATGCAATTCTCCAAATAACAAACCAGACTCCAGGTACGATACGACGATGCATTTCAGGAGGATAGACAAGCAGAATTAATGAATAATGCTGAAAAATAATCCAAATTGTATTATTTCTTACAGTAGCGTGTCTCACTAAATTATATGCCCTAGGAGATTCACTGTGAGTTACGGAATTTTGTGGTTTGCAAGGGTAAAAGGATAATTCGTCATAATTTATAATCTGATTTTATTTGATAGGTGTGGTTTATTTTTCTGTTTACAGTTGATCAACTACAGTTGATCTTTTTCTATACTGTTTAGTTCCTAGGGTTATGATATTTTATCAAAACTTATGTATCTGCTGTTGAGCACTTTTTAAAGGCAGTGACATTTTGACCATCTTGAGATTGCTGTCATGCTTTTCTGTTGGCTGTTTGCTAAGAGGTAGGCGGTGCTCATTTGTGGGGCTGAGAAGGATGGCTGTGTTCATGTGGGTTTTTCAGGCTACTTAAATACAGATTTCTACTGTAGTTTCATTTGTCTTCATTCTCTTAATTCAGCAGTTTTCAGTCTTCTGCCGTTTAAAGCCGATGACAGATTTTTTGGTAGTAATGGGAAGAGAACAGGCCTGGTAAGCCTCATGCATGCAGCTGGCTCTCACCTCGGGCTTTCTTGCGGGCAGGCAGTGCAGCATTGGGACTCCTCTCCGGCTGAGTGACCTGATGTGCAGGGCATGCCTGGCCTGCATATTTAGCTTGATAACCGGCTCTACCTGTCTCGTCTTGTCGTGGAGCATGGGCGAGGTCGTAGAGCTGCAGGGGAACCAGGGAAGCGTCCGGCAGGAAGGTGTGGAAGGCACACGGGGGACTCAGGGTGATGCCCTCGTGGGGGGCTGCCCAGCATCGCAACCTGTGTCCAGACGTCATCCTGGCCAGCTCCTGCTATGTGCATCATGTCCTCCGCTGTGTGATAGATGTGTGGCAGGTTGCACAAGCAGCATGGGAGTCTACTACGTTAGGACTGTGCTGCTGGTGTAGTGCACTGCTCAGTCTGGCTTAAAGGGCATTTGTGCTCAAGAAAAGCTTGGGCATTCCCAGTCCAGGAGTACTGCCAAACCTTTGCCGTGCAGACGGCGCTGAGGAATCAGAACATCAGCTTCTCCTTCCAACATTGTTATTAATATACTTTGTGACTCTGGGCAAGCCATTTCATCTCCGTGCTTCAGCTTTCCCCACTTGTGAAATGGCTACAGTAGAGATTGCACCCCTCTGCACAGGAATATTTATCCAAGCATGCAGCCATATATTTTAAATTGGCTCCTCTTCGTTACCATAATGGGGAGCCTAGAAGTGTAACTGGGTAAAGATCTGTTGGTCGATCAAAACCTGTTGGTATTTAGCTGTGGAGCTAACAGTGTTATAGAGCTAATGGGAAGGACAGCAGATGACTTTCTATTTCCAGAAAAGTTAAACATTTACTGTTCTTTGGAGCGGCAGGACAAATGTTCAGTGGGAGGGAGGTAGACCGTATCACACTCTAGGAGACAGCCTCCTAGCTATCCTGTGGTTCTGTGTTTTAGAGCTTGGTCATTCCATTTCTCTGTCAGTTTTTTTTATCAGAGAACTGTGCAATCACACAGGCACCTCCTGGACTTGACATTTAAGCATTCTTTTAATAATAAAAAAATATAGTACGAAGGTTTCTTCTTAATCACTTGATGTACAAAATGTTGCAACATTTAGCAATGTTATATCCAAATGCCTATATAAATTATGAGTAATACAAGTTTGATATCTTTCATCCTTTTCAGAAGATATCAGAGAATCAGATATGGTGTGGGAGAGTTCCCACACATAATATCAGTTATTGCAATGCTGCATACTATGAACTTACAAAGCTTCAACCTCATATTCAATAAAACTTAAGGTATGTATTTAAATTCTAATAAGATATCATGCATCACTGTACATCAAATACATACTGATAGCCCAAAAATATTTAGACTTTTCCACTGTAGCACTTGCATGAACATAATTGCATGAACATTTTTCTATGATGTTATGATAAAAGTCCAGTTGAAAAATACCAATGACCCTTTAATCACAAATGATTAAATGATCATGGCCTATATCTTTATTAGCGATTACATTATTTGTTGACAGTTCAGTACTTCATGACAGAAACTGCCAGTTTGTGAGTTGTGCAGGGCTGTTGTACCTATAGAAGAGCATTCTTTGCAAAAGTGTATGTAGGTTAGAGGAAGGGGGTTCATAGCTGGTTACTGCACAAGTGCTCTGTTTTTTGTCTGTTTATTAAAAGGGCTACAAAGGGAACCAATTAAAGAAACTCCAACCTGTAAGTTTTAAAATTATGAGTTGCGTCTCTTTTTTGGTCTGCTTTGTTCATAGGATGAAGTTTGGCAACTATTTTTTGGAATGGTAGAAAACACATAGCAACAGATTGAGAGTTCTCTGTCAGTCACTCATGGTTTATGAGACAGTGTGCCACTGTGAGACAGAGAATCTCTTGTGCAGTGTAGTAGTAAAGTACACTACAGTTCTAATTATACGTTGTGAACAACTTAAGAAAAGAAACATTCTCCAAGTCATAAAATAGCATCTTTGATTTTATTTGAATTTACAAAAGTCCCCTTTCTTATAATAATGCCAAAGGGATTATTTTTTTTTTTAATGCTGAACATAGCCGTATTAACCTGAGCTTCTCTTTGGGCTTCTTTACTAACAATGTTGATAGCCACTGTAAATTTTAAATTGGTTTGTCTCTGTCAGACTGGAACTAAAGCTAGCTAAAGGCCTTGCTATCCTCAAAAGAGTGTATTTTCATTATTATTATAATTAAGTTAATTACAACTCAATTTACTATTTCAACCATACAAGCTGCATTTTTTTCTGTGGGTAAAAAACCGCTTTGTTCACAAGTAATTCTGAAATAGGAGCAAAACAGTAACATCCTTTTTGGACCCCGCATCTTTGAAAAGCTAACAAAGGAGAAAGAACCCCTGGTCTAATGCCTGGCAGTGGAGTGATGAATTGCACTCTTCAATCATTGACTTGAACAACTTGACAATACCATCCATAACCTGCGATTTCTCCCTAGCAGTCCCTGAGTGTTACTCACAGAATTTGAAAAAACACATGTATGCTGGAAAAATACAAAGTGAACACTTACTTCAACATGAAAGTACTTTTGGCCAAAAGGATTTATCTGTGCAAACACCTAAAGAGACGGAGAGAATATCAGGGAAGTAGATCTGATTAGTCATACCCAGTGGGAGAAGGACTGCAGCTGTGAAGTATTCTGTCCTAAACTTAGAAGTAGACAGCTCGATTGTATTTAACTGCTGCTGGCTAATACATTCAGACAATGCAAACTCTCACGCTCTTCTAAAGACAAGGGTGGGTACCAGAACATGCTTAATTGCAAAGGCTTTGTAGATCTGCAGCTGTGGTCAGATAGTGTTTAGATGCTGACCCTCCCTTGCAGGAGTAAGGACACACAGAATTATGCCGGAGCTGCCATTCTCCACCCAGTCTTTGGATGGGAAGGGAGTTGTCCAAGTTTCTGGGCTAAGATGCTATCCAAGGAGTTTCCTTCTTGCACAGCTTCTAGAATGAGCTAATTTTTTTTTTGAGAAAGAATAAACCAGCACATTTTGTAGCAGTTAGGAGAAACTTATCTAAACTGTCCACCTATTTCACAAAGCTCTGAGATGTCAGCTTTGGCAGAAGGGGATGCCAGAATGGGTTTGGCTCCGGGGACTGAAGAGCTGATTACATGTTTAGTTGTGTGACTTGTGTGTGCAGACTTGGTTGACTGTTAGCGAACTCCAGCAACTCCTCATTGTCCATTAAAATTGAAAGAAACGTACAGTGAAAAAGCAGAACATTACATCTGTAGCAACACAGGAATACTGGTCCTCTGGTGGACTATAGGATGTTTTGCTTATGGACAGGAGGAGCAGATTGCTCTCAGATGCCACGGGGGCATGCACACAGGCAGCGACTCCGGCCAGTGCCAGTTCTGAAAGATCAGACAGTGTAGGTTGAGAGTGGGACCACCTCTGTGCCAGGATCCTAGTTCTGGAAACACAAACTGCTTACACCTAACTAAATACTGCCTGTTGTGCCAGAGGGATATGCAGCACTTCGTGTGGGGCCAGGCAGCACCTGGCCCAGCAGGTGTTCAAAGATTTTTGTGAGGCACAGACCACATGCCGAGATCTGCATATAAGTCCACGATTCATGCAACTCACATTTTAGCTTAGAAGAAGAAGGTTTCCCAGCCCTGCTGATTGCAAAGGTAATTGACAGCCTGGGGCTTGTTGCAGTATTGTCCGAGTCTGCAAAATCCTAAAAATCATTACTCTTCTGCGCAGCTCTAGAATGTGGAAGACACAGTAGAAACTCAGTAAATCCTAGCAACGTTTTGGTTTAAGTTGAGGTTCAGCTGAGAAAGCTGTAGCTCCTTCTGTCTTTTGTTTGTTTGTTTTTTTATGAAAACATCTGATCCTGAAAATGGGCACTTTTTCTGAAAATGCCTTCTCATCAGAGAATACTGCACCGTACAATGGCGCTATACCACACGCTGAATAAATCACATGGGGCAATGACTGAGCTTCACCTCTGTACGTCACTTATTAAAATTGGTTCCTTCAGGCTTCAGAGCATGATTGGAAAGAAGAGCAATAGCAAAGCTATCTCTCTCCTCCTAGTGCCTACAGAGCCAGACTTTTCAGATTGTGACAGCTTGAAGTAAGGCTGAAAGAGATGCAAAGGAAAAAAAAAGTGTCTTTCTGCAATGTATTTAGGACAAGCAAAAGCACATTCACAGCTAATTTTAAGCAGCCTTCAGAATGCAGTATAACACCTTATTAACTCACTTGTACTTAATCCTTGCATTCTGGTATTTTTAGAAGCCATCATGCAATTCAGCAGTACTTTCAGCCCATATCTCCTTTGTAATGGATGACACCACTCTATTTCTCATTTTAATTTAGAATTCGCTTTCTGACAATAAGCCTTGATCACACACAGAAGTTCTACTGATTTACCTAAATTAATTTAGAAATGGAATTAAACATGCCCACTCTTCCTTCTCCTCCCCCCAACGTGGCCTTCTTAATTTGGCTAAACAGTGCCCTTTGTCACGATCTAGGTGGAACTGGTGAAGGCCTGTCTTCAGGGCTTGCCCCTGTCTGATCTTCTTGCAACATGATGAGAGTTTGGTCTAGTTGAACCTCTTGCAATCTGAAACTGTGGGAAGATAAAGTCACCTTCATAGATTTAGGGTTCTTTGCCAGAGGGCTACCTCCCTTGACCAGTTTTGTAATGCAAGTACCCCTGCAAGTACTGTGTTGCAGCAATTTGAATGGATGGGGTTTGAGTCTTTTGAAGACAGCGCCTCTTCCTCTGGTGGCTTATTATTTTTTGATCATGTAGGAACTCAGGGTACAGCTGCATCAAATGTAAACAGTCCTATTTTGTCTGCGCCTGGTTTTATCTTGATCCAGTATCTCCCAGCCAGGAGGCTGAAGTTAGCTTTGGGCTGACTCTAATGAGCTGCAAATGAAAACAAAAGTCCTCAAACCATGTTTTTCCTCTGTTACGTATTATCTAATCAGGGCTCTCCGGAACAGGCCTTTGGAAGCCTGTTCTCTGCACAAGCATACAAACTAGACTTTTCAGGTAGTTTGTATTAAGGCTGCTCTGGAGCAGAAAGAAACTTACAGAGGTCTTTTTGATGATTTTTCTTCTAAATGTATCATGTGCTTACTTCCAGAGACATGCACAAAACCCCCTCTTTCTTTAGCGTCTTGTAGAGCACTAGTCAGAGGTACAGTACATAAAATACCAGTACAGCAAGAGTTAAGAATTTAGAACAAGGGACAGTAATGCCCCACTGAACATTTTCTGGAGGAAAACAAGGAATGTAAACCAAAACCAATTCCTCTTCCTTCAGCTTGCTAGAATGTAGATTAAAAGAAAACTAACATTTCCAGGAATGGGTCTGTGTACACGGGAAAGCTGCTGGGAAATCAGTGAACACGTACTTAAAACATGATTATTCTGCACCTTGCTCTGCATAGATCCTTTCATTCTGTACAAAGAGTGTCCTTTTGCAGTTTAGCTTAATCTGTTTCTAAAAGGTGAATAAAGAAAGAACACATGGTCCTCCAGTGCAGAACATCTGCTGCGGAACAGCTGGTCAGACACATTTCTTTATGCAAAGAAGCTCTAGTTTAATTGCAGTTAATCCAGTCAGAAAAGAGCAACAGAACTCTATGCGTAAGAGGTATTTTTCAGTCTAAAATGTGTCAAGAAAACAACGAAAACTCCACCAGTGGCTACTGAATCTGAACCCTCACCTGGAGCCCTCTCTTCATTTTACTCCAAAGTTTGTCTGTTAAAGAGCTTCACAACTTATGTTTGTATTATGTCACTGTTTTGTTTGCGATGTTACATTACATGAGGAAATTGTTTCTAGAACTTCACTGCGCTGGCAAATTGCATACCCACCTCATGGAGAGGGAGGCAAAAGGACAAGTGAATGACACGGCAAGTGTTTATCAGTTTTAAGTATTTTACGTGGGTGCCTGAGTATGGGAGAACTTACACTCTTGCCGTGCTTTGAACTACATCTAATCTTGATGCCGCAAGACGCTGATGTGAATAGAGCTATTGTGCACATGCGCAGACACGGGTAGTGGAGGCGTGAGTCTGTGTACATAGTACATAGCAGCAGCGAGGGCTGAACCTGACCAGGGTCATTATCCTCCCCTGTGATAAGAGTAATAAATTACAGTATTCAGAATGTGCAGGACAAGTAGCAAAGAGCACTGAAGGTGGGGGCTGCCATTCTTCTCCCCCCCCGCCCCCCAAAAGTAGGGAAGCCTGTCTTCTAGCCCAGAACAATTTCATTCAATAGCCTGTTTAGTCCTTCCCTTCAGAGCACCATTTCATTTTCAAACACAAAACTCTTGAACTATCTTCAAGTAATTAACTCCCCCAAGCAGAGCAACCTGCAGATGGTATTTTTCCCATCTGACTCCAGGTCTCAGTATGTCAGAAGGCGTTCCCTACTCTCCTAATTTTTTAAGGAGTCATCTGAGCCCTTTTTCTCAACGACCAATAATCTTCTACAACACACAAATAACTGTTCTTAAAATGGGTCCATCTCTGAACAGTTGCGGTTTGCCTTAACATGTGTAATGCTGCAACAGGAAACTAACTTGCTATTACTCACTATTTATAGTAGTCCTGGACCATGGGTAGAAACTTGTGACAACTTTTGACTGAGAAAAAAAACTATGTTCATCATTGGAAAAAAGTAGAAAGTTAGAGAAATGAAGAAACTGTAGGAAGCCAGAGGAAGCCAGACTGCTGTTAAATTGAGGCAGGAGAAATGCAATCCATAACTTGTCATGACTGATGGGAATGAGAGCTAACTAGGATACTGATTAAGTCACTGGAGGACTCTGATTTAAGGAGTCTGATAGAAAGGTGCTTTTTAATCAAACCTATTGCTAGGATAGGCACCTACTTCTTTAATGCCTGTAGTTCAGACTGTATCTTTCTGCATGCATGCTGAATGTAAAAAATTATAACGAAGATAGGAAATTAATGTATTTCTGCTTAACCCATGAAGAGAGGCTGAGAGCCTTGCTGAAATAAAGTATCTTCCACAAATTTTGTAATCAGAATAGAGATTACATTTTGAGGGACTCAGAGGTCTCCACTTAAGTATGTAATCTTGCACCCTTTGGAGTGTGCACTCTGCGTGTGCTTCGGTCACGGCCTGAGCATGAAGGGCTGGGGCAGAGCACGTAATTTCTTACTGTCACGGGGGAAGCAGAAGTGACAAAAGCATTTCCAGTACATTGCTAGGATAATGCTGAGATGCCACGTGTACATTCGAAAATTACTCTTCTAAAGAGAGATAGGACCTGCAGTTTCTGTAATTGCTGGTTCGGTGTTTGTGTCCACTGATCAAAAGAAAAGGAGCTTTTCTCCTGTTAGGTAAGGGAGGATGGTGGTGTAAGTAGGGACAAACTACTAACGCAAGATGAAGGGCGTAGGGAGAAGTCCTCTTTGTTTTGGGAGAACAATGGGAATTGGTTGTGCTCATTACCCCAAAAGTCTTGCTTTAGTATCTTTTTTTTTCTCTTTGTGTTTTCTGTACTTTACAGATTTACGGAGTATAAGATTATATCCTTTGACGTCCTGTATATCACAGACCCTTCCGTTTCACTGCACTAACCCTGTTACTGAGCATAACATGTTCAATGAAGTATACCTTGTCTTTGATATAGTGTATCTTGCAGAAAGCGTCCAGTCTTGGTCTGAAGATATCAAAAGATGGAGAAGCTGCGGTTTCTTTTCAGAGAGGAATCACTTTCGCAGTTTGACAACTGTGCTGCTCTTAGCTCCACTATCCACCTCCACGAGACTCCATAACAGGGCAGGTCATAGTAGACACTTAATAGTTTTCAGTGTTTCACATATTAGCTCTAACATCCCGAGAGACAGATTTTCCAAGAGGTATACAGTGCTGTGCTTGAAGGAGGTCTTACACTATGAACTGTGGCAGAACATGCCAGCAGAGCACAGAAGGGCCATAAAATGAAATACAAGTTCATTACTGCATAGCTAGAACAGTGAGGATAAATTATCTGTATTTCTAGGCATCTATATTATATTCCCAACTAGGGATACCATCTATGGAGACAAACTGAGCTCTTCTGATCACTTTCTGCTGTGAAAAGGGTCAATCTCCTTGCTCTTCACACTCCCCCCCTACATGATCCTACATGGGCCGACTTTCATATTCACTAAGCTGATCCAGCTCATTAACCCATCATCAGAAAACTGTCCCTTTTCTACTTCTCTGGATTTATTTTCTGCCAGTTCAGTGAGCTGAATCAGCTCCGTGAGGGGTCAGGTGAGTGTCAAAAGTGCTGTAAGGAAGCATGGGTGGGCAATATACAGGTGGAATTAAGGGAAGGAAGAGGAAAAAGGCAGAAAAAAGCACGCAAGGTGAAGGAACAAGACTGCTTCTTTCAATGACAGAAAGCCTGAAGATCAGCTGATCTCACCTTTCTGATCACATCTTTAGGACAGCAATTTCCTTAGAGCTCCTGTGGAGTCAATGTAGAAAACGGAGTTTACTTAGAGGATGGTTAAAAAGGAAATAAAGGGAAGTAATCTCATTTAGACACATAGTTTAGGCAATGTAAATATGCCTATTCTTTACAGCAAAGACCCTTGTGGATTAAAGCTTTAAAACACAGTTAATGACTAAATGCCATGAAAACCAAAATAATGGTCTTTAAATGCAGAAGTAGTCTTTTGAGAGCTCTAAAAGGCCTCAAGTACAATCAGAAAGACCATGTTAGTCCAGAAAGCAGAGCATGAGCACCAGGTAAATCGGCTGTTTGAAGTCAGTGTTGAGCAAGGTTGGTGAAGCTGATGTCACTTGGAGTTTGCCCAGGCTCTGCCTGAGTTGAAAATCTGGAATGATCCTCCAGTGTACATCTTGTTCTCAGGGGAGTAGAGTTTCCCCTGCCATTCCCTCTCTGCCACCAGCTCTCTCCCTAACTGTGTTTCTCTTGCTCTTTTCATTTCCACCATTATTTGTAAAAATACTACTGAAAATAACCTACATAAATAAATAAATTGAATTAATAAATGATGAGGGAAAGAATGAATGTGTGAGTGTGTGTAGGTGGATGACACAGAGAACCAGGCTGGTGGGAGCAGCAGGAGCTATTAGTTCATTTGCTGTCAGTGGCAGAGCCCCAGGGAGGGTAAGGACATTAAGTACCTGATTGTACAGGGTGCTGAGTGCCTTCATCTTCTGTCATTTTTGGAGATAACTGAAAGAATTTCCGTACCTTGCCAGCAGAGGCTTCAAGGAAGGAAGGAAGAAGGCAGCACCCTAAACCTGTGATTTTCAGCCTTTTTTTTTTTCATTTTGCAGATCCCTAAAAATTTCTCTCCTGTAACAAATCTTTTCATAATTACCTTTCATGGAGCCTTTTAAAATAATCAATGGAACCTCAGCGGCCTGTGCAACTGGGTTGCTGGCTTTCAGATAATGCAACGCAGGAGAAACTTCCCTCTTGCACAAGCAAGGCTGGAAGGGTAATTTCAGAGTTGATATTGCTTATATCCTCTCAGGTACAATCTCTTCTCCATGGAAGACACTAGCCATTATGTTAATCAAATAGCTGAGCCACTGACCCCTTGCCACACCACCGAACTCCAGGATATTTTCTGTATGAGAGCATGAGGTGAACTCCGCAGTGCAGCTGGGATGAAATGCTCCCTTGAGATTTGCCACATCTTGCCCCAGAGATGAAACGTGCCCATTGCACTGTGTTGTAGAGCCATGTGTGCTGACAGCTTTGCCCTTCAGGATGGAGCAAGTACAGCTGGAATTCAACTGGTTGCAGAAAGACATTTGCATTATTAAATGGATAAATATAGAAAAAAAAAAAGTGGTTTAATTATCAGTGGTGTTTGCAGTAAGTACTTAGTAATCCTGACACTTCAGCAGTCGTCTCTTTTTTTTCTGAAGTAGTTAAAATATTTGTATGATATTTCCAGGTTATAAGATTGTTTTATTGTACCTGGTAGTTTGAGCATCTTTTTAAAGAATTCTTGGAGATGTTTGTCCATATCTATGTATTCTGTATGCATACGATTTCCTCTCACTTTTTCTAAGTATGTGGCTCTATAGCACTCTTTATGGGAGCCTGGGTATCCCTCACAAATGGTAAATAATAGGACTAGAGCTAAAGAAATAATCTGGAATTTTCCTCAAGTGTAGTTGTTCCTGATCACTTCTAAAACATTCAGTTGTTGCCCTGACACAAACTTCCTCTATACAGTTGTCCATTGGAGCTGCTGTGGGAGATCCAAATGACACACTGCTGTGCAGCCAGCCCTTAGGTAGGTTATCTTGGAAAGTCCTGGAAAGGAAAATAGAATTTTTCAATTTTTTGCAGTATTCAGGGTAGCAGCAGAGGAGAGGATAGGATATAAAGGATGGTTGCAGGCTGTGCCTTTGAGAAGATGTGACGTTCTGAACTGATTTTCATTTTAAACTTGCCAATTGTATATGCAGGAATAGGGAATTACAATAATAAAGCCTGGAAATCATAAATACACTTATAAGTCTGGTCAAGTGCAAATCCCTCAGATGGTAAGAAAGGGGCATGGTCTGCCTATCAGTCACAGGTAGAAAAGTCTCTACAGAGCGCTTTACAGTCATTGCTCTTAATCAACCCTTTATTCAGCTGTGAGGTGCGGTTAACATATACAGTAGGCCGGGTTGTCATCTGACTGTTACTGACAGCCAGTTCAGCGACTGAGTCTAGAGTTTGTTGCAGATGTGTGTCTAAGTCCAAGGCTACCTAAGTTAATGCAAAAAGAAGAAGGAGGAGACAATTAAAAGGAAAAGCTGGGCAGTTGCACTAGAAACCTCATAAACGTGAATCTGGGAGTCTCCAGAGTGACTTGTGAATGTCATTGCCAAGTCAAAGGACATCACCCTCCACTCCTGCAGAAAGTACAGCGTTCCATAGGACCTGATTGCTCAATACCGCTGACATACTTTGTGGGCTTGCTTTGTGCCAGGGTGACCGAAGGGGCTGCGCAGCAGCATGGCCAGCCCTACCAAGGGGCTCCCATGGCTGGTACTGACACGGGAGCTGTGCTCCTTGCTGCCCTGGATGTGCCACCACCTTTCTGTATCTTTCCTTGCCTTGGACATCTTCTGTTCATCCTCACAGCATAATGTCCTGAAGCAATGGAAGAGGAAGTGAGTCTTGGCCACAGGCTGACATGGGCAGCAGTAAAAATGCTGCCCTGTTAGAGATTATGCACGTGATCTTATATTTGATCACTTCTTCAGGTAGGTGTCTGAAAACAATAGAAATAATAAAAATATCTACATGACACAGAACCCTGCATCCCATTTTCGGAGAGAAGTGGGCCATACAAGTACAAGACCTGACAGTGGGCCAGATCTTACAGAATATTTAGGGGGGAGACCAAACACCATGCTTAGTGGGATTTCTAGGATTTCATTACTTAAGGTTCATATTGATTTAAGAGTAGGTGCCTAATGAAGTAAGCACTTTTGTAAATCCTTCAGCTGTGCATTTGTATGTGTAGATGTCTAAATATTTATTTTTGTATGGCACCTAGTAACTCTGAAAATAAGGCTTACTATCCAGCTCCAGTTCAGAGGCCTGTACAGTCATGTAAATGTGGCACTGCCTCTCAGCAGGGGTTGTTAAGTCTGGCACCACATGGAGCTAACTACTCAGACATATGACTTCTCAACCAGAACTGCGCTTGAATGCTTTTAAAAATGCTACCTTATTCAGCTAGAACAACAGAAGTGGAGTTAGAACACCACCCTGTCAGTGCCCTCTGCTCTTTAGGTAAGGATTATCTTCATGCCATTGTGTTGAATCCATGAGAAACAACAGAGGCAACTGCTCTGTGCTCTTTTCCAGTAAACCATTGTGAGCTTCCTTACATGTTTCTCACTTCTTGAATCTAAAAATACTGTTTAAAAAAGCTTAAAAATATCAGAGTTAACATATTGTTTACACACCAGTTTGAAGTTAAATAATTCACAATGCCTCAGCTACCTTGCCTGATAATCGGCACAGCAATATGGAAGAGTATTGCTTCTCCCTTCCACCACCACTCTCTCCATTGGTGCTGCAGTCCAGTACCCAGAGCACCATCCTGAATACAGATTTTCTTTTTCCTGCTACGATTAGTTCCTTTAAGGCATTTTTCCCCCTCTTGTGGATTGACAGACTTATCAACACTGGCTAAGATTCATTTAATATGCCTAACATAAGCCAAACAGCATCCTGTCCTGTCGCTCTGTATTCTTTTCTCAGAAAGAATTGGGTTTAGCTGCAATTATTTGCATTGTCTGCTTAAATATTTAGCAAATGCAACAGTTTGGTAGTCGGGCATTGCTGTATTCTATTCTGAATTTTAACTCTGTAAGTCAATTCCTCAGCTGCCCGGTTGGATTTTTATTTTGTTTTTCCTCCTGGCTATCAGGAGATGATATCCCCAGGAAGCAAGAACACAGCAGCACCTGGGGCTGGATGCTGCACTTGTGTGTGTGCGGCTCTGGCAGAGATGTGGAGGGGGATCTGCACACGGCAGGCCTGCAGAACCAATCCCAGATGCCAAATGTGGAGATCAGTACCAAACACCAAGGCTTTGAATTTTTGTTTTTCATTAATTAAAAGGCAGACAGAAAGGAAGAAGCTCCATTCTCATCCTCCTCAGTGCTGCCACACTCAACCATATGCATGCACATATATTGCTGCCTTTATAGTTAACATCAAGGGATGTAATAGCACAGTAAGGAGAGGACCATACCAAATTTACCTGGATCATGGAGTGTGTTTTTATGGATCCTGTTGCAGAAGGATTGTTCCTTTTTTTTTTTAGGTTTCAGTATCTTGCAAAAAATATGTCTTCTCCTTTCTCTGTCCATTTTAAAATCTCCTCTGACATTAGGCAAAATGTTCCCCTTACTAATCCCCACAGGTATAGTCCCAGTTTGCTGCAGATTCTCTGCTGGCTGTCCTGGCTTTTTCCCAAATCATCACAAACTGTTATTCTGAATGTGCGTATCTATGTGTAGGAGTACTCTCCCAGGCTACCACAACCTTCCTACAGGCAAGACTCGATGGAGCAGCTAGCCATTAGGCAGCAGCATGCACCGGCGCTTTAGAGTCATTCCTTTAATCTGAGGCTACAGGACACTTCCAAGTGCTGGTGGACAGAGTGCAGGCAAGACTGTCAAAGGTGCCAGCTGAATGCAGAGCAGTCACATGAATATCACCTCTTGGTGATAACAGCAGAGGAAAAAATGCTTTTACTCACTGTAAAGACCGTGGCGAGGCATGCCCAACTCACCCCCACTCCTGAAATCGAACAGAGAAAAGGAGAGACTTGCATTTCTTTCCCCTTCTTGCTGTTTATAAAACCATCTCTAACACACTCCAGGGCTCCATGTTCCATATTTGATAGATACGTAAAAGCCTGTGACGGGTAACCCTGTCCAGCTTCCAAGCTAACGCAAGACTGTATGTAGGACATCCTGGTTTTTATGCCCTTGATATCGGCCCATCAGACTATGTGACATCAGAGGATATCCTGCCTATAGCTGCCTAAAGTTACTGGGAAAGCTTTGTGGAAGAATGTGTCTTTTTACAGAGTGCGTCACCGATAGACAGCGGTGACACTGTCACTCTTAGAGAAGTGATTGTGTTCCCACCTCAACACCATGATCACCTTGGTGCAGATGTTCTGACTAAAAAGTTAAAAAACGCTTCTTAGAGAAATTCTCTGCGTGTGTAGCTGATGTTGGCACATCAGAGACACAACATTCTGCTCACGTGGAAGGGAAATGTTAAGAAAAACCCTTCAACTCATTCCTAGTATTTTTTATTTATCATTCACCAAATGTACACTTTTTAAGTTGCAGTACTTGCCTAAGTGTAGTATGGTTTTTAGATTGTTTTTAAAGTTTTTTTTTCCCATGTCTCTGGTTAGCATATCCCCATTTGCAAGGAAACTTTGTTTCATTCTGGTGGACTATGCCCAAATGTAACCGGCATCACCTGAGATGATGGAGCCGTTATCAGTACGTATACATGTACATACTTCCTTCATGAAAGCAGCAGTCTCAGCTCGTAGGGACAGAAGCCCTTTCTCTGCCATTAGACAAATGGCTAGGGAAAGTCCCTGCACAAGGTAAGACTCTTAGGAACCCACTTTGAACATTCAGAGTTACAGAGCAGCCTTCACCTTTGGCAAAAGCTGCCTCTGATCTTCAGGAGAGCGTGTGGGAGCGTGTACAGGGCAAAAGCAATGAACAATTGTAGTCCTTGTAGTTTGCTGGCAGATTCTTCTCCCTGTAAAAAGAATAACCTCATGGTACAGGAAAACTGTCCCGGGAATATAAGAACAGGCAAATCCACGAGCTATAGGCTGCTAGAGACACAGAAAGGTTAGGAATATGCTTGTCCTCTTTTTCTATACTTTTCTAGGCATCCAGGTCTGGCCATTATCGGAGAGAGGGATGCTGGGCTAGAAAGACTATAGGTCTAACTCAGTGGGATATTCATTATTAGAAGTGGTTAATGCCTGAAAGAACCAGGTGATCAGGAAACCATTTTTCATGCATTTTTGCATCTCCATTGGCTTCAGCTGAGAGGATAGGTCTCAAATCAGAATCAAGCCAATGGCCGAGAAGTGTTTTTTCAGCACAAAGAAGTATTTTCTGTTTCTCTTTCATGTTGTATGACTCCACTGAATAGCCTCCGTAATGTATTTCACTGTTAAGAAGCAAGTACAAGCCACATACTGTGGATTACATGCTCTATTGTGGTCAAAGGGTGGCAGATGGAAATGAAAGTTGGTTAAGCAACCAATTAGTAGACGGTGCTTGTCATATAACAAACAGAAGTGACTCATGCCATGTCCCTTTCCCCCTCCAGTCACTATATGAATCACCTCACCTGCATCCAAGGAAAGGTCAATTCAGTTTCCCAGTTCTTGGAGGAGTTTTCAGTATAAAAGTACCTGGAAATTATTTAGTGTGAAGAGTTGTACAAGCTGTTACTAATTTTTAGCATGTGACTCAGTACAATTCTATTAGAACTGTGTCTCAAATACGCTTAGTGTGATAAACATACACCTTGACTAGCTCTCACTCACTGCCAACACAGATTTTCCTCTTCCAAACTCATTTGGTGCTCTCTCTTGTTCAGCCTTGTTACTTTTAATTGTTTGCCTTAGAAATGAAGAGTGAGGAAACAAAAGGAAAAAGGAGGAGGAAGAATTCAGACTTATTTTAAGAGGGCCAAGAAATTAGAATAAATAAAATATTACTCTTCATGATATCAGCTGCAAATCCATCCCAGACAGGCTAAGAGGGGCATTCACTTTTTTTGCTTCTTCCTCACATTTGGGCTGTATTGACCTCTTCCCTGTATCATTCAGAAGTTAAAGGGAAAATAAGTGCTGCTCTGGAAAACTTCAGTTTGTCAGAAGTGACGTGATGCTCGTACCAGGAAGGTACCAGGGAGGCTTCTTTCATCCCATCACCTGGCTTTTCCATGACTCTCCTCCTGTTCCCAGCCCCAAATTTCCATATTACGCACTTGTTACTAGGAGCTGGAAGAGTACAGGATTAAACTCATTCTGGTATGGATTTGTTTCAAGGCATGTTTCTCTCATTCCCATTTTGTCTTGATCTTGTTAACTATCATAAGATAAAATCGGGCAGCTTGACATTTTTGTTGTCTTTTCCACACATCAGGTTGTTTTAACCTATGTGGGATTCCCATGTGTAACTTACCCAACTAATTTATGTGGAAAATACCAACTCTCTTGTCCTAGCCTGGATTTGAGTTTGAATTAGCTACCTTGGTGTTAGAGAAAACCTCATTTAAGACACACTTTTTCTCCATCTGAAGTAGTTTGTCTTCCTGCAGAGATGTAATATATGGAAACATATATATCTTTCCATTGTTTCGTTTTCCTCTTCTCAGTTGTACGCTCAAAAAGCAGGGGGTGAATGGAAAAGAGATGTCCTGGCAAATCTGGTCACTGCAATTACCATACCTGCAAAATGAATAAGGAAGCAGTGAGCCTTTTAAAATAAGGTGTTTAGGTTCCATACATAGGATCATGCTTGACATTTTAAAACAAAATCCACCCATTTCTGTCTGCATCTCATGTAAGACTGTACACATCCTGGAAAAATCAATTGAAGGGTTTCTGTGTTATGAAACATAGGCACTTTTTAAAAATTATTGCACTTAGCTTAAGGCTATGCTTCTCTGTGACTGCCTAACCCCGATCTGTTAAAACTCCTTTACAACTCAGAATTCAACAGCATTAGCAATTTTGATTGCACTAAATTTTTATTGGAACTGCTTGTGCTGAATCTGACTTCAAATATAACTAAAGCGACCAGAATGTAGCTCTTCCTATTGATTATTTAGCCTCAATACAAGTTAATAAGGATGCAATCCTCCATCTTTATGTTAAAAAAATTATTTGCTTATTTGGAGGGACCAGAAAGTAAGTTGTGGTGAAGTGGAAAGAGCACCTTTGCCTACTGGACTATGGGTTTGAGATTGAACAAAATCATTGGCAGTTTTACCAGAGAGGGTCTGAAGAAGGCCATCAAAATGTCTGCGTGCAGACTAGCCCTGCAGCACAGGAGCAGCAGAACGCGCTGCCACAAGGGAGATCTGCCTAGGTATTTATACCATGCTCATTGCCATGGTAACAGAAAGCCTTATGAAATGTAGACATTACATACAGAAGTGTTTGTGCTTTCCTGCCTCTCTCACTCTCTCCTTCCCCCCAACACTGGTGCTTTTATAGCAAAGAGGCCCAGTGTCAGAGAGTGACTTGCACTGATTCCCAAAACCATGGGATTCCTGGGCCATACTGGTCCAGTGCCCCACTGGATCCTCCAGTCCTGCAGCCATCCACCTGTCACAGGTGCTCCCAAGCCCCCCAAGTGTGCCTGCCAATTTCAGTGTATGGTAGGAAGTCCCTCAGTGATATCTGAAGGTCATAGGTGTGGAGAAGGATCACCAAGACTTAACTCACAGTGTGTCTCCTGCCTCCCCAGGGACACAGGGCACGGTCGCTACAGGGTAGGATGCACCGACCTGAGACTTTGGTGATGGGCTGGCTATCTGCCAGATGCATTGAGCAGTTACGAAGGGATGAGTCAAGACACATGTCCTCGCTCCTATGCTGTGAGGAAACACTGATGTAACACCATGCTGCTCTCTGGGCCTTAAAATGGTTTAGAGCATAGATGTGCCCACCTCCACACAGCTGAGCATGGTTTTCAAACTCTGGACCAGAATGCAACATGATTTCCTGCTTCTTTAGAGGAAACATTTTCTAGTTGAGCAGCTGCATCCCAAAAGCATTAAGGATGGTAACTCTTCTTTCTGTGTTCGTATCTGGCACTGACCATGTGAATTTTAGGTAGATATTAATAATGCTTTTGTACCTCCATACTGCACTGGCATGTTGTGAGACTTTTTTTCATTAATATCACTCTAATATGCCTGGGAGCTTATTGGATGAAGCTGATACCAATAAAAGTCTCCTAACTGACTTTAAAAAGAAATTAGTCTGTTTCTGCTTCTACCTGTGAACAAGATCCACCCTAAGAATTGGGTAATTGTTAAGCTTTGGCCCGCTTAACCCTTGTCTGTATAATTTGCAAAGCTGGGTTTAACATGATGCTTCAAGTTAATATGCTGGTACAACTTAATTTTCTAAAGAAAAAGGCTGACTACAGGTCTTCAGAAGGAAATACTTAGAAATGCTCTGCTTAGTTTTATGGCACTCTGTGGTACTATTCAAGAAAAAAGCAAGACCGAGTTTTGGGCTTTTTGGATCAGTCATGAGTTCTGTGAAAGGAAAGTGCATGTTACCTTTTGCTTCCTGTGGACTTCTTCTCCATGCTATGCAATCTTGCTGTGATGGGTTTCAAAGAAATATACCTTACTCTCCTGACTGGATGGAAAGTTTATGAATGGCAGAGTAATTAAGAATCCAGGAGATTCTGGAATGGGGACTTGAGATGTCTAAAGCCAATGGAAAGGTGCATTGCAATTACAGTATATTGTTGTTTTTCTGAATCTGTTAGTCTATTGGTTTAACATGGTTGTATTGTTAACATAGTACTTCTTTTGCTGTAGCTACACACTTAAGTAGGCATGATACAACACCAGAAATTGCTACCTAGAGATCCGGTATTTTGTACACAGTATGATTTCTAATTGCTTGAATAATACTGCACAATGGGATAATTTCTTACTCAGTAAGAGTTGTTTCTCACTGCTTGAAATATAATAACCTCTTGGGAAGTCACGGAGCTGCAAACTATAATGATCTATATAGAGCATTTTTGCTCAATCTGTACTCTTAAAATGCTCAGCATTCAGAAAAAAATGAATCAGGAGAAACTGGTAAAGTAAGTTGCAGCAACTGAATGAGATGGCTCTTCAGAATTATATATAGAACCCTTTTTAGACGCCCACAGTCCCTATATTAAAAACAGTGATTCAGAAAATCAGCCAGCAGATTCCTGAACCAAAGTATTGTGTGTAATTTTTGCAGTCCACATTTAAAAAAGATGCATTGTTTACAAGAATGAAATGAGCATTACAAGACGCTTTTTCAATAAAGCTGTTTTGTGCTATAGTCTCTTTACTTGACTAAGCTGTTTTGATGTTGCTACTTTTAATATATGTTTAATTTGTTATATGCAGATATGAAACAATTCACCCATAAATGCAGACAGTAATATTAAAAAAAAAAACAACAGAGTGAGCCTGAAAAGAGTAGCACAGTCATATATCCAATGCCTACAGCAAAGAACCTGGAGTTGTGAAGCTATTGTGGTTAAGCCTAGCAGAAAGTTAAGTATTTGCTGTCCAAACCCAGGGTCACCTCTTGCTTTTTCAAAGATGCGTACCACGTTCATTGAGCAGGACTGAAGGGGCTGACTGCAGCCCAAATTCCGTGCATCACTCTTCCAGTCCTCCTAACAGGTGAGGGGCCTCTTGCAACATTTTGGTTTGTTGGTTGAACCACAGTAGGCAAATGTTAGTTAAACTCCCTGGAGGGGCAAAGTTGTTTTTTCTCATCAGCTGAGTTGAACTGAAGGGGACGTCTCTCTGAAATGATACTACCTACTCCCCTGGCTTAGGACCTCCCAGGGCTGGGAAAGTGCCTTAAGACCTTGGTGTCAAGGACCCAGCTGGCATCAGGACCTGGTCAGGGGCAGCAGCTACCCTGGCCACATCCCCCATCAGGGTTTAGGATGCAATCCGGAATGGGAGCTGTCACATTATTTAGAAAGCGGCAGCTTTTCTTCATGAAGGCATTCTCACTTCTTGCCAAGCAGCGAGTCTCCTGCTGCAATACACGATGAACCCAAACAGGAGCCCCATCAGGGGAGACCCACAGACCCAGTCCTGAGTTCCAGGAGTTGGACTGCAGCTGCTCTTTGCACAAGGAGCCAAGGGGATTTTGCATCCTTTCCCTTTCCTTCTTCCTCATTCACAGCAGGGTGATGCAGTACAAGCCGCACTGATGGTGGCTCTGCATGTTACATAGCCCCTTCAGTAGTGCTGCTGGCCCTGATGGCAGCTGCCCGGAGCGAGGTGAGAATTCCCCACAGGGATGGCTTCTTGGTAAAACCCTGCTCAAAAGCCACAAAAGAGAGGAACTACCGCAGAAACCCTCCTTCTCCACCAGAGGAAAAAAGCATACAACCTTTCTGAATGCCCTTGCCTAGCTGAGTATTTCATTTTTGTTCTGAATTATATTCTAGACTGAGTATGGAGCAACACTGATGGTGGCTGTGCATATCGTATAGGCATGTAAGTAGAGTGCAAGCTGCGTAAAAATTCAAAAAAGGTACAGCTAAAGAACTTTTTAGGCAATTAGGCCTACCTAATTGGTTGGACTGAAGAACTATAGCCATTTATTCCCTTCTTGTCTCCTCTGCTCAAACAGCAGTGGAAGAACTTTCTAAAATATCGGTCAATGTTTCATCCACTGGTATCTATGATCTTTCCCTGGACAGAGTAAATGGTGGGAAGGGCTTTTCTGGATGGAAACTAAGAGTAACTCTACTACTTCAGAGAAACAACAAGCCTTTGTTTCCCTTCTAGCGTCAGCAAGGAGGAGAGGTCTGCCATATAGGATATGACATAACTAGAAGTAGCTGTCATATAGGATGGAAGTAAGGTCAAGAATAAGGTATGTATTCGCAATAACTTTGCTGTTTCAGACTAGAAACCAGGGCTGTGCCTTGTTCTGACTTGATGTGGAGATCAGGCTTTGCTGGACACTAATATAAAGGGAGAAACCGTAGCACAAGGGCAATTACTGGCAGAGTTCCCATAGACGTTAAGGAAAGGCAGAACTCATACAGAAGGAATTTAAAGCAGTCGGTTATATTTTGAGTGTGGCCTCTTGTGTACTATTTCTCCAGTGCTTTTCAAAATGAAGCTGGTGCTCGCAGAAAGGGCTGTCTTGCAGGCCTCCACTCCCCTGCAGAAAATCCCCCAGCCATGCATTAGCAAGACAAGGCTTCCTACGCAGTCCCCTTCTAGTCTGTCTCAGGCCTGTGCTGGAGCAACCTGCTTTTAAAGTAAGCATTAGACCCTGGCATTGCTTGACCTCTCTGCAGAAATTACTAGCAGATAGAACAGCAACTCAGACAATTTGGCCCAGTGAAAGTAACTCAGCTAAAATCTGAGATGGTCATCTGTGTATGAACAGTCCAGGGGGGTTTCAGGAGGCACTGGGCTATGTCCACACTGGTGAAGAAGACAGGAGACAGCCAAGGTTTATTCTATTGCTGTCACTTGGGGAATTAAAGCCCTTGGAGGTAGCACTGGGAAGAAATGAAGTGTCAGCCCTCAGAGAAGGCTGCATTCAAGGAGAAGGAGATTCCCCTAATAAATCTTTCACTTGTTCTCTCTGAGATTATGTCAACCTGCCACAAGTCTGCAATACTTTTCTCTAAAAACCATGTAACCCAGAGCTAGACAAACAAACAGCACTTCTACAAAATGCACGAGGTCCTACAGGTGACAATTGTCTCATGCATCCTATGCAGGATACATCGGAGGTATCCCACCTGTGCGTTGATTTGTGGGAAGGGCTGCGTTTAAAACTGGGCTCTGACTGTATTAGCTGACCAGTGTCATTGTGTGGGGTTGTGTAATCTGAATCAAAGACCTCATTGTAATGGGTGGTGCCATAATGGCATAGAAAATTGTTGTGAGATTTTCAGGCCGAAGTCTCCTGTTAACACTATCCCAACACTGCTATTCGTGAATGACTTGTGCTGTGTTCCCTTAATGAGCTATCCGAAGACAATCCAAATGAAAGATGAGTATGCTAGAAAAGAAAAAAGAAAAGAAAACCAGCATATGGATTGCAAAAGTAGAGGTATACTGGAAACCCTACCATCTTTTACTCTAGCCTTTCTACAATGCAGGGTTACATCTACTGAGCATAGCATTTTTCATTCTCCTATTATACATTCTTACCCAGCAATTTTCTACTTAATGGTAAGTGCATGAAGAATATTAATGCATGCATAAATTAGGACAAAAGCCCAAAATCGGTAAAGCCGAATGCAGACAGTCTGGAGCATTAAAGAAGAAACCAGGGGAATGAACATAAAAGATCAAGACCTAAGTTGGACTAAGAATGGTCTAAACCTATGTCTGGACTACCAAAATATCTACATTCACATTAGATCACATTTCAGATATTTGGAAGCAATACAAAGTTTCCTCTGTTAGTAAATTATTCCCTTAACTGTCCACTACAGAGTTTCTTTCATTTCCTCTCCCAAACATCTGGCACTAGATGCTGCAGAAGCCCACAGTCAGCAAGATATGCAAGCAGGGGCCTAACTTTAGTTCATGAGTCATCTCTGTGGCTCCAGCGGGACAGTTCAGGTGGTTAAAGTTAAGCATTTACTTAAGTACTTTGCTGAAATGAAACGAGCAAGAGGTTACTGCCTAGGTGGAGAACTGGTTGGCTACCTAAAGGTGTGTTCTTAACTATTTATAAAAAGGATTTGATTAAAACATAATTAAAAGACACACCTCTGCTGTGAGAACAGGGATTCTTAAAGAATTTTAAAAAGTGGCCCACTATCAGCCTTGACAACCTCTCACAGTCCCCCCATTACTGGTGAGCTGTTAATTGGAAACACTTTAATCAGGTTCAGCAGAGCAGGGAGCTATTGCTCAACCTCGCCTTACCGGGCCCAGTGAGACTGTGGGTCATGGATGGAAAACCCCTGCTTTGGAAGTGGGATGCCTGCTCTGTTACAAAACTTCTGCTTTGCTGTTAATAATAGGCTGGCTACTGATCTATAACTATATATCAGTAACTTTCTATAGATCTATAAAGATCTATAACTTTCCAAGCAAAAATTTCAGTTGATGGAGTCATCATTCACCAGCAGCCATTTCTACTGCGGAGGCATGAAAAGAGAGCACTTCCTCTCTTCTGTCCAAACATTCATGGAGCTTAAAAATCCTTATTTTTTTTTTTTTAATTTCTTTTGCAGTCATTTTATCCAGGCCACAGCGAACGTGTTCTCTGATGCCCCGATCGCCACAAGGCCTGCAATTTACCCGGCTCAGGCTGCAGTCCTGTTTCTGTGACACCCCTAGTGTTTGCTTTTCCGCTGGCTCTAGTGTTGCAAGCCCAACCACAGGTAAGCCGCTGGTGGGTCAGGTGGGCTTTGGCCTTTGCAGTAGGCACAGCTGAGCAGCACTCACTCAGAGTACAAGACTTGTATGATCATGCCTATACAGGAGCAGTAGGACGCTTCCAAATAACTCCTTTAATAAAATTGGATACTTATTTGTAAGTGAAAGAATGGTTTCAAAACTCTTCTTAAGAGTATCTGTGTCACCAGTAATTCCTTTTTCTTGAATATAAAAAACAAAATTTAACTTTTGCCGGATACAGAGTGATTTTTCCTAAGTCCTAGTACCTATGTAGTATTCCTCCTTTCACATTTTTCCCCAACCTGTCAAAATCATAAGACTGAAAATTATAAAGCCAGCAGCTTTGCTGGAAAATGTCAGGCAGACACACATTTTTCAGAACAACAACAGAGTCTATTTTGTGCTGGGCAGCATTGTTTAAAATTGAGTTTCAAAAGTCCCCAATTTTTCATTTCCACGACAAGGCTAATGGACACATTTCACTTCCAAAGGTAAGATATGGAGCAGGTGAAAACAGGGATTTAGAAAATAACTGCCATCTCAGCAGTCATTTTGAACATTAGTATCTTTTGACATTTTAATACTGGTGGCAGTGATTCACCTAGCAGAGAGACTTAACTAGGATTTGTTTATAGGTCTTTCAAATACTAAGCGTCAATCATCAGTCTTTCATGTCTCCGTCTTTTCCTCCACAGGGCCTCTATAAGCTCTCAGTGTTTCTCTCATCCATTGAATCATCATGCTGTATGGACTTTAGTATTTACTCCCCACTCAGCATTAAGCAAACTTTTCCTTCCCTCAGTAGTTTTATTCTGTGCCTGTTGTGGAAGGCCAGAACTGGGAGGCATGTTGCTGGGATGGAGGAACCGAGCTGATGCCAAGTGATGGTGTGTCCTCCGTTTCTACCCGGCTGTAAGCTCTGTACTGGTCAGAGGCTGACATGATGCACATGAAAGGCAGATTGTAGTGCAATTGGTTAGGAAAATGAGTATGAAGAAATGTAACAGCATTAGAGGAAACTACAGAAGAAAGTTTTGAGTTGCCATCTTTAAGAGACATTAGTTAAGGCCATTTTAAAGAGTGCGTGGAAGGGTTGTTTTGGCCAGATGCTGGGGAATGGATGCAAGAGAACACTGTCACACACTAATGCTCTCCTGCTGCTGAGCAAGTATCATGGCCTTTATTTGAATACACATGCATAGTAAATCCTTGGCAAACAACCCACAAAAGCAGTGGCAGCAGTGGTAGCAGAAACTACCAACAATTTCCTTTAAATTAAGAACATTCAAGTATTAATCCAATGCAAGAAATCTGCACTGCAAAGCTTCTGTTCTAGCTGAAGAGCCCTTTCCAGTCCTGCCACACAACAAATTGCCCACCTTCCTTTTAAATCACACCTGGGTGGCAGCCTGCTGTCCTGGGCTGGGGAGCTGCCTGATTTCATTTCAAGGCAGGCAGAGGGAAGACAGTTCATGCTATGGGAGAGGTGCTACATTTAAATGGCACATGGAAATGACCTACCGTGGCAGAGAAGCATGGTGGTGGGGCCAAGAAGCGAGGCCATTCTCTCCACAGGATCATCATCTGCACCATTTAAATACATATGTAGTCCTTGCAGGCTGTTTCCTGCTTATTTCGGCTGGAGGAAATAAGGTCGCAGGGAATACAGAAGGGTCAGGCGAAGGACCTGCATCGAATTACAGCTTGTACAGCTGTCCCTGGAGCAAGACTAGCCTGCCCAAAGAAGACTATGGAGGAAAGGAAGGTTCTTCTAGTAGAATAAATTCCTATTTCTCCTCCCTTTCCCCCAGGATCTCTTTACTGTCCCCATAACTTTCCCCAACTCTTCTGTCCTGATTCCCTTCCTTAGAGTAATTTCAAAAAGTTCTTGGAGCTTGTCACCAATCTTGTCACTATTTCCTGCACAACCAGGTAGAGAGTACAGCCTGAGTATGAATGCTGACCATCTTGCAGCACAGTCTGGAATTAGCCTTTCACATCCCTGATTTCCCCTCTTGACCCCACCCTGGCCCCGTTCAGGTGCTTCAGACCAAATGTATCTATAGCTTGGTCACACGCTGCTGCTGGAGCTGACAATGAGCTCTTCTTTTAGTAGTCATTTATTTATGATCCAAGAGGCATATACATTCCATAAAACTACTTCTTTAAAAGCATTTTCCTTTACATTATACAAAGTGATTGTTTAATAGTAGCCTAAATTTACTCACCTGAAATGCTTACCCGAACTTACACATCTATCACATCTGCCACAGACAGAATCATAGCAGTCTGCTGAATTACTGGTCTCTAGAGACACAGTTTATCACTCCAAACACTTGAAAATGCTTCTACAGGGCAAAGGCTTATATCCAGGCCAATTATTTATCTAATAAAATTTTTCTGGGGATCACTTCCATTTAGAGAAGAGGTCAAAAAAAAAAAAAATCCTTCTCAAAAAGAATTAATTTTCAATTGACCTGTGCTAAAGGAATGCAGAAGTGTTTGATGAAGTAATCATACTAATGTGCTCTGTAAGTCTGTCTGGAATAGGAAAGGAATATAAACAAATTATTTCATACAGTGTAGTTCTGTCTCTCACAGAGAGGAAGTGAAACTGTGCAATGACACTATTTAACCCTTGGAGGATCAAATATTAGCAGCCTGGCTTAAATGGCAGCGTTGTTTTGAATGTTTTCTCGTCCCAAGCAGAAGTAGAGGCAAGGGGGTACACACTTTTCTGAAAGAGGAAGAAGCTGCCAGAGTGTATGCCTACCTCCTTTCAAAAATGTTACAGGAGTGCACTTTTCTTTTTTATAGGACCAGATGAATGTCCTTATGCCACGGTCAGTTGTGCCCCTCATATAAACTAAACAGTACATGAAGGCCAAATTTAAGGAGGGAGAAGAACTTATTCTTAAACATGTATTTTACACTTACATAAGCATCTCAGGCATATTAAGAATAAAAGTAATTTGAATAAACTGCATGCTATTTAATAAAATAATGCAAGGGAAGTTTAGCAATCTGTGATGAAGTGTGACTGTTTAAAAACTCTTGAAAAGTGTTTATTGCCATTAATATGCTAAGTGGCCCATCACCAACAGCTCCAGAATGAGTGAGTTGAAATCAGCAGTCAAAACCTTTGCCAAAAGAAATAAAACATACAGACATGAAGGTCAAGCACAATAGGTACCACCTCTGGTACTGCAGCTGTACAAAAGTCTAACCCGTGCACTCTATTGACAAAACATCCCTCCTGCAGCTACTGCTAGATCGACAAACCTTCGCTTCTCACCGCTACAGCAGAACCACCACCCCTTGGAGGAAATGAGTGCTACCAATGGGAGAGCTATGTTGCCAGTGTAACTGTGTCTGCACAAGGGGTTTCTTCTTGCAGCAAGGAACACTTTACCTCTTTATACCCCCAGGAGACGTAGGTGTGTTGGCAGTTTCTTCTAGCTGGCAAAACACTGTAACAGAGGCCTGGGCTTCCACACTGAACAGTACAGTGCTATTTCTGAACAATTATCGCCTTGAGGGTTTACACACCCCTAAATGTAGATTAATGTTCAGAATAAAAATCGAGTAGCAGCTGCCTTTGGCTTTAAAGGGAGACAAATAACACTTTTCTAAATAAAAAAACAAATCTTAAGATGCTAACGGCAAAACAAACCAAAACAAACTTAATTACAGGTGTCAAGGCTTAGCTGCAAAGAAGCAGCTGTGTGGTCAGCATCACACTGCATAGAAATATCTGCATCAGTCCAGAACAAAGCTGAATACATGGCAATTTTCTTCTTCTTTCAAAAGCTTTTTGTTCTTTGTCCTTCGGAGAACGGAATGCCGTTCCTTCTTTCATCACTACCTTTCCCTCTGAGTCTGATGCAATTTTTAGTTATTGCTTTGCGATGAGAATGTGTTTATGATTCTGCAAACATGGAGAAATATGTTGCTCACATTTCCTCATCCTTCGGGTCCTGGGAGAGAAATGGTGGGATTCCTCTGGCCAAGTGTGCGCTCCAGCAAGCCACCGAAAGCTCTCTGCAGTAAAAGCTGGAAAGAAACAGGCCCTTGTAGGGCACAAATCTCTCATCTAAAAATAGTTGCCTATGGAGAATTTAGCCCCTTTAAAATTTCAGACAAGTATTTCTCACCTTTAGCTGTGGGTATCTATACCAGGATGGGATGAACTGCATCCTAAAAGGGCTTGCTTCTCTCCAGTTGACCCCAAAGGGAGCCTTGCCAGCTACATCAGTGTAGCTGTCTACACTGTAGAGATCTAAAGTTAGAAGAGACCAGACTCGTCCTAAAATGTCCTTCTACCTCAGCCTCTTCTGTAACACTGCTGCACAGGCACACACGTTTAGTGTGTGCTTGACATTTTTGTAATTTCAGTTTAGCATCCCTGACTGCATTTGGCAAGAACCCAGCTGCAGGCTGGCCTGCACACAGAGGTCTAAACTCTTCAGGTCTACCCCTGCAGCTAATGGGACTCACCCGGTAATGGAAACGCTTCCTTTACGGCTGCAGGTAATGCTAGCCTTGAATGAGAAGGCAATTGCATTAACAGTATGACAATAAAACGGAGCAATGGCAGATGGCCATGTTACCGCCCGTCAAGTAGCTGCTGGTAACCGATCCCACACGCTCACATAGCCAGACTCAACGGTGGCATGGTGTAACTCAAGGTGTGGTTTGACATTACAGCGAAGCCTGTCTAACAACCTGATGCAGCTGAAAAGGCAGTCCCACTCCCCTTCTGCTGTGCCCAGCTCCCGTTCCCACGCTTCCTCCTCCTCCTTGCTGACACTGGGGCTCCTCCAGTGCTGCTGGGAGTCAGTTAAAACTCACCCTTCAGCAGAAGAGATTTGCTTTCTGCCATTTTGGCTCCCTGGTCTGACTCACATCAGCATCAAAGGAGCACTGACAGGGAGGGCAGGAAGGCACAGATGAGGCCAGAGGATGGGAAGGGGCAGGGCCTTGGCTGAACCTCCAGGGAGAGGTTTTCTATCAAGGCAGGATATCTTTCAGTTGAAGCATCCTCAGAACAAGTTACCTTACCTCAGATGATGGGAAGTAACATGTTCAACTACAGTAACTTTACCCCTTACCTTGAACTTCTGCTTCCTAAAACATTAGAGCATTTCCTCTGAAGGAGGCCAGTGCTGCCCTTTAATGTGCTAGATGTGCGTGGGAAGCCTTCTTCTCTGAGATAGAAATGACAGGTGGAGTTCAACACCTTGAGACTATTACATGCTCATCTGCTGCTTTTTCTACTTCAAAGCTTGCACTGAGGGGAGATGGATGCCTACAAACCCTGCCTAGGCCATTGTCTCAAATTCTACCTGCCTTCAAAATGGCAATTTAGTAGAGCTAGCAGATGAGCCATGAAACAGCAGTAATCACTAGACCTTTCTTCTTCCAAAATGGGTTGTGGTTTTCTGAGTGCCCTTAATACTAATTTACGATTAATCCATAATCTTTTCAAGTAACTGTTGCTTTATCACCACTTTTTCATTCTTGGCATTATAAAAGGAGATTAATTTGATTACTTTGTGTAATTTGAAATGGTCACCAGTCTGTGGTCCCTTTTCCTGTCCTCTTACTTTGGTATCTGGAACCAATAATACACCAGCAAAATAGCTGGTAGAAAAACTGCATGCAAGAGCCAGAGCTTAGTTGAGTCGAGACTAAGTCCTACCCCAGGGACCTCACATAAGGCTTCAATAAAAAGGCAGGTATGGGACCAAAGAGCATGCTGAGTCATGATCATCACAACTTCTCTGCCCTGATCCAGAGAGCACCAACACAAAGCCAGGGACTTGGGTCTTTTTTTGTTCAGTGATTTGGATGGCCCAATTTCTCTTGTATCTATGCATGTGATAAAGCCAGTCTGAAAGACTTTTAACCAAATTTGCTGTGGAAGTCATTTGCCGACACTTGGCTCTCTGGCAGCCCTGAGGAAAAGAGCACGTGTCCCTACTCTGCTTCCCATGGGGCTGCTCAGTCTGTGCTCAGAGCAGATGGTGGTGAGGAGGCCCTCGCAAGTCTCTTTTCCCTGTGGAAGGAGATGAGATGAGGTAGATCCTGCCCCCCATCCCACGAGGTTCCCCTCAGGTCCCAGGTTGCCTGGTAGCAGCTTCTGATCACCGTCACTCCAGAGCAACACAACCATGTCCTCAGGAGCAGTTATGATCCCCAAATCCTCCAGGCTGCCCTGATTTTCCTATACCACTTATTAATGTTTTTAATTACAACCTAAGTGGGCCTACTGAGTTCGTAATGAAGGCACATTTTAAAATGCTGTAATCAAAGAACTTTCAATTGGATTAAGGCTAGCCATTTAATTACAGGAACATGTAAGCACAAATAAGCTTTTGGTTTACTCCTGTCTTTCAGATATGTCACGGCAAAGGCTTTCTGCCCATTTGTTATTGCTGAATAGTTGATGCTAACTGTGGGTTGAACCCCAGTGGCCAGGACTCCTACGTGACATCCCAGGCAGTGAGAGTCAGCCCCAGACATGCTTAGCTCCCAGGGTGAGGTGCCACTAGATGCACTTCATCAACATGACAAATATAAGTGATTGTGAAGAATTCCTTAGGAGGTGTCACGGGCAATAAAAGGTTGAAATGAAGGGTCTACTGTTGGATAAACACTCCAAGTCAGTGCAGCCACTGAAAGATGTTGTCCCTTGCCTCTAACCATGATGGTCAGCCATGCTACCTCCTCCCCTCTTCCAGCAAAACTGTTTCTATAATCACAGGGCAAAATAGCATCAGGAGACTGATATGGTTGAAAGCAACCTTTTTTCTTCCTTCCCCGCCCCCAGCCATATCAGTTCTTCGAGCAACTGCACAAATATGTACAATAACATGAAGAAATAGGGAGCCCAGTGACAGGGACAAGATGCTGGGGGTGAGCAGAACCACTTAGTATGGTGCGAGTGCCAGCATCTTTCTGCTTAAATGTTGGTCAAGTTGAATCCTAAGGAGAAAGGTGAGAATGACTGTGAGCAGAAGTTTAAAGGTGGTTATTAAGCTTGAGCCCTATAAAGACAAATTATTGCTAGAATTTGGTAAATGTTAATTATTTCTGCACTGCAACTGTAGAAAGGACAAAGTACTTAAACAGCATTAGAAAATGTGGTCTATCAAACAGGCTTCAAACAGTCCCTGTTGGCAAGCCTCCTAATCTGGGGCACGGTGAGATGTTGTACTGCAGAAGAGATCTAAGCAATAAGCAGAACACATTGGGACTTTAGTTTCAGTTCTGCTCTGTCTTGTTTGCAGCCCAGTCCTTTTCTAGTTGCAGTCTTTGAACTTCTCCCAAGCCTACACAAGGACTGGTTGGTAGGCAGGATGTGCTGCAACTGCCAAAGAGATTAATTGAAAGGGAAGTGTAGATGAACACCATCAGCTGCACACACACAGAGGTATCCATTTAACTACTTCAGTTTAGAAAAGATTGAGATAAATTGGTACAATCATCTTTTTGGACAAGATTAGAATGTATTTCTCTTTGGCTTGTCAGGTGCAAAACCAGAGCGCTTTTGAACTACACCACCACTAAGAAAGGGAAACTGGCTGTGACTCTATACCAGTTATAAGCCGTTGTTATAACCAAATACGTTATAAAAATAGCTAAGAGCTGCCCCTATTTTTGCAGTATTTGTACATCTTATATTTAATGTATAAAATTATATTATCTCAATAGCTAATAATAATAACAACAACAATAATAATTTTTCTATCTTTGAAGGGGCAAATGGAATAAAAGCTAAAGGGTGAGAGTCGTCTGTCCAAATGTAGGTGGTGGAATATGTGTGGCCTTCAGAGAGAGGCCCTTTGGCTGCCTTTAGGCAGCGCAGAGATGGGTGCCATGGGAGTGATTGCCCTCAGTCTACAGGAGCTCAAACGACCCTACTTTGCCACTTTTTATACTCCTAAACGTCCACAGGAACACCACCAAATGTTTTATTTACTTACTAAATTTGAGCAGAGATCAGACATTGGTCTTTCCAAGAGGAGAGAAAACCGCAGTTCTATCAAGTGTGACTGAAAATAGGAAATTATGATGGCAACAGTTGCTCGGCCTGACCTCTATGTGCTGCCACAGGCATCCGTGAACACATTTAGGGGGAAAGAGAAAAGCAGTGTTTGTTAAATTGATTTATTTGTGTTAGCTATGCCATATAAAAGTCCCAGCAGTCAGATTACTTCTCTTAACAGGGCAGTGAGAGTGCACATCCCCTGAGGTGCTGAACCAAAATCATCACCTTCACCTGCGAGCCCCTGAGGGGATGCGGGGAAGTTTCAAACCCGTCGACAGCTGCTGGAGGGGGAGTTTAAATAAACTGTGTGCTTCCTCAGCACTAAAACCTCTGGCTCGTGAAACGCCTGCAGATGATAGCAAAGCGCAGTTTTCATTAGGTTAATATCACTTGAGGGATTCATGTGAATCCTTCATGGGTTTTGCTTTCATTTTCAGTATGACTGAATTTTATGGTATAATCGCATCAACTCTTTCATTTTAAATTCGGTTTCAAGTCTTGCACCAAGGGATGGTTTCTATCACTATGCCTATAGTTAGTGGAAGGCAAGTTTATCCTCTGAGCTGCATAACAAACTGATACAATACTTTATAGATGCCATTTTCCTTTTCATAATATTTAGTTCCTCAGACAATAAGCAAATACTTCACTCTTCTAGAGAAGAGTTTCATTTCCTTCTTATGTACGTTACATCAAGAATGATTAAACTTTGGGCTTATTTTGCAAAATGCAGTTTCCGCTTCATCCAGCAGCTCTCAGCAGCTTGTTTTATAGGGTTGTATGGCACAGAGTCAGTGCTGGCAGCCCTGCTCACCCACAAGGATGCCCCTGCCACATCCCAAGGGGTACAAGGAAGAAGCTTCGCCTTTCTCAGAAGGACTTGACAGGAAAGAGGGCGCTCAGAGCTACCCTCTTTGGAAGAGCAAACAAGACATCAGCTGCTCCCTGAGGTCTCCCTGGTTAACGCACAGCTCACAGGAGCTCTGGGTATCACGGCTCCTCTCCATAAATGTTGCCTAAAAATAGAGCTGAAATGTGACTGTTCAAGATACAGCCTGGCGGTAAACAAGGAAATCTAGCACATAGCCATGCAAAGTTTTGTTTATTTTTTCTGTCGTGGTGTGTAAACTGTTAAAATCTATTGGTTGTAGCTTCTTATTTCAGGGCCAATTGCCCAAAAGTTTAAGAAAACCTTCTGTTTTTCCACTGGTCTAGCTTGCTGCAGAACTCATGGACTACTTGCATGTTTACAAGCTTTCCTCCAGTAGCCACTTTGATTCATTTAGCTTACAATGTAAATAAATATAGTTGTAGATATATGCCAAGTAGTATAAATATTTATACTATGATTGCCTAAAATTGTCCATTATAACTTAACTTCTGGTTGCCTACGACTTTTCCAGTTTTTACATCAGATTAAAAGTATAAGTCCATTTTCAAGGCAAAAAAACCCCAACCCACAACCAAACAAAAAAACCACAGAGAGCTCAATGATTTCAAAATACTGAAACACAAGCAGTCTAGCTAATATTAACCATTTCCCTCTTTATGTTGCTTAAACATTTCTAAAAATAATCTGTAATCAGCAATTGTGGACTTTATAAAAATGTCTCTTGCTTTCTGTAAGAATGCTCATTGACAGACTTGACGGATTCATCAGTCTTTGATGCGTATGGTGGACTTGCTCAGAGCCACAAGGAACATCACACACTAGACCTGCCACAAAGAACGGAGACTCTCAGGGAGGACATACATACACAAAACTGATGATGCTTTTCCAGGCTTGCACTGCCAAGGGTAACCATGATTCTGATATTTCCAAATGCTTGAACATCTGAATTTGCAACCTGAAGGATCCTTTAGCTCAGCCTGCAGCAGACACACCTGGTGTGTCTGCATACATGCCCATGCTGTTTGCCATCCATACCTAAAGCCTTCCTATGACATCTTGGAGAAAGGCTGCTCAGGAGGGACTGGCAGAGCAGATTCTTGAGGGCCTGGCAATAAGGGATCTAGAAAGCCTGATGATCAACGTCTCCCCTTTCCCAGCTTCCTCTGGATGTGCACAGCTGCATCCTCCCACAGGAGTGGGAGGAGGGGTGAGACAGAAATATGTGAGACAGTTGACCCCAACTATCAAAAAAAGCTGCTGCCCTCCCTTGTTAAGAGATGAACACAGGCTGTACTTGCAAGCCTTGCTTTAATGAAAGCCACCATAACCTGCCTTCTCACTTTCACTATTGTGAAAGTAGCCCATCCCAAGTAGGAAGACTCAAATGCAGCTGAACGTTCTTTGGGACAATTCTCTGTGTCTCTAGTACGCTCCTCCTCAACGCCTACTCCTTGGGAGCTGGGATACTTTATTTTACCATATGTGCTCTTTAACCCTGGTAGCTATTCTCCACAGCTCACCCGTGCTCTGTCACGCTAAGGAAGTCCCCTGACATGCAGGTGGCCAGTCAGAAGACCATGCAGAGATTCTCAAGAGTGCATGGAAGAAAGACTCCAGGAACCTAATTTTTTGCCACACCACCACGGTTGTTCATCGTTATTGTTCCATTTCTGGCACCCCTGGCTATTGATAGGACTAACAGTCAGCACTGGGAGCAGATTAAACATGTGGAGCAGCAATACTGCAAGGTGGAAGTCATAAACGGGGATGCTTTCCTTCTCTAACACCCAAGCATCACAGACAGCCCAGAAAAGATAGAAAGAGGACAAAACCAAGAGTATGGAGACTTGATTAATGAGGATTCAGCAATGTCTATTTTGAAGAATTGTAAAAGCTCATGCGAGCCTCTACAGACAAGCAATGTCTCACACAAGTTTTTTTATGGAGCCTGCATCCCATGTCTTGCTGACCTGCCTCCTCTCAGCATGCCTGACATGTTTCCTACCTAGTGTAGTATCTTTGGTTCCCTCACCACCACTTCCCTTATGGATATTTATCAGTAGCCCAGATCCTTCCATAAAGGAGGGGTTTATTCCCTAAACCTATCCATCATACTCTTGTCTTCATCTCGTTTCTCTGACATTCTAGTTGTTTCTCCTCTCAGCTTGGGAAAATGATGCCCACACATTTGTCATGCAGCAGGAATGTCAGCCAGTCCATGAAGGTAGCCGGGAGGGCAAACTTTGTGGTTTTTTCCCTGCGACTGGCTGACCCTTCCCCCCACCAATTTGTCATGTTTTCATCTGGCTCTGAAAAATCTTGGCTGAGTATTACAGTGGGACTGCAAACCAGTCTGAGATGTCTCTTCCTTTCAGATTTTTCATGGGTATTTGTCTTTAGTGTCTCACCTGGAAAAGGATATAGGAACCTAAACTTAAAATTAAAGCCTTGCTAGGTACCACCCAAAACCTGTGATATAGACATCCAACTTTACATTTTAAAAAAATCATGGTGCCGAGTGCAGTATTGTTTACAGACATCTTTTTACTAAATTTACACCTATGGTTTTGCACATCCAATCTCACAAATGACAAACACAGGCCTATGAAAAATAAGCTGAAAACTGCACAGAGGAACAAGGCTGGGTCGGAAAGGGCTTTGTTGTGGTTGCTGTTGTTGTTAAGGATGGCGTGAACGAGGGGAAGTGATAAAGGCACCGTCTTTCATATCCTTGGCAGGACAAGAGCTGTGAAGGGTCTTAGGCATGCTCAGTGCAACAGAAGAGAAAACGAAAGAGCTGCTGATGACATGCTCTCTGGCATGCAAAAGAGGAACAGAGACTGTAAGAAGATGCCACGGGCCAGGAAGAAGTAAACACAGAGGCTGTTGGAGAGTCCCTGGAACAGGGGAGGAGTGGGAAGGCGTGAGGCTGGGAATTCACTGAATCTTCTGTGCAGTCACTCTGGTCACAGCTTTGCCTCTCTTCTCCCTGGGGTGGACAGCTGGGAACAGGGTTACGCTCCCACAACTTCTAGCTGCATATGCACATACCCAGGGAGAGACTGCAGCTAGACCAGGCAGAGAACATGTGGGATGAAGCAATGTGGATAAATGGAAGTTTTGCCCAGTTCAAACTGTCAGGATAGAAGGCAAGGTGTGAGTGTGTAATGGGGTTACGCATACTCCTGACTATATACAATATGTATGTTTTAAATGCCTCAATCCTAAGAATATAGCATTCTTAAAGCATGCTATAGGGCAGGAATCAGAACAGCTATTATCCCTTGTCCTTTCAAATTGGCAGACCCTTTCAGCAAAGTCCCTCCCTTGGCAAAAGGGGCCAGAAGGACATGAGAAACTGAAAGTCCAGGGCAGCTGGAGTGAAGGACGGGAAACCAAAGAGAGAAAAGGGATCCCCCCCAGTGAACCACACGTAGTGGAGGCAGAAGGGTGCAGGGGATGGGGCAGGGGATAGAAAGGGAGATAGTTATGATGGATGGCATTGGAGATGTAATAGTGTCATTGAAGGTCAGAGAAGAAAAGGGCAAGTGCAAGAAGAGGCCGACAGGACTGGAGGAGGGGAGACTGTGCAGGAAGAATTGGGTGATGAGGTCTCCTCCTTGGAATGATGAGTGGTGTTGGGTCACTGGCTTTCATAGCACGCTGGGTAGAAAAGTTTGATTTACAGCTCTATGACTTGCACTTACATCCAGCAGCTGAAACTGCCTTAGAAGTACAAACCTATGTCTCCCAAGTAGCGATTAGTTCTTCTGGACAACAAAGAAGCTCAGAACTTGTTACGGTTCATGCTGAAGAATTTGTCACTGGCAGCAGTTGTTATCGCGTGCATTTATAAAGGCCCTCATCACCAACAATACCTGAGCACACAAGGAAGTTGACAAAGTCACGGTAGCCAGGTGCAAACCTGCCTACGGCATGTAATGTTCATTGCTAGCAATTTTGTAGCTCATTTGAGACAGCCTCTGCCCATACTGCTGTATGCTATGTACTGAAAAGAAAGCTTCCAGCACACACATTTAATTTGTATTTGTAATGGGAGATTATAATTTTGAAGTATTCGTTAGGAATTATCAAGAGCTATGCCAGAAATTATTTGTACATCAAAAGCATTGATAAAGTGCAAGAGGCTGCCTGGAAATGCTGATTTTTAGACTGCAAATACTGTGGTATCATGACAGCTTTTCACTGAGAGTTGCAGCACGTGCATTTGCACTTTTGTTATAAATCCTTGTTCAGCTGCTGAAGGAGCTAAAGCCATTCTTAGGTTCTCTAAAAGATCTTTTTAATTCTCAGCTCTCCCTGTGGGAGACTGGAGGCCAGCTATTCTTTCCAGCTGAAGAGAAGGTACCTAGAATTCTTGACAAGTAAAGTTCTTTGTAAGCAGACAAAAGTAGGCTAAAAGCAAAGACACTTGCTAGGAGTTATTTCACTACATACGGGAACTGAGAGTTGTTGGTTCTTATCCTAACCTGCCACCCCATTTCTAACATATGCCGAAGGCTGTTATTCTTGAAGAAAAGACCTTTTTCATAAACAAAAAAAATAATATTCATATTGCTCATTAGAGAGAATATAAAATACCACTAATAAAATCATTCAGCAAAGCCAAATAATGTGCTTAAGTGCTCACCTATGAAAATTTAAAATATTGCCTAATTTTATGTGTCAGTGGATGAAACATAACCCCTCTAGAATCAAGCTTATAACAATCTTTTCCCATTTTTGTGCAGAGTGTGTTTTCAGGTGTGTTCTGGATGTGGCTGATAAATATGATGGGCAGTGTGATCCTACTGCAGAACCCAAACCTTCCTCCTCAAGATTGTACCCAAGAAGTCACATCTGCAGGCCATGACAGATCAGAAGAGTTGAAAAGAACTCCTGAAGAGCCAGTAACTTACCTCAGTCATCCTTGCAGTGCTAAGCTTCCTCCAAAGACTTCCAAAACATCCAGCATTCCTACAGAATTAAAAAAATTAATCAGTAAAGCAGCAGAAAACAGCCATTCTACATCCTTAATAGAAGAACTATTAAACTTTTAAATATGTCTGGTTGTGCTTCTGTAGCCAGAGTGTGTTTCTCAGTGCCTAATTTTATCTCAGGAGACTTAGTTGCCTAAATTGATATTTGCCGCAATGATTCAGTAGAACAACTAAATAAGACATGTCCATGGAATCACAGCATCTTAAAATTTTATTTTAAAAGATATCAATTCTAAGAATTTGGATGTAAGAAATATAAGCCTGAAATTGTCCAACCTAATTAATGTGCACTGAACAAAGGGAATGGCAGGGAGGTGTGCCAGGGGAGGTTTAGGTTGGGTATTAGGAAAAGGTTCTTGCCCCAGAGGGTGGTGGAGCCCTGGAACAGGCTCCCCAGGGAGGCAGTCACAGCGCCAAGCCTGGCGACATTCAGGAAGCACTTGGACAAGGCCCTCAGACACATGGTGTGAATTTGGGGCTGTCCTGTGCAGGGACAGGAATTGGACTCGATGATCCTTGTGAGTCCCTTCCAACTCAGGACATTCTATGATTCTATTAAAGTTTTCTACCATAAATCAGTGCCTGTAAATCACACCATCACGCTACTTTCATCATTCATTTAAACCACATTAGGTTAACAACATTTCAGGAAATATTCACCACTTGTCATCGAATAATATGGTTTTTAGGTTATATGAAAAAAGAGGGAAAATATCACCAACATTATCCACGTGATATATTGCTTATGCCACCAACTCTTCATTATCTAGGGCAACCTGAGCCTGAGAGACACCATGGACAGGAAAACCCAGTGCCAGTACTGTTGCAGACTGAAGAGTCACTCCGGCATCTCCGTACCACATTCCAGTTTCTACAAATGCTCACTAGTTGAGCCGGCTCCTCACAGATAAGATACAGAAATATGACTGTACCAGTGACACAGTCTGCTCATGGCTGAATAATCTTCCCACAGGCTTTGGGGAGTGAATGATCTCTCAGCAGTTAGACTCTCAGAAACTTAGTTTTTAAAGTCTTAGTCAATGCTCTTGATATAGTATCCTCCTTGTCAACCCAGAAGAAAGAAGTTAACTGTTTATTTTCCAACATTTTTTCTTTATTTTGGTGCTTTTCCCAATGTTACATTTTAAACTGGCCTTAGTTAAGGATGAGAAACAGCTACATGTATACAACAGCCATCCTAGAGGCAATTAATGAAACCATCCCATGATTTTTAAAATTTTAATTATTGGCTGATTTTGATTTTAATGATCTGTTTATTGTACATTTGTTGAGGACCATTTAAATTATTGTTTAAGCTGGAAGGCATTCCTAATGTGGTATAAAATATTAAACGTTTATATTTTCATAAAGTAATACGATTCCCCTCTCCAAGCCAGATCCCATCTGTTAGGACAACTTCTTAGATCTTTCTAATGTACATCTACTTTCAAATCAGGATAATCAGAGGTTGCTAGCCCTATCCCAGCATGTAGAGGAAATAAGCAGTTGTCTTCATGTTTTAGTGTGCAATTTGTACAATAACCAGGGGAATTAATGCATGTCTTAGTTTTGGCTGGGATAGAGTTAATTTTCTTCCTAGCAGGTGGTATAGTGCTGTGTTTTTTATTAAGTTATGAGAATAATGTTGATAACACACCGATGGTTTAGTTGTTGCTGAGCAGTGCTTACACTAAGTCAAGGACTTTTCAGCTTCTCATACTGCCTTGCCAGCAAGGAGGCTGGAGGTGCACAAGAAGCTGGGAGGGAACACAGCCAGGACAGCTGACCCAAACTGGCTAAAGGGATATTCTGTACCATATGGTGTCATGCTAAACAAAAACTGGGGTGCAGCTGCTGCTCGGGAACTGGCTGGGCATCAGTCAGTGGATGGTGAGCAATTGCATTGTGCATCACTTGTTTTTTATATTCTTTTAACATTATTATTATTTTCCCTTCCATTTCTGTCCTATTAAATTGTCTTTAACTCAACCCATGAGTTTTACCTTTTTTCTGATACTATCCCCCATACCACTGGGGGGGACTGAGCGAATGGCTGTGTAGTGTTTAGCTGCCTGCCAGGTTAACCATGATATTGTAATTTGATTTCCTGTGTGTCTGTGTCCTTCATCTTTAGATCCTCTCTCACACTGAGATAACCTCAGGCAGGTAGTCCTCTGGCCTATACATCCCCTTCTAAAGGGAGCCCTCAGGGACTGCCTGCTGGGCAGCTGGCCCGGTGGTGCCACGTGCCTGCCCTGGGGGACAGCCCTCTCTAGCACAGCCACCTCCCCACCACACGGCGCTCAGATAATTAGAGGGTCGCCATGAACACCCAGAGCAATACTTTTGTAAAATTACACCAGAAGTATATGCTGTGCACCCTGGGTAAAGCCTGCTTGGATACAGTTGTAGGGTTACGTGGGACTGCAGGGGCTCAGCCTGGTAGGGTCTCACTCCTGCTGCTGGAGTGAGCAGCTCCTGAAACAAGCTACCCCTGAACCCTACAGAGGTTTTGTCTTGGAGGAAGCTAGTTGTTCACCCCAGAAAGAGAGCTCCAGCATGGACTAATATATGTGCCACATGGGGCAGCCGGAGTAGCAGAGCCCAGGAGCATCTGTAGAGCTGCATGACTGGATAATGCAAACGTAGCCCCTGATCCTCAGCATCACAAACTCAGCTCTCCCCACCGACATCCCATTGTTTCACCCTAAAAACCTGCCACTCTCCCTGCGTGCTGGCTGAGCAAGAGGAAGCCTGCAGTGGGCCTAGGTGTGAGCCATCACCAGCTATTGTCTGGGCCAGGCATGACAACCTGCTCCCACTCCCAGCAGGATGCCGGGCTGGTCGCTCCCTTCTACTTAATCATTCATGATATCTGCAGGAACAAGGTATCTTCCTGACCTCTTTGGGCCGTAGGTTTCAAACACACCTGAGGGACCCAGGACTAGCAGAGCAATTGCCCGTATCTGAGTTCCTTAGAAACGTCAAATAAAATAAAGCCAAAAAAGGTGGAAATTAACTTTGTCACCCTGATGTCCTAAACAAGAAAAATACAAGACCCTCCAACTGTCTTGAAGTGCCTCTTCTCACAAATTAAAATAACACCTTAATGAAAATCTTAGTAACTCATGCTTTTTTTTCTTTTAGCTTTTCCTGTGTTAGTGAGAGTCAAGGAGACTTTAGAACAAATTCTTTCTTTTTAGTTAGTTTGTTTATTATTCAGTTCCTTCCTAGTACCCCACATTTTGAGCTTTTACATTTTAAAAATGAGGTAATTTTGTCATCTCCAAGTTCATCACATTAATGCTTTTATTAAAAAAAAGGTAAAACCTGATGCATCTCCTTTAATATTTTTGGAGTGAAATCTCTGGGATAAAAAAAAAAACCCACAACTTCTTGCTGGTTGCATTAGCAATATTTACTCTTTGCATCTATCATTTATTATAGTTTTTTCTCATGCACTATTTCATTTCTTATTAGAAATGTGCATTTTTTTCATGTTAGATACTGTTTCTCATCAGTATGTTTTATCACTGGCAAAAATACAGCAGGAGTGCAGCCGGTGGAATTTAGGGGGTTTTAAGCAAACCCTTTTTCTTTCATCCTTATGCAGAAACAACTCTTTAAAGTAATAAGCATTATTTTGAAGAGACACTCAAGCACTATGTGGGGCACTCCCTTTGGTGATACACTTCTGACTGTCACATACCATTCTGCTTTGTAATCCTTACATCCCGTACAAGATAATATTTTACTTGGCCACAAATCTCCACAGAGGTGTCCACCCTAGCCTTCAAACCATTCTCCAGTCCCACGAAGCATGTGATCAGAAGCAAAGTCCTTGCAGTCTAAAGTATACCAATCACGTCTAGACTGCATCTAATCAAACAATGTAAAACTCGGCAACTCTTGTCCATCACAACTGCAGAGGAAATACCAACTACAGCAGAATAATCCTGGATCCTGTCCTTGAGTGTCTAGGAGTGTAATGTACTTCATCCAGTGCATGACAGCAAGGAAAGGAAAGTAAATAACCATTGTGCCCCAGGAAGAATTCACACAAAATACCTGTAGAGGAAGAAACACCTACTTGCCAGTGGGTGTATGTTTCTCACAAAAGGGTCATTTCATCCTAATCCTTCAGTCCTGACCCTCAGGAGAAACCTCCTGAAGATGAGCCTGGGAACTATGGGCTCATTTATAACTCTGCACACTCCCAGAAGGCAGAGAGTTGAGAGAGATATATTTTTGACAAACTCTCTTCTCCACCATTAACCTCTCCGTGCTCTACAGTTTATAAAGTATGAGTCTCACTTTTTTCCCCCAGGAGGTGGCAAGCCTGAAACTTCTCCATCTCTTATGCGTTTTCCTCTCTTCTGCTGTATGCTCCATACTTCACAGGTACCAATCACCTTGATTTTTAAGCAATGATCTAATTGGCACCTAACCAGCTAAACTCAGTTCATATTTATCTTATAGACTCATAGAATCACAGAATGGTTTGGGTTGGAAGGGACGTTTAAAGACCATCCGGTCCAACCCCCAGATCTTTGAAATCTGGTGCTTTTATTTCAGTCCTGAAGAATGGCTTTGTGTGTCTGAAAGCTTTCTGAAGTCTTCAACTATGACAGTTGGCACGTTAAAAAAATATTTCCTCTTCCTACAAGCCTCATAGCTGCAGCAAAATATTCTATCATCTTTATCTGATGTTCATAATCAATATATCTATGCATGGTTAAGGTGCTAGAAAAGCCACACTATATTATTATTTCTTAGTTTATAATTAAGCATGCACAGTATGTAATCACTTAACCATATATTACATACACATGTATGGCAGGGAAGGACTTAAGGCCGTGTATTTTCTTTTTGCATTTACTCCTATGTGAACAGCTGTGTAGTTGTACCATTGCATTACACACTTTTATATATTTATTTAATACTTCTAATAAAGATGACACCGATAGCTCATATTTTGATTACCATGGGATAGATATTTTTATTTGCCTATGTTAAATACATCATCCATTTTTACTGTACAAAATAACAGAATTTATAGATTATTTCATCTTGCAGTGCTAGGGATTTCTATGAAGTCAAAGAAAGTTCTCTGTATTCACAGAAGGAATAGCAAGTCAAAGCTAATTAGTGTGGTGAGAATCTGTGAGGAGAATTTGCTTACTGTCTTTGAAATTTTTCACATCTTGGGTGAGCTGATCAAGCAATAAGTGCTTTGTGACAAGCTGCAAGGCTGATTATACATTTTCATTTTGTATTTGTTTCAAATAATATTTACTGTTAATATGCAGTACGTTCCTAAGCGAACGCATAGTGCTTACTTAGGCAGAAATAGTACTTCTTTTCTCTAGTTTACAAGACAGTTGATTTTAAAATTTTACATTCACAGTGAGATAGGTGATTGTAATATTTATTAAGCTTAAGATTTGATAAAAGCTAAAACTTTTAGCTTGTATTTTTCTTGAATTGGATAAAGAAATAAGGGATTTAGCAAGACTAAAAGAGACTTCTAGCATGTTCAAAATTCAGCATGTTGTGTTCTGGTGTATCATACTGGAACGTGGGATGAGAGAATCCAAGCAATATTTAATGAAAATAGGCAACTTAGTCTTCCTTTGTATTTTTGTATCCAGCCAATATGAGAGCAAATATTATCAATAAGAAGTTTAGATGGTCTTTCATGAACACATGAAAGAAAGATGAGAAAGGCAGCAACGCTTTTCCTGTTTTTCTGTTGCTGTTCCTCTGCGTCATATGAAGACAATCTGAAGTCTGTAAATGTGCTCCAAGGTAAATTCAGTAGTGTTACAATAGTAATCTTCAGTTTCTGAGCTTTTGTTTTTGGCCTTTAGCTATGAGATTATGGAGTTAGAAAACAATATTCCTTTCAGAAAATTAAGAAACAGAGTTTGAGAAAACTCTTTTCCAGATGGTTTTGAATTTAGCAGATACTTATCCTGGATAGTAGGAAGTACTAATACGACTTAAAATACTTGATATTAAATTTCACCATTGAGGACATCTATATGTCTTTCAAGGATGACCTTTGCTCACCATTAAAAGTAAGTGAACAAAAAAGTATCAGCCACATGTAGAAATTGAAAAAACCCCAAGTATAATCTTGATGAATTCTTTACATGTATGACACTGAGCTAGTCTATCATGTACTGGTTCTTGCAAGTACGATTGGCACTGAAATTCAGCACCCTTAAGGCAACTCCAAGAGGCTACACCTGAAAAATGCATGCAGTGTGTTGAGCCCCGTGTGGCCTGAGTCCAGTTTACAATTTTGAAACAATTCTTTGTAGAATAAATTTATGTGAGGCTCCCAAGACCAATTTGGACCCAAAATTTTCAATCTGCACATGAAACAATGGTCATCTTGTAATTTCTACCCCCTGATACAATGAATTAAGCCTTTGAAGGAGGGAAACGAGGAATAATGCTTGACTGAAGTCAAACAGTGAGTATCTTCATGTGCAAGACAGATACTTACTTAGAAGATCAGCCGTTTCCTGAACAGCTGACCAAAACTTGAATCATACAAATGTCCATGAACACTAAGAAAAGGGCATAAACGCAATTGAATCAAACAGCTGTTTGCTGTTAGAATGAGTGTTCTCAAGTGTGACCTAGGTAATATGTGGACATTTCCCAATGGAAATATCCCATTGTTTAGGATAAGTTAAAGAAACCATTCTCTGGAAATAATTGTTTCTGCTCAGACTCCCATTATCACATCTCTTTTCTCACCCTATCTTTCTCTCCCATTAGCTGCTATGGCACCTCATCTACGTCTGGTAAAAGAGATAAGTGGTTGTCATCAACCCCACTACATGAATTACTCATTATATCTGCTCTCTGAATACTTCAGATGCTCGGAGCAGCACATCTCTCTTCCTCTGGCCTGAGCAGTTTGTAACCCACTTGCAGTCTGCGTGCTGACTAAGGGAAACATGAGTTGCAGGGTTCCTCCTGGCCCTGGCCATAGGCACCTGCTTGTTAGTGGGCTCCTTGCTCAGCTTGCTTACAGCTGCAAAACTTGCTTCTGGGCAGACACTCCCCTTGCTGAGAATCCAAATTTCGTATCACCTAACGCTGGCAGGCTAAAAGTTACGTAGCCATTCACACTTTCTCCGCAGCTATGGGAGAAAGGAAAGCAGCTCTGGAGGGCAATGGTAGAGTGAGGCAAGTCGTGCTCGGGGAGCGCCTGCCTTTCCCCATGGACTGCCCGGGGATGTCAGGCAGCCACATCCGACAAGGTGCCCCATTTTCAGGGGGTTACAACCCGGTGAGATGTATCCAGCTGAAACGACTATTTGTTTAACATGTTAGGAGCCTCATTCTCCTTTGAAATAGAGACAGACTTATGATGGATTTAGCCCACTAAGGGGCTAGATCTGCTAAACTGTGATCAGCCGCAGTCTTTCAGCCATGTGTTTTTGATACTTGTAACATTCCTTGAATTAAGGTTCAAGGAAAACTTCAAAGTCTACTATTACTCAGTGAAATGAATCCTACTAATGGCATTAATCCATGGACTTCAGATGGAGCCTCCACCTGAGAAGAGTAAGGAATTAGTCTTTTGTAATGATGTATAGTCACAAACGAAAATCCTTAAGAGCTGCTGGCATTTTGGTTCATCTATTAAAAATCTCATTCAGAGACAAGAAAAAAACCCCAGCACAGAACATGGATGGTTTAAGATTTCTTCTGTCATTTCAGAAAATAAAGGAGTAACTACTTTGTCTCTGGGAAATTAATACATTATTTTGTTCATTTTTGTTTTGTTAAAGATTTTAAGATTTTCTGTCAAAGATTTAAAAACGTGGAAGTACCCCTAAATGTGTATTACTACATGTGCATGTAAAAGTACAAACACAAGATAAGGCAAACAAAGGGACATTATGATCTGAAATTTGAATCTCATTCTAACTTAGGAAATAAATGGTAATAAGTTTAAAAGCAGAAAAAATACAGAATTCTAGTCTAGTAGTTAGGAGTTGGGCTCAATGATTCTTGTGGGTCCCTTCCAACTCAGGACATTCTATGATTCTATGAAGATTTCAAAAAGAAAAGTAACTTGTTGGTATCAGAGCTGTCCATTTGGTTTCAATCTGTAAGTGAGAGCAGTGCAAAAGACAGAAGTAGTGACAAGTCAATTGCACTTCTAAAGTGTGTTTTGCTTAGTATTCAAAAAGGAAAAACACAGAAATAAACTTCTGTTTACAGCATACACTTTAGCTTTTGTCCCTTCAGTTATTTCCATATATTTAGACCCTGAGTAATATCTACCTTCCCAAAAGAGTAAGCTAAAAAAATTAATGGGAAAGTGTTAGCGTGCTGAGAAAAAGCAGATTGCCTCTGGATGATAAAGGGCCTACTTATATATTGTTTCAATAGACTAACTGATATGTCTAGTAAAAACAGACAAGCTTTGATGCATACAAGTCTGTTTTCAGATCTAATAAAAGATATTACCTCTCCTTACAAGTTCTGGCTTGCTTATTGCCTTATGCCATTCTGGCTACAAAGACAGTGCTATTGCTCAAACATTATTACTACTACTAACCTCCCAGCTAAAATAACACTGCTACTACAAAAGTCCTAGTATAAGTTCCTTCATATTTGTCAAATATAATTTAAATGTATGTAATCTCTCAGGAAGGCTATAGGTCTACATAAAACACAATATGGCAAAAAGTTTATCCGCATTATGTTCTGAAATGACCTGTCACAGTGAGATAATGGAATAGCAATATAATTGCAGTTACCAAAATTCAGTCTTTCCAAATCAGCAGTGCAAACTGACATTTGCTTACTATCCCGTTTTATGAAAACACAAGTAGTGGTTTTTTTCAGAGAAGTTTTTGACAATGGGGATTATTTTTGCAGGTAACTGGCAATTAAATATAGATAGCTGAGAAAAGATTCTGGTGAAAAAGAAGAGTGGAGTGACAAACAAATAACTAAAGGTTCCAAAATCCTACTACTTTGCATGCTGCACTGTTAAATTCCTCTACAGACTGCAAAAAAAAAAAATAAAATTCTTTAATCCCAGGAAAGAAAAAGAAAACTCGTTTTACAAAATTCCAAACTTCCTTCCTGTACATATTTTTCAATTTAAGCCTTTCTGACAAGCTATTTTATAAAGCTTGGGTAAAAGTATTGATATAAGATCTGAAAGGATCTGTGCTTTCATTCAAATCATGTTAGTCTTTGTTTCATATTTTGTGGTTTACTCTTAAATAATCTTTTTCTATTGTTTCTTTCTTTCTTTCTGATCACACCTCTGTCTTTTCTTTTTTTTGCCATCCCAGAACTGCAGTAGTAGCCTTTCTCCTGTCAGACTACCCTGTTTTGAAACTTTTCATGGTTTCTTAATGATACTGGTTTCACATAATCCTGTTGTCTAGCTGTCCCTCTACCTATCAGTTCCCCTTGAGCCTTTCAGCCAACTTCAATAAACTCTGAACAAGGGATAAGGGCTTCCAAAGAGACGTTAATTCCTACAAATTTCAGGAAGACTGTTAGCAAGAGGGGGAAGAAATGCAGAAGAAGTGCCCGCTGTTGGAAAGGCAAGTACAATTTAGTTATTATACCTCCTGCTTGCTAATAGCTAATTAAGCTCCTGACTAGTCTAGCATATTTAACATAAAACAGGCACTTCAGCATGTGAGGGATGTAATTCAAGGTTGGGGGGAGATCAGGGTTGGAAGGGTGTGAGATGCTCAGCCTTAGGAAACCCAGCTGCTTCAGTTCTACTGTGCACATAGCAACTCTTGTGTTTAGAATCCCTATGTAAGTGAAAACGACCATCACGTAATACGTATCGGATATAATTTTGTGAATAACAGTCTCCTTCAAGTTTATACTGGTGCAAAGACAAACACTGTGTGTGAAGAGATGCATTTAGGAAAAACTGATAAAATGGGAGTAGTTCGTGAATCTACAAAATTTCTTGCATTTTTTTGACAGTGTTCTCATCCAGCATGCTTAGCAGCATTGACAAGTTTTAAGAACAGTTCCCTTCTTCCCTCACTCTACTCCTAAGGCTGGAAGGAAGTCAGACTTCTTCAAGGTTCATGTGGATGAAGAGGACCATATGGTTGTCAAATCAATTTGTTGAACTCTGTCCAAATCCTATGGGATGGATGCTTTTCACATGGACACCACATGGTTTATCTGAGGACAGTTCGGCTAGGAACCAACTAGACAGGAAAAATAAAGTATTCCAAATTGCTCTCTCTCTGAAAGATGGTGAGATACATTTTTCGGCCTGTAAACAGAAGTTTACACAACCAGACTCTTGCGGTATTTGGTAGACACAGAATTTCTGTTTATGCTATTCAATTAACCTTTATCTGAACAACTAAATGAATAACAGGAAAATACCACACCGTATTTTTCTCATAAGAATTGTTCCTAATCAGGCACCATTCCTTCTTCAACGTAAGAGGCCACAGGTCCCTGTAGAATCTTTTTCTTATCAAATTTCTATGATTTCTACCTAAGCATGCATTCTTTTGTACCCGTAAGTGTGGAGCATAAATTGGGCTTAACTGTTTCTATGAGTCTTTAATGAGTGACATTATGCTCACTCCAACATCACTGTTAACATCTCATACAACCAGAAACTGAAAGTGGAAAGATGGTAAGTTATGACTATGAAGAGAAGTCTTATATTGATATGAGGAATGGTAATTAAAGCAGCCATCTCAGGAGAAACTAAAATGAAGTGTCCGTACTCACCCTTTATTTGTAACAGAAAACAGATATAGCATCACTCCAGAACAGTTTTTGCAACTTCTTGGTACATTACTTCTATGGCAATTTTTTTCCTAATTTTGAATGTATAGTAAGGTATAGTAAGTACTGATACCTCAGCGTGACACCTCCCCCCTGCCCCAGACTTTATTAAACTCAGGCTAGTATGGAAGGCAGAGATTGCATCTCAATTTTGTAATACATACACAATACCTCAATTTTTAAATTTACTGCATTTAGATCCTGGCTTTGTTCCATATAGAAAACCCTAAAAACATGGTGTCTAGATATAGTAATTTTATGCTAAACACTTTAAACCCACCTTAATTATTTGTTATTGGAATAACTTTATTGGCTTTTGCTTATCAATTTAAGGGATACAGAGGGCAAAGTTCTCACTGAGCTGCTTGGCATTTTCCCGTCCGACACACTAATCACCCGCCATGTCGGCTAGAAAATATAGATGTATGAGGGCCCTGAGGGCACTAACAGGGCCCCTCAGCAGCCTCCCCTGGTGCCCCCAGTACTCCTGTCCAGGACCCCATTTCAGCCCAGCCAAGCATAGAGGTGCTCGATGCCTGGGGCTGGGGCTGGCCTGGTGGTGGGAGGTGCAGAGGGATGGGCCTGGGTTGCCAGGGCCTGCCCTGCCACACCACCATGGGGAGCCCCCACTGCTCCTGACCCCCAGGGAAAAGCTGGTCCCTGGGGTGCCATGATGGAACCCATTTCCTGTGGGGAACATCTCTGCACATCTCTGCAATAGTCTCTCATTTTCATCATGCCTCACACAACCAATGGTACACAACAACATGTGCACCGAGTGCGAGAGTGGGAATAACAGACACTGTCCACCACTCGTGTTGTATTTCAGGCTCATTATTATTCCCAGTATGAAAATATCATTTAATCATCTATGTAATGTTCAGTTCCTACTACCATATAGTTATGCTTTACATTAGAAATTACAACTGTGAAACATAGTTCTTTTCTGAAAGGGATGACATCCTATGATCTGATGTTGCACAGAATGACATATACCCGCACATCATTATTGCCAAAATACTACACAAAATATATGCTGCATAAACCAAAGGCTCGGGCAAGTGCAAAGTACTTTTTCCTTACTGGCCCTCACACGCAGGTTAAGTCAGTCAATGAAAAATTGTGTAAACTGAGAGCACTACTCATGTGTGTAAGTGATTTACTAGATTGGGCCCAAAAATACCGAAAATGTTGCAAGATTGATCCCTGACGTGATTCCTTACAACAGACCTTAATGTCCAGCCAGTAACTTGCTTGATTTTCAAGCAGTGTTTTATCTTCTTTTAAGAAGATATTTTCTCAGAAGATGTTTTCTGAGAGTTGGGAGATACCACGTAATGCAGCATCTAAGGGGCTGAACCGGAAGGAAAAAAATGATCTGCCTTTGGTCTGTGACAAAATTCTGTGTTCTCTCATCTGTTATTGCTCTTTTATGCTACCCAGTTGCAAAGCTCCATATAAGTTTCATTTTTGCCTACGGAGCAGTGCGGTGCCAATGAGAGTTTAAGAGCTATGGATAAACGCATCTATTAGCACAGAGATCTTTCTAAATTCTGAATCATTCCCTCATCAAAATGTTTTGGTTTTAATTTCTTTTGGGTTAGTCAATGAACAACACAATCAGCTAGTTCCTAACTGGTTTCACTTTTTGTTTGATAGGTTGGCTGCAGCGCGTGAGCTGGGAAGCCTGCAGGGAAGCGCTTCCATTCCCTGCATTTTTGCACTGAATTAAACACGTTGCAAAAGCATTTCCAGTCATACCAATGGTTGTGTACAGAGGGGAACCAACCAGAAGGGCTGCTGAGGAATACATGATCCTGCCGTAGTTCTCTGCGTGGACACTTACTTTAGAACAATTAGTGAGTTTTGCGAGTGCCTACTGACTTCTCTCTTCATACCACGAATACTCTTCAGTCAGCAATTCATCTCACTCATACCCTTTTGTTTCCATAGTTGCTGCACAAACATAAACCAGTAACATTTATTTGCAGTATTGAGGGGGTGGGGGGAAAGCATCAACCTTTTCCAAAGGCAAAGCAGTGTCGTACAAGGTGAGCCACGGCAATGCCTGCAGAGAACTCTGGAAGAAGAGCGATGGGCATTGATTTCTGTTTGGGAGAAGAGGAAGAACTCCCCAGACAGGAGTCTGGTGTGCCGTTCGCTTGTTTTGTAACCACAACGTGCCATTGCCCTCCCAATATCTTCTTTTATTCAGTGCCATAAATAGCTGTCTACTTCAGCCTATCGTGACCTTTGATTAGCACAGCTACAAGCAACTGCTGGTCTATCAAAGCACTTCAGAATATACTTTTAAAACAGGAAGGAGGTCAAATATAAGAGAATAAACATGAAGTCATGTATTTTTTTTCCCCATAGAAGTGCAAAAGTCCTTATATCTCATTATGCTTCTGCTAACTGTACATAAAATAGAATCTAAAATCAGAAAAATACCACCAAAGGTCCCAGAAAGCTGAGGAGGAATCGGTTCTCACTTTGTTCAAAGCCTAAGGTTTCGATTAAATTAATCAGAACTTCTACTCTTTTTCCTGGCTGCAGGAACCCTTCTTCACAAGAGGGAACACTTGCTTGTACCAGTATTTTTTTCACAAGTATTGCTTATATCTTTTTGGTTGAATTCTTTGTGAACTGACAGTCAATTTCTTGGTGGACAATTGCCCATGTTATAAAAATCCACTGACGTGTCACTGTTTGGCTCTGCTAAAAACACCAGAGTGGTTAAAAGGAACACAATATTTGGCCTGTTGTTAAAACAGGGGTGTACTTAACAATAAATAAACATCAATAAACACAGCAGTTTATTTTTAAGGATAAGAGGTGTCAAAAAATATACAACTACAATTGTTTGAGGCACCATTGTGCCTCTGAAAGTCATCATAAACAATGAAGAGCTCGAGGGAGAATGCTGCGGCAGGCAAGGAGAGTTAAATGCATTGTAGTTGCAGCAATTTTAAATGCTTTCCCAGGAGAATGAACTGGAAAAATTTGAAATAGGGGGGAAAGCCCAAAGTAACTGATAAGAGACAAAAAAGGGGAAAGGCAACCACAATAACATGCTCAGAGGCATGAAAACCACCGAGCTAAAAGGGCTGTTCTTTCTGTGATTACACGTATTTCCAACCCAAACATGAACAGGCTTACACAGATTTTCACTGTGGTTATGGCTTGTTTTCACTGTTGGTGAAGAAAATGCAGGTAAAGCTATTCTTTCAGTTGCATTTGTACAGTGATGAAGCAGCTGCATCCTTTGTTTTGTTTACTGAGTGGTTAACATAGAGACATACTTCAGATTTCCTTCCCAAGTAACACAACCTAGTGATTAGCAAAAAAAGGACTAACTCGAACTTTGTTAAAATAGGAAATAACAGTAGATATCACCACTTGCTTTTGAGCTCTAGCTTTTTACAGAAAAACACCCACCCACAGCTCCTGCAATGAGCAACCGGTATTTTAGTCTTTGTCACTGCGTGGTCCAACAGATAAACATTTTGCACAAGAGTTAAGGCTGTTAGCCCTAGCCTCTTGAGCAAATTCCAACCCATACGACCTCAATTCCTCCTATGTTTTCAGCTGGATACTGTATTTTTCACTTCCTGCTCTGAAATTCTTGAATGATGTTGTTAAAATGAGACTTTGACCTTGGAATACAAACAAACTACACAAAAAATTGAGCACCCTTTCAGGTACTGTCCAAGACCACATTCCCCACGTCTGCCAAACTTCTGTCCTTCCACAAGGCATGCTTTCCCATTTTTTTCCAGGTTTTAAATCCAGATTTAAAGCCTCCCCGGTTCCTATGCAAAGCACCTAGGCAGACTGGGATTCCACTGACTTCAGGCTCTACGAAACAGTCATGCACATAAACGTAGACGTATCTGAAGAAGAAATGAGGGCGACAGAAAGATCCATTTAGCTTTTTAAAATGCTGGTGCCCCCTAACCAGGTGTCGGTTGTGCGGGAGGCAGCGTTTCAGTGACGGATGCAGTCACCCCTGCGATCGCCTTTGCCGGCCCCGAGGGAAGGCCTGTCCAAAGCCCCTTGCCAGGCGGCGAGCTCGAGGCGTGGAGGGGGCCAAGGCCCGGAGGTGGCCGAGGCCCGAGGGACGGCCCAGCCCCAGCTGAGGCCACCGATGCAAGAGCCGCCGCCCCGCACAACCCCGCCTTTCCCCCCGCTTGCCCGGCTCGATCTCGGCCGCGGGCGGTGAGCGGGGACGCCGCGACCGGCTCCTGGCGTCCCCAAACCGCCGGCGCAGCCCTCCGCCGGGCTTTGTCCGCCGGCCTCCCGCAGGGCGACCGCGGGCTGGGCCGGGGCGGTGCGCCAGGCCCGAGGGGACGCGCCGCCGGCGGAGCGGCCCCGGCCACCGCCCGCCCCCCCCGACGGGCCCCAGCGCGGCGTCGGCGGTGGCCGCTGAGGAAAGGGAGGGGAGGGACCGGACCCAGACGGCAGCGCTGACGTCATTATCCGGGCCCTCGGTGCGGTTCGCCCGGCGGGTCACAATGGAACCCGCTCGAGCCCAACCGACGTGAAACGGTCGCGCGCGCGCGCGCGTACACGCTCTCCCTTCCCCCCCTCCGCGCCGCCTTTCCTCGCGCGCGCTCCCTCGCCGCACACGTAGGGGTGGCGGCAGGCGGGCCGCGGCCTGGGCCTCGCCGCTGCGGCGTGTGTGACAGCCCGGGGGTACGGGGGCGGGGAGCGCGTCACGCCGTTCGGGTGGCGGAGCCGTCGCTGCTGCTGCCGCTGCCGCTGCCGCTGCGCTAGGTCAGGGCCTGCGGCGCGGGCCGGGCGCGGAAGACTCTGCCGGGGCCGCCATCTTGCGCAGGGCCCCGCCAGACGGAGGTGCGCTGCCGGGAGCGCGAGGAGCCGCCGCCGCCGCGTCTCGCCTCGCTCCCTCCCCCGCCCTCCGTCCCCTCCCCCCACACGCACGGAGCCGTCAGCGCAGAGCGCTCAAGCCGCCCGGGCCGGCCCCTCAGCTGCCACCTTCCTGCCTTCCGCCTGCCTGCCCCCGCCGCCCAACCGAGCCCCGGGCCTCGGCGAGAGGCGCGCGGTGCCCGTGCGCCCTTTCCCCCTCCCCCGCCAGCGCCCGGTCCCCGGACGGGGCGGAGCGGAGGGCGCAGGCCCCGGCCAAGCCCCAGCCGGAGCCGAAGCCCGGGGCAGGAGCTGGTGACGCAGGAAAAACGCCCCAGCGGTGCCGCCGGCGCCGGAGAGAGCGGACCGGCCAGGGCCGAGATCTGAAGCGCGGGGCAGCGGCGGCAGCTTCGCCCTCCCTCCTCCTCCTCTTCCTCCTCCCGTCGCAGTACACGGCGCCCGCCCGGAGAGGGGGGGGAAACCGGGGAAGCGGAGCCGCCCCCTCAGCCAGCCGGCTGCACGCCCGGGATCGCGGGGCCTGGCATGAGACTCTGCCCCGCTGGCTGCCGGGGATGAGGCAGTCCCCGGCCGTGTTCCTTCGGCAGCACCCGGGAGGGCACCGGGCCGTCGCAGCAGCAGCCGCCGCGGGACAAGGGGAAACTGTGCGGGGGTGAGTGGCGGAAAGCCGTGCCCGGGCGGGTCCGGGAGGGCCGGGTCCGGGAGGCGAGGCGGCTGGGCCGGGGGGGAAGCCCTTCGTGTGCTGCCCGCCTTGCCGAGCGGAGCGGCGGGAGGCGCTCCCCGGGGCTGGGGCTCCCCGGGCCGGGGTGCGGGACGGCGGGGTGCGGCGGGGAGGAGGGGGCGAGCCAGGCCCCCGCGGGGCGGGGAGCGGGGGTGTTTGCGGGGGGTGTGTGTGCGGGGTGGGGATAACGGGCGGCGGGTGGCGGCAGCGCCTCCCTCGCAGCCCCCGGCGTGTGGCCCTGCATCGCTGGTGTTTTGGAGGGCAAGGGAAAATGGCTGACGGCTCCTCATCCTCTCCCCGGCTGCCGGGGGGGTGGAAGCGCTCCCCGCCCCGCGCCCTTCGGGGGGCTAAGCCGGCCGGCCCCCGCCGCCGTGTGTTCCCCCCGTACCCCCCCCGGCGAGGGGGGCCTGGTGGCTCCTCGCAGCGCTGCACCCAGCTTTGCCTCCCCTGGTTCTTGCTTCCCTTCGCACCGAACGCCATTACTGAGGTGGAGTGATTGGAGTCGTGTAGGCCCGGGCGACGCCTGGAAATAAGGCCCTGCCGAGGCGCTTTTCCTACCGTCTCAATGAAAACCACCAGCACCAGCTCGTTGACGCCCGCTGTAAACATTATTTACACGTAGGCCACTCCTCTGGTCTCGGGCTTATAGCAACCCTATTTCGAAGCACAAAAAACGCTCGTGGCTTTTCACATCATCTTCTTCCCTCTGTTCACCCTGCCGCCTCTTCTCCAAGTTAGGTCTTGGGGCTCGTCTGATGCAATTTATTTCAGGCGACGTAACCCCCTCCCCTTGTCCGAGGTGTGTGGCGGGGGTAGTTGCGTGCAGTTTAGCCACGGTTGTTCTCTGTTATTGTCTTCAAGAAAACGGAGGTTTTCAGCAGTTGGATGGGTTGTTGGGGTGTTTTGTGCATTGGTGATCACTCTGTTAACCTGTGCTGTCCCGCTTTGTGCGGCGTTGTATGTATACAGAGAGAACGGCCTTTGAAAATTATTTATTTTGTTCTTAAGTGAATTTGTTCTTATAGAAGCATCTGAAAACGTCGAGGTGATGCCGTATTTAATTTTCAGGTTGCTTCCTAAGAAGTCCGGTTAAGTATTTTGAAGATGTACAATAACACACAACACAACCCTACAAGAAAAAAAATTCTTTCAGAAAAGCATTGTTCTAATTAAATGTTCAAAGGACTCTCAGGCTCACTGTAGACATACTGTGTCTGTCTCAGCTGTCTTCGTGTTGTCTGTATGACTTGATTTATACTCGCAGTTTTGCAGTTGTATTCATATCACTGGATGTTTCTATCAGCCCAAAGACCCTCTGAAGTCATGGGCTCAGTGCTAGCACAAGGCCCACTTTTGCTGACCTAGTTGCAGAACTGGGGCCTGTATTTCTAAAAAGTTGTTGAATTTAGATATTAAGATGCAGTGTCAAGTATACTTCAGTGGCAACACTTGTTATGACAGGCGGACTAGGTAACCTGTGTTTTTCAGCAGGCTTCTTAAATGCCTGACAAACAGATATTAAAATTGTTATGGTTAGGAAGGGGCTATTGATTGGCGTTTGGAGGATTGACCTTCATTGATTATGAAATTGAAATTGTGTGACTGAAGTCTGTAGGCAGCTAACTTTATTCTTGGTATTTTAAGGTTTTACTTTGGGAAGTTGGCAGAACTCCTCACCATAACTGTTCCTGATCAAGTAACTTATTTATTTCAGCAAAACCTAAGTCATACATGAGGGTGTTGGGTGTTTTTTTGTTTGCTTGGGTTTTTTTTTGTTTGTGTGTTTTGTGGCTTGTTGGTTTTTGTTTTAAGATAAGGCTTTTGATTCTTTGAGTTGAAGTAATGGTTATTCTTTGAACCAACAAAGTACAGTGGCTAATATAAAGAATTTTGGGGAAGCTTATAAAATATATGTATTGATTATTCTGTTGCAATACCCTGGACAACAGTGATGCTTGCTTTGAACGAAAACCATAAACATAATCATAAAGCTGCAGTGGATGAAACTCAAGCATCAGCATGTTTTTTTGAGGGGCAGGGGGGAATCTAGCTAAAATACATGTAAGATTGTATCATAGTAACTCTTTCTTCTTTCTCCAGTATCTTTTGTACTTTTGTGTAGGTTTTCTTAATAGTATTTCTTTTGGGTAGCCTCTGTCTTAATCTTTCTAGGCTGCTGCTTCATCTCTTGCAGAATTTGCCCTTGTGGTGATACTTCTGCCCATTGAATTGACAGGAAGACTACATCTGGAGGTGGTAATCAATAAGGATAGTGGCAGCAAAACTGTTTACTCTTTCTGTATCCCTGGAACACTGTCATCCTTACATAAACATTTTATTTCCCACATTGTGGTGCATTTGTACTCAGAAATAGATGAGTACAACTACTCTGTTCTAAATGCACACTTTCAGAAGTTTGTACGTTTTATTAATATTCTGGTATTCTTACAAGTGAGACTCAGGATAAACAGCAATAGTGGATTAGTGTCTATTCAACAAAATTAAATAGACTTTTAAGAAAGTAAAAGTACCTGTAATACCTTTGTTCCAAGACATCTTACGTTTAAAATTGAAATTAGTTTAGGACTTCCAAATATGAATACAACTTTGGGTAACACTGGCTAGGAATTCAGTTACTTACTAGTTTGAACAAATTACTTTTAAATGGCTTTAAAGTTATGTTTCTGTCAGGTGTGTATTGAAAATATATTAAGTTCCATGGTAAATATTTCTGTCCTTCCAACTCTGGTTTAGAAATCAGCTCAGAACTTATTTCAGGTATTGGAATGGCAAGCATTTTTGTGTTAGGCAGTACTTTGAGTGTGTGTGTGCGTATATATATATATATTTTGTTTTTCCCAGAAATATTGTTTTATATATCCTAAGAGATCTAAAACCTGTAGATATATTTTTTTAAAACATCCTGAGCAGGATAGCCTCATTTGAAGTAAATTAATCAAAGGTGTCCCTTACTGGTTTTCACTTAGAGTATGATTCATATTTTTTTTTAAGAACAAGCCAAACCCTGCAAACCCCCCAAAACTATTACACTTTAATTCTTGTAATAACAATGATTGTTTAATCAGACCAGTAGTCTTGCTTATCCAGCACTTGCAGAGACCAGTGTGAAGTGGTTGTCTGAAGATGTAAGAAACTTTGCTGGGTTTTCTGTTCACTTGGAAAGCTGTACGTTTGAAGGCTTTTGTGTCCTTTAGAAAATTGTTTCCTGGATGTTAGCATTGGTAGGAATATGAACATGTGGACATGGTTTCTTTTGTTCAAGTGTCTTAAGTTTTTCTTATCACCTGGATGTGTCTCCTCTTGAAGCTCTGTGTAGCTGTGTCCAGTTCTATTCTCCATATCACCCTTGTTTAAAATCAGAGTTCAAAATTTAAAGCTGTACTTGAGGGTGTGTTTTGGGAACACAGCTTGATAATGTCTATCTTTTGTTGTAGCACCTCGCCTTTTGCAACCCTGGCAATGCTGTGTGCTGTTGCTGTAGACTTGTCTTATATCATATGTGATGTTTGTGGTATATAAATACATGACTTTTTTTCCTTTACATAACTGAGCTGTGTTAAGCATGCTGTATCCCTGACACAAACCTGATGGAAAAAGAATTAAAAATTAAGCTGTACTGCTATACCTGCCCTTTACCATCAGTGTAGAACTTTCACCACAGTCTTTATTTTGTTCCATTTTCCTTAAGGAGTTCCTATTCTGCAGTATCCAGTAGTGACGAATGTCAGTTGCTTAGCTGTCTTGCCAAGGAGTTGGTTATGTTTAGGAAGAGCAGTGTGTGGTAAACCTTTGTATTGCAGAATGGTAGTTAAAAGGAACAGTCTTCCCATAGCAGAGGCAAGGGATGGAAAAGTCTTTAATAAGCATATGCTTGCATGCACTGAGGCTTGAATTTTTCTACCTGGGAAGTCCGAGCTACTTTGGATTAATGCGTTAGAAAAATGCAGTGACATTTTTCATATATTAAGTCTAGTTTTTGTTCTTCTATTAATGTAGGAACATCTTAACATTCTCACACTGTTAGAATGAATTACAGTTTCCTAATAAGTTGAGATATCTTTTTTTTAAAACAGTTACGTTGTATTGGCTGTCTCTGTTCTGCTAAAGGCTGTAGTGTGACCTGAGAATATGGTTAACAGAGGTTCCCTCTGCACTTCACAACAGAACCATGTTTTGAGTTAAATCTTGTTTAGTCTTGAATAGATAGACAGTCGCAGAAAGCGTCGAGCACTTTCTGGTTTGTTAAAATAATTTGAAATATTAAATGTTGATAAGGTTACAGGAGAGCTGTTAACTTTCACCACAAGGGAGGAGAGGAGGAAAGTAAACAAGGTCTTAAAGTAGCCAGTTGTGACTTAGTGTAAAATCTTTTCGTTGCTTTTTTTTTTCTTATGGGAGCTTAACAGCACAGCCAGTTCCTTTTGCATTTTCTGTTGTGAACTTTCTGTTGTTTGCTTTGTTTTATAAGAAGCCATTAGTTATTCATTTTATTTGAGAATTGAATTCAATCTGCTTGATGTCAGCTGTTGCCAGCTGTTGATGTGTTTTCAAATAAAAATTAAGATGCTGGAAATAAAAACCATTTGGACACATGTATGTTCACAGGCTTGCTTTCTGAAGGAAATGTTACTGATGTATGTTTTTCTTAAAGGATTAGTTAGTATTAACTGTAAGAATAATTACTTGCTTCTGGTTAACAACTTTGTGTTAGTACACCTCCAAAAGAGATCCATGGGATGTAGGTTTAAAATCTAGTCATGTTTTGAATGCTGGTGTTTTCAACTTTTTTTGTGAAGTGATGGATATCTATCAGGAGTGTTACTGTGGGAAACTTTTACTTGTAGCATCCTTGGTCTGCTTACAAAAACAGTATGTAACCCTGTTTTGTGATTTAGTTTTCCTTACACGGGTAACTGCCAACAGAAAAATGTGATTTTCTTGCATATAGATATTTGGATGGACATCTTAGCAAATCATACTGTTTGGTAGTTAACATTTAGCCATGAATTCACTCCTCAGAGGGGAATTCCACATTGCATCATTCCTTAAAGATGTATGTCTGTGAATGGAGAACTCTCACAGAAGAAACCCTTTTTCCCAATTTTTTTTTTAAGCTGAGATTCAGTAATATGTTGAAGGCAAAACACAGACATATGACTCCTTAATGTTTGCTCATGTCCTCTTCTCTCTGCTATAAACTGTGAAAGACTTACCTAGTATATTTTTTTCTTTTTAACAGAAGCGTTGTTCAAATGAGTGCTTCAAAATAATGAAAAGTACATGGAGGGAATTTCAGAGCTAACTTTTCATTAAGCTTTCATGTAAAATACGCAGCACTCAAGTAATAGAACATTGTCCCTAGAAGAGCCTTTGTTTAAGACAAGTAACACTTTTTTTTGTAACAGCTGAGTGGCAACATCGAATAACACAAAAATGTACATTATAAATTTCATAGGCTTCAATCTTTAAGTCACTTAATTGCTGCTCAACCTCTTCTCTAGCTTCAGTAGGACTAGGTGTGGGAGGAGGAAAAGGTATTGTTTTGTATTAGGGTGGTCTTAGCTAGAATGCTCTGATATGGTGAAAGGAGAAAAAGGAGATTGGTTAGAAGTGTGTTCAGTAAAATAAAAACAGTAGTGATGTGTGCCAGGTAGGATCTCTCTGTTACCAGACAGGCTTTTTTGGTTGGAGGGGAGTGTCCTTGTGAGCACCATGGTGTGGGATGGTGGTAGCAGGCCTGTATTGGCTGTGGGTGGAACTTCAGTTTTCTTGTCCAGAAAAGAAAATTGACAGCGAGGGGAAGAAGAGTCTCTTACTTCTCTAATATTAGACAAGAATTAACATTGTTGTCAAAGTACACTGGCACGTCAGTAAACGAGCCTTGCATCTTTTGGTGCTTAATGTTTCTGCTGTCTCAGCGATGAAGTACTTCAATGTGGTTATGAATAAGTTTCAACAGAACAAGTCCATGAATTGGAAAGTTAATTAAGAAAAGTGGATCTGCTTAGCATAATTTTTAGGTGAATAGGTTGGTGAAAGACCAAAATTTTGATAAACTGTAGTTTAAGCTTTCAGTTTAAATTATGTTTTATATTAGACTTCGTATATTTCTAATTTAGAAATAAAATGTGAATTGTGTGGTGATTTCTGATGTTTCCTTCTAATGCATTTGCCTGAGTCCTTTAACTGTGAGGTTTTTTTTTTTTATTAAATTGTGACGTAAATTCTCTGGAGCTTAAAGGTGAACTCCAGTGACTTGTTCTACAGTTTCAGGCTCCAGTTTTGCACAGCCTTCCATATGGCTTGACCTGTCTTTCAGACAGTGCTTTATTAATCACAGTGGGACCTTAAAATCCCGGGTCTTTTCCTGACTGCTTATAATGTGTAAACACACGCCCACACCTGTGCACGTACATACAGGCAATGGGACTTTTTTTTTTAAGATGGTGTACTGACGTTTTTCCCTAGGTGAGGTAGTAATGTCAGATTTCTTAAGAGCTTTATAGCCCTCTTGCTGTGTCAGACTTTCTTTGTGATAGTTCTGGTAACTAGACAGGAAGATAACCTCACATTGCCTGAAAATTCTTACTGTTCATATTCTTGTAGCAGTTTAGCCACATTGCTGTAGTTGATGGTTTGTAATGTGTCTAGTGAAGATGTAACTTGAAACATGAATTCCCCTTACGGCATTTGAGAAGCCATTAATTCCTTTCCCTTTCCTTACACGTTTTAGGATTGGGAGAACAGATTTTTTTTGTTGTTGTTGTAAAATTAAAAGCTTTGGAGTGAAATGAAGAGCTTTGTTTTCATTAGTGGTAATGGGTGACACAAGGTTAGCATAGTGGTAGTGAAACCTTGCTCTAAGCTAATGTGTCTTCAGCCATGGAAGAAAACCCCATGTGATCAGTATCAGCCTCTGGTTAGCAGGTGTGTGACTGAAGTTTTTCAGTTATCTGCACCATCCTAAGATTTTTGACTAGATGAAGGGAGGGTTTGGTAATGCGTCCTGTCATGAATCTTCCTTTTTCTTTCCATCACTCCCCTGATAATGGAATGAATATTTAGAAGCAGTAGTAACTCTGGATATGGTGCCTGGAGGCAGCTGGATGAGGATGGTGAACGACCAACATCTTAGTTTAGTTTTGTTGTTGGCAAGTAGTAGACAAAATGAGAGTGTGAGCCGATGATTCAAATGCACTGTATTGATTGATCCTTAGTTGGTACTTCAGAAGATCATCTTTTTCTAAAGTTGAATTTTACTTGATACTTGATGTGCGGTTTGTATGGATGCTTTGTATTTACTTAGGTGCATGTATCATGTAGGAAGACTGAGATGATGTAGAAGTTGTATGCGTTATCTAGACCAGCAGCAGGTAACTGAACAGTTGAGAGCTGAGAATCAAAATCTCTCCCATGAGAGCTGCTTCACCCTTTTTAAGTATGTGCTTCTGCTATACTACACCTAAAATACAGTTTGAGGGGTTTCCAATGTCGATGAGCCGCTGTGGTTCTTCATTGAATCTGGAAATACAATAAATTATAACAGTTCACACTTAAAATGGAGACTAACCCTTTAGTTCTACTTTCAATTATTCTAACAGCAAAATTTTGCTTTAAATGTGAGTTTATCACTGTATGTCATTTAACTTCTATGTGACAGTTGTCCACTAGAATTTGTTATTCTACATCTCTTCAACATAATCAGCTTTTCTAGTGTATTTGATGAATTTAAATTCTTATCTCAGAACTTCCGTGCCAGAAATGGGGCCGGAGGGGGAGGGGAGAGGTCTTAACAACAATGTTGATGTTTAAACAGTTCTGCTGCAATGGTTTTTCCATCTATAGGAATTATGAAGACATTGTTTTTGGGGTACGTTTCTGTAGACTGGTACAGTAGGTATAAAAAATTTTTCCTTTGCTTCTTTCACAAGCTCTGGAAATGTTTGATTTCTCTTAAGATACTTTATCATGATTTTTAAGATGTTTTCTCTTAAACAAAAAAGTTCTAATTTCTTATTAATTTTTTGGAGTTTGCTCCTACTTGTCTGCTTGGTCTGGTGCTATTAAAGTAACACTGTGGTGAGATTTTTTTGATACGATAAAATTAGTGAATTAGTGTCTATGCATTTACCTTTTTCCTTTTTCTTCCTGAATATCTTCTGTTTAATTAATTCTTCATTTTTCCTTGAAAATATTCCTTACGAATTCAGAATGCCCAATTGTTTTAGTGCATATATTCCTTTGGACTTCCTTCCCCCCCCCCCCCCCCCCCCCCAATGCTTCTGGTTAACTAGTGTTTTGTTTCACCAAAATTGGTGAGATTAGGTATATGCTTTGGAGAGACTTTCTTGCTGGGAAGGTGGTGTCTTCTTTAGAGATGACAGCTTGTCCCAGGGTACATATAATCAGTTGGGCTTTTTTCTTTGCTTTGCTGAGTTTTAAAATATGAGGTTGATGTTTGAGGTACCTTATTTTTGCTGAGATGCTTGATAAATGCAAGTGAAAAGTTTGATTTCTCCCCCCCAGGCACCCCAAGTTAAAACATAAATTGAATTTGGATAGGAGCTATTCTCAGCTATATTATATATTATTTCATCAGGACTTGGGGTTTGTAGTGTTTCAGAGCAGATTCCTCAACAGAACTAAAAGCTTGATTTTTTGGAAATGCTTCCCTTATTCATTTTTCAGTTGAATTATTAGATGGCTCAGTGAAGTTACTTAAAAATTGTGTGCAGTGAAAAATAAGTGATGCAAAGAGCCTTGGAAAAAATGCACATGTCATGATCTATTTAAGTGTTTTACCATTTAAGGGGGATATCTTCACTTCATCCATGGGTGATTTAAGACAATTTCTCTAAGTTTACATAAAAGTGGAAAATGGAGAAATATGAGGAAACTTGTTGTTAAACCAGTGGCGTTTTCCCCTCACTTAATTATGAACTCTTTTCTCATTGGATCCTTGACTCATTCAGTCTTGGAAGATGGATTGAATTAGTTTGTCATTCAGTATGTTATCTTCGGAATTCATTCTGTAAATGCATGTGTTACATCAGTCTAAATCCAGTACTGAGTGGAATTATTACTCTGGAAAGCACCTATCGAGTTTATTAACACTCTCAGTCTCTACATTTCCCAAACATTAACATATTATTTCTCTCATCACTCTGTAAATTAAAAGGCTTGTGTTGTCTTTTGTTTTATTGCTGAAGAATTGAGGCACAAAGGCTCTAAACTTCAATTTTTCAATGGATTTCTATTAGATGTTCAGGTGTTACAGACACAGCTTATGTTGGCATAAGTTGCTGTTGTGCTCCCTCGCTCTTTCTCAGTTTTGCCTTTATCTCGGTACCCAGAAGAATGAGAGGAGGATGAAGAGGTTAATCTGAAAATTGGTGACTTCTCCAGCAACATATGTGAGTAAGATGCAGAGAGAATGAACTTCTCAGGGGTTCTATGTAGCTGCCTTAAAACCCAGAGATTTCTCTGACTTCTGCGGCTCTGTTTCTTTTCTTCTGCAGCAAATAAAGTATGGACAGTTTTGCTTTGTGGTACCTCAGTTGATGACTGTTTACCCAGGGGACTTAGTTTGATGCGAACAAACTTTAGTTTGATGGAAATGAAATTACAGTGGAAAATAGATTACTCTGAAAATCCCAAATTCTATAGGAGAAAAATGACAAATTGAGCCTCTGACAAATATAGAGAGCATGTTCTGTCTGTCTCTTGTCTCACACAGACAGGAAATTTTGTTATGTGAAAATTCTTTTGCTAAATAGTAGTAGGATGTTGACTGCCACAGTGGGTACAGTTGCTGTGTTCAGTTACTCATACTCTGTCATCTCTAATTCCAGTTTTTTAACCTGAATTTCCAGATAATATTTGAATTGTGCAGTCTTGTTTATAGTTTCATAACTCCGGCCTTTTTTTTTGTCAGAAGTAAAATTTTTGCTAGCTTCTGTGTTTTACATCATCTGCATCACCTGCTGTAGCTTTGTCACTGATTTATGTATTTGTGGTCAGATTGTTCAAAGTGTTACTGCTAAATCAATTTTCCTGACTCATTGTGATCTGTTAAGTATTCCACTGGCTTTATCATAATTTCCAGGGCAAAGTCAGGTTGTTTGTTGTTTTGTTTTGGTTTTTTTTTTCCCCCTTTACTTTCTTAGACTTCTCACACTTAGTGTTATTTGCTCCGGCTACTTAATATTTCTTTCATGACTGAACTTGGGCTGTTCATGAACTGACATTCCTGGCATCTACCATATACTAAATAGCTTTCTCTGTGTGTATTTTCCTGTGATATCCATTATACTTGAGAAGAATTTTGGTCTTCATGACACTTCCGTGTTGTCAAGACTCATCTCTGCTCTAATGTATGTGAACACTTGTTGCTATCATAGCTAAGTGTGTGCTAACTGTAATTATCCATATTCTGTTTCCTTCCTTTTTTTCAGGGTAAATTTCATGATAGATTTGCACTGATGAAAGAGTTGATTCTATTCATGGTTATGTATTCTTACTGTTCCTCATGCCGTTGTTAGTGTTCATATGGCATGTGATGCAGCTGAAAACTAAAACGATTTTCATTCCTTTCCCCCAGTTACCTTTGAGCCAGATTGGCTTCTTGATCTGTCTGACTATGTGGTGACGCAAGGGCTAATACTAGTGGTGAGAATGTGGTTAGGATGAAAGTGAGCAAGATCACCCTCCTTTTCCTCTTGTGACAGCAGAGACTTACCTGGTTTCAAACAGGCTGTGAAGCTGTACCTTCAGCTAAGGCTTGTCCACATGCAGAAATACAATGAAACTTCTGTTTTAAAATTTACCAGGATATAGTACTCTCACTGGGGAATAAGATTGTTTTTTTTCTCACCGAGATTCCAGCAATGGAAGCAGAAAAGATCCGCGTGCGCACTGCGGTGGCAAAACTACCTTATGAGAGTTCTATTGCTGTTACTTTGTGCTAGATTAAACACTGTCCTTAAGAAGAACGGTTACGGCATTCTTCTTGTCTCTCTTGGCCTGTTGGTGGATTCAGCTGAGAACTGGTATCTCTGTAGTCTATTTTGTGTACTGAAGGAAGGTGCTCTTTAGCAAGGGGGTTTATGGGATTTAGCAGTTAACCATTTTGAGTGCAGGGAGATTAGTAGTAATGTGTGGTTTGGATTTTTTTTTCTTTGTGGTGGTGGGTTTGGTTTTTTTTGAAGGACTTTTTGGTTTTCAGGCAGCGGAAGCAGAGTTTTTAAACCTGTCCTTAGGACATGGTAGTAGTAGTTCATTATTTCCAGCATTTTTCAATTAAAAAGGTTAGAACCTGCTTTTTGATAGGTTTTATAGATACAGGGATATTAAATTTCCAGGACAGTGGAATCCCTTTTTGGTTCTGTGGAGGAGTGGGTATACTGGAAATAATTCTCCTGTTCCCAACCCTGCTTTGTTCTTAATGTACTTTCTAGGGTCTTCCTTACTTGTTCCTATCCAATTCCTCTGCTATTTACCTTTTTGCATTTATGTCAAACTACAGCCTTCATTGTATTGGCAGAAGGAGCGTTTAGACAGAAGACAAAACTGCTGTTCCTGTTGCCACCTCTCATTTCCCTGCAGTGAGGCCAGCATTTTGAGGGGCAGTTGTTATACAAGTTCTCTGGAGCAGATAGATCATTTTCAGTGATTTCTTGAGCATTCAGTCTGCTTAGGCAGATGGTTTGTATGAGTTTAGTTGGAATGGGGCATGTTTAAGGCAGACAGTCTTAAAAGAAATTAGCTTATAACGCCTCCAGTGAGTTTGTGCAAGCTTGGTTTTTCAGAACAAGTTTTCTGACTGAAGTGGTTTTAAGGCAACAGGAAATGGCAAAATGTTTACTTGCAGGTAGCTAGCATGGAACTGTACAAAGATCTCCAGGCTGAGTTAGGCAGTCGGTACACTGAAAACTAGTTGGAAGTTTGGCTAAGTTTGTTAAGCAGTTATGAAGAAGCTTATTGAAACATGAATTTTAATGCTGCTATAACTTCCTTCTGTATTTGAGACATTTTATATTATGCTTGATGATGATGAAGGTAGTGCTTGAGTTCCTGTGCTTAGTTTGTGTTTTCTGATTGAACATTAAATGAAAAGTAGAGGATTTTTTTTTTAAAGTAAAATTAAAGCTAGCACAGTAGTGGGAATACTTAGATTTAAAGCATTTCAAAATACCTACGTATTTCATAAAGTTAATTTTGTCATGATTCAGGAATGCAAACTGCTTCCAACTTAATATCTGGTTTAGGTGCTGTACCATGCTTTAATTATTTGCAGTTAACCAAGCAATAAGTTGTATTAATTTTATGCTTTAACGGAAAATTTCTGTAATGTGTCGAGAATATCACAGGATATTAGGAGTATAGACTAATAATAAATTAATAATTTTCATGTAATGTTTAACATAGCCCTTAAATTCTCCATGGAAAACACAAAGGCAGTCAGAAGGGGCTAGCCCGATTTTTCCAGGCTAACTTTAAACTTCACTTTTCTAACAGAAGCTTTATACTATAAATTGTGGTAGTGGCATTGGATACTGCACGCTACGGTCATATGTCAGGTGCTGCATATGAGCATGGTTTAACAAAGAATAGGGCACAAGTAAAATGTAGACATAACGATGTAGTAATATCTGTAATTCATTAGCTGAATGGCTTTAGACAACATCTCAAATACTTACAGTGCTGAGTTTAGCAAAGCCTTAAGTGCCATATACTATAAATAATTTCATCTTTTAAAGCCATAAGTGGAATGAACCTGGAAGATGCCGTTATGCTTCCCATTGGATACTTGAGACAGAATGAAGGTAGCAAAAGCCATTCAGCACCTAGCAGTAGCCTGGTAGAATGTATGAACCTCATCGGAAATAACAGAAGCAACAATGTATTTGTGTCTTGGAGGAAACCAAGGCTAGGGATGCCGCTGAACATGAGAAACGATGATTTGGACGTTTGTACGGTTCGGTGGGGTCTTCCAAGGATGAAATGTTGAAGTGTAACTTCCTCTTTTGCTCTGTTCCCCAGGAAGGACTGAAGTTGTGAATAATGTTAAATTGCTCCAGTATAGCAGGTCAAAGGGACCGTTTTGATTTAAACTTTTTTCATAATGTTTTTAGATTTTTGTCTGCAATTAATGTTATCTGTAATCCTTAGGCAGTTGGACTAGATGATTGTTTTAGGCCCCTTCCAGCTGAAAAATAATTCTGTTCTTAAATATTCTGTTCTATTCATTGAAGTAGGAGGTGGACACTTGATAGTTTTAGCTTCACCAATCCTGCCTACAAAATTTTGCTAAAAAATTATCAAGGGTTTGAGCCCAGCTCCCAAAAAGAAGTGAGATAGTTTGTGGATGCTTTTTGGAATTTACAGACTCATGTTCTTGTCTAGTTAACCTCAGGACTGATTTAGAGAGGAATTATAGAATCTAATGCAACCTAAAATAACAATAAAAACTTCCTGTGTAAGCTGCAGAACTAAAGTTCTTGGATATATATCAATGGTTTCACTGCTACTCACACAGTATCAGATATAAACCCCAAAGCTTTTATGAAGTTAGAAGTCCAAGGATTTTATCATGAAGGAAGAAAGAAATATCCATTCCTAAAGATGGAATTGAAGGAGCTTTTGAAGCGGTCAAGAAACTGGTGTTTGCAGTTTGGAGGAGAAAAATCTGTGTAGATGCATCAACATCTCTCTATTTTGTGTCAAGCGAAATGTGAATATTGCAGACTTCTTATGGCAAATCTGAATACAACGAGGGAAAAGAACCCCACATTCTTTGCTGTGAAATGATGTAATGTCTGAACACAAACAAAATCAAGTAGGCTTAAGCTACTGCGAAGTGTAGTATTGATTGCACTCGTCTCAGAGATGACACAAAAGTGAGACTGGCAGCTTTTTACAAACCGAATTTTTTGCCTTGGTTTAATTTGCTTTAGTACTTCAAAAATGGGTACTGCTCAACACAGAAACGTGAAAGTAATAGATCATTTTCTTAGCAGAGTTGTCTAAGAGGTTACATGTTAACAAAATCAGATTTGATTTGTTTGTTTTAACGTTACTTTGTAGAAGCTAGTATACTTCTTGGGTTGTACGAACTGACTTTCTTGCTGAGTTCTTGCTTTCAAGAAAACTAGACTTTGGTAAAAATGGTGTTTACTGCTCTTTCTCTGGCACGATTGAACTCATTTTAAGAGCCTTTTGCTAAAGTGCTTTTTTGGCTTTGTTTTTTTGATGCTGAAGATGTACTGGTATTCTTTCCTGTGCATAGTTGGGAGTAATTTTTTTACACCCTACTATTACTGATTTTGTTTCAAACCTATTGAACCTAGACCTTCCTCCCCAGTTAGTTCTGTATTTTGTCTATATATCTGCTCTCTGCTTTAATTTCCAGTGCAAAACCATAACAGTGTCATGGTACTTGTATCTTCCAACATATGAGGAATCAATGCTGAACCCCATTCAGTGGGAGAATTGCAATGGATGGATATACTACTTCATTGTTACCCAGTGTTCTGAGAGTGCATTCAGCATCCTGCCTTCTCGCTTGCTGTGAAGAATAGTGTTACTGAATATATTATTCTTTATCATTTATACTTTAAAGTTATGTTTGAAGATGGTTTCTGTGTATGCACGTTATTTTTAATTGAAAGTGTAGCTATATATAGTTGGTAGTGATATCAGCTGGTCGTCTTAACTCTGTGCGCTATTTCAAACAGCCAAGAAATGTTTTCTTGTGTGACTAGCGAAAGATTTGCAAAACACACATTTTAGATGTATTGGTTCTGTTCTTTAAGTCTACAGCTTAAAAGCTCTTAGCATGAAATAATACCTTACTATATTTATAACTTCAGGGTTCAGAACGGAAAAGGAAATACTATGTCACATGGGGAAAATTGTGTACTTCTCAAAAGTTGTAGGGAAAAGGCAGGTCTCCACTGGTATTTCCAGTTTGGTTTATGTGCTTGATTTGTCAATTACAAATACAGTTCAGATAGTACTTTTCTGGTGGCTTCTGAGCTCTTTTTTCTCCTTTCATAGGCCCAAAAGTTGAAGAGAGTAGAAATAGCAGTCTTAAAAGGACATCTTTATTCCCTTACTGCAAGGGGATAAGATAAATAGCAGTTGGAAACCCCAGAACAGCTAGGCTGCCTTGGAAGAGGATGGTCTCTGGTGTTCTGTCCTATGGCCAGTCTTGTAATGGGTTCAAATATTTGATTCAGCATGTTGCACTCTCATTGGCAGCTAATTGGTGTGAAGGGTACCTTTGTTGCTACTTTTTTTTCCCCTGGATGTAAAGACTGTATTTCACAAGTTTTCTGAACCACTGCTAGATACTGTTACAACTAATAAAAAAGAAAACTTTCAATGCCAGTACAGAAATATAGTTTACATCTGTCTGCTCTTATGAAGAATATTAATTGGGAAGAATTGTAGGCTGTACTGTGCGCATCCTCATGGAGAAAAAACATGGGGATGAGTCCTACTGTGTAAACTTAGGTGTCTGGTCTGTTGTCTCTTTCAGACTTTGTAATACATCCCATTCTGTACACTCCCAAAGGTCTCATTTTATAGTGTGCTTCACCAACTAGTAGGAAGCCATTCATACCTCAATGCTGAGAAATTTTCAAATTTCCTCTGTTCCCTAGTTCTTTGCTGTAAATATTCATGTCTTACTGAGAAAAGCCTTCATTACTTAAGTGCAATTAAGCTTTTTTTTTTTTGCTACCCTTAATACTGAGAATGTATTTTGATTTTTCACATTGACTTTTGGGCATCCAGTAATAGCACTCTTTGTAGCAAAAAGGCAGAACAATCAAGTTGAATATGAAATAACATTAAAGGTTAATTATCCCTCTTTTAAATTAAGTCTCATAGTGTAACATCTTGCAATTACTAGCATTTGGATTAATGCTTTAAGGAACAAAGATGTCCTTAAAGTGTTCTGGACAGTGAACTTTGCTTATATAGCTTGGAGAGGTGTAACAATGACATCCATTTTAAAATTGGATGAACAGCTTGAAGTATTTGGTATGGCCATGACCAAACGACAGATTTAATAATCAGAAATAAGGAACCAACAGCATTTAATCAGTCTTTGGTGCAGTCTTTAGGCATAGTATTTTCTTGAGGTAGCGATAAGTAGACATGATATAATAATATTTACTCCATAGACGATAGAGTGACAACTGCATATGTGTACTGCTTTTAATCTAGAATATTACTTAAATGTAAACATTAAACCATGATTTGTCCTTGCGTACAGTGTTGTACTGCTGCCTGGAAAAGACTGAGATTGCAGTTGGACCTGCCATATCAATTCAATCCTAATTGGCTGTATTGGCAAAACCACATTTTTTGGGTTGCAGAAGGGCAGCCTCCTGCATAAATAAACTGTAGCATAATTGGAGAAAAATATAGCATTGTGTTGTTTAGCAGCACGAGATTGACTCTGACTCTGCCTGAAATAAATGTACATACTAAAGTTCTTGGATCTGTTCTTTTTGTTTTGTTTTTTTTTTAATTTTTTTTGAGGTTGTTCCCTGTTGTACCTCATTCTTTTAATACAAGGTGAAAGGAAGGCTTGCCTGCTTCTTTGAATGTTCATTGCGAATTCAAGAGAAGGGCTGCATAGTATGTGAAAGTCATAGTTCAAAACATTTAAGCAATTTTTAAAATGGGTGTTACCATTTTCCAGATAAAAGTGACTTACCAGGTTTGCTTTTCTTAGGTTATAGTGTATGCATTTACCAGTACTACTTCTGTTCACTTCATTTTGTTCTCAGAAAGTCTAGTTTGTTTTACTGTTGTAACCGAAATCATAATTTCCCAGCATAAAAACCCACATTACCTAGCTACTTACCAGTACCTTGACTGTAGTTTCTTAATCACTTGGAAATGTTTAAAACAAGAATTTAAATAATAGAATTGCAGTGGCTGTAAATTTTATGTCCCTCCTTCTTCAGTCATTGAGGTATATTGAATATAAGTGAGGATACAGTTTCATACCAGTTGAGCCAGTGTAACTCCCATTGAAAGCTCCTGAGAGTGGAGGAATGGTAATACTGGGTGAGAGGCCCAGTCTTGCTAAGCACTCTCTGTGACAACGGTCTGAAACATACACCTACAGAAAAGCATGGCAGCAAGGCCACAGCTCACCGAAGGGAAGGTGGTTAATTGTCTTTAACATTTGCTGATTTTGTATGTAAGGCATCGACTGCTTGCTTTCTGAGTGCTGTATCTTTGGCATTCTTCTCTATTTACTGTCATCTGAGCAAAACGCTCCTTCAGAATAGGAACAGAAATTGATGTTTCTGTCTGGCAGCCAGAACTAAGTGTATGATCTGGAGACCTGATCTCTTGTTATGTTTTCTGGGAAAAACCATCATGTACCTTAAGTAAGCAGTGGTATGCCATCTATCCATTAAATGCCTCAAGAATTAGTGGCAAGTGAATATCTTGGAGAAAGACACTTGTTGCTGCTGTCCAGTTCCCTTTCAGGGCTTGAGCTTCATCGATTATTGCCTTGAAGTAGGACAGTCCTTTGAGTAGTGTAAAGGATTTCCTTGGGGTTTTTAATGTCTTTTGGGAAGTTATTCCATGTGGAAACAAGAAGTTAATAGATTTTTGAATACATTAGTTTTGTTACCTTGACATGCAGAGCCACGTCCTGGGTTCTCAGACTTAGCTTGAATATGGTTTGCTTTCGTTAGAATTTCTTGAGCTCCAAGCTTGGCATTTCAATGAGAATTATATATCAAGACTGAATAACTTCTGGTGGAAGCGGGTCAGCTTTAGCCAGAGAAGCCTGAGGAGAGGCTTTACTTCCAATCACCTGAAAAAGGAATTGGAGAACCATAAGCTTAGGCTACTTGTTATGCCAGAAACAGTTAAATGCAGACAGATTCTGCTCTGCTTATCAGTATGTCTCAAGTCTGGTTACATGAGAAACTAGTACCATTGTCCAGTTTTCTGTTTGGAAACTTTTTTTTTCAAAAGATGAAATAATAATCCACCTGGTTTTGCTGTAACAGAACTATAATAATAATAAACTGCTCTTTATGTCAATAAGCCTTCTTTATCTAATTGTTTGGGTTTGGTTTTTTTCTAATAGCGATGGGAGAAATACTGAGTTCTCTATCCCTGTTCTTGAATTATGCCACATATATGAGTTCTTTAGTTCTCTTAACACAGGGTATTAATATGGTATTTTCATTTATTTGAGGCTGTTGAACTTTGTTTTCCCCAAATCTTATTCATGTTAAGGCTTCAATCTTTCAATGTTCTCAGAACTTTAAATTTTCAACCTATGAATTTCATAAGCCCCCATGTTCTAAAAACTGTGTGGAAGACAATAGGATCAGGTTGTCACACCTGTAAGTCCATAATATAGATAATAGTCATATTTGTTGCTCAAGGAGGAGGAAAGACCATTGCTTAAAACTAGCATTTTCTGCAGCATATCTCTACAGTCTCTTCAGCTTAGAATGCTGCCTAGCTGGTACTTGAAGACCTGAATGCATTTAGATGACTCCTTTGAGACCATATTTATAGGGTTGAGAGTTGTGGGTCCCTCTGCTTTGCCCTTGACCTGAAAATAAGTGGTAATGCTTCTGTGCTTTCACTGCTTGCTTAAATTCATGTGAATGCTAGGAGCAGGAGCATCTTGTACAAAATGGTCACATACCATTAAGTAGATGTAGCTTAGCTATGATTAGTCTCAACGTTAAGCTTTGAAGTTAAAAAAAAAGAAAAAATCCTGAAAGAACTGAAGTATGTTTAAGGACATCCCTCTTTATTTAGTCGTATGATATTGAGGGCAAATAGAATTGTACATTTGCATGGGTGTTCTCAATGTTCCAGAAACTTACGCTGCCAAGTGTCTTAATTTCAGATGTATGATATGGAAAGATCAATGAAAAAGATTACTTGAAGTAACCTATTTTTCAATGAGAATAGTTTTAGTTCATAACAATTACAGTTACTCAAAACCTGTCCTTACTGTATCCCTTAAATTTATTGCTCTGAAATAACGTGTTGGAGCCTGATGCAGTTGACTAAGTCTCATGTACACTCAATTCTTTACTAGGAGAAGGAATCCAAATTAATTGTCTTTGTAAAATACACTATTTGAAATAACCTTTTCTCTGTGCTTATCAGGTGTTCTTTAAAGGTTGAAAGTTAGACACTTCTTGCTCTACTGAATGGTAGCTTAATGACAAGTTTTTCATTAATCATTGAATACATTTCAATTTTAGTGCATGTCAGTGTTAATGAGCAAATTGCTGGGACCACCAGTTTTCCTATTATTTAAATAATTTCCTCCTTCCTGAAAGAGACAAGGCACAGAGAAGAAAGAAAATTATAAGTGTGTGGGGGTGTGTAGAGATTGTAACTACTGAACTAGGTCAGTGTGACAGTTTTGAGGGAGGTGTTTCTAGATGAGAAGGCGTTTTGATTGAACTAAAGGAATAGGGTAGAAGGTTAGATTCCTGCCTCTGGAATCTTTAGACTAGAATCATGTAATAACCCTTGTGATGAGTCAGTATTTATTAGGATTTTAAGAAGGCAGTTCCCAGAATCCTATATGAAACAAATCTGTGACACCTTTCAACCTAGAATTTGTGTTACTGCAGTTAAGCTTTTTTGCAGTCCGGCACTTATGGTGAAAAAGCACATCTTCTGTGACATCCTGTTAAAATAGAAACATCATTCTGTAAATAATGCTGGAGGAAAAAAAAATTGTTTTTCCTTAGCATAGTTGTATGATTTGTAGAAAGCTCTGTTGTTACATGTTGAGTAGACTAGTATCCTGGCATACATTGTTACCACACTGCAAAGTAGATTTTGTGGTATATATTCTCCCTTGTACATAACCAGAAAACTTTTTAAATAAAGGAAAGATAGGTCTGTGTCCCTAGCTAGGGCTTAGATAATGCACATGAATAATAAATAGTATTTTGAGGTCTGCTACTTTCATCTGTCACCTTGCATCCGCTTTTTTTTCTGAGACTCTCTAGCTAATTTTGAAGAAAGGCTGCATGTATTGGAGTATTTCCGTTACTTTTGAGGAGACAACTTTGAGAAACTCAGATGAAAGCTGTTCCAGAAGTCAACTGTATTAGAAAATTATGTGTGTTCCTTGATCATTGCATGCTAAAATGCCATTCTTTGTATTTGCTGTTACATGTTATCCTGTAACAGAGTAATATGTACATATTTGCTTCTTATCTAGCACTTACATATGAACCTATGTCTGATGTTTTTTTTCCTGGTTTTTGAAAAGGTACTTGATTTCCTTTCTTCCCCAACAAAATGAACCTATTCTGCCACACGGGTGAGGTTGCTGGCTGTGGAATCTCAGGTGAGGCTTAGATGTGCAGCTATACTGAATGTCTGAGCCTGGAATCAGAGGCCCCTCCTGGAGGGCAGTACCGTGTCCAGCATCCTCTGTGCAGTCTGCTAGTGCTCTGATGGAATGCTCCTTGCAGCCGGTGGTGTCTTCTAAATGGGGAGCATGTGGAGTCAAAAACCTATAGTTGCCTTTTCCTGGTGTTACTAAAATTACAAGGAGTCAAGTGAAGCAAAAGCTTGACTTATAATTTAGTGGTGCATCAGGGTGACATAAGGAGATGGCAAAAGCATGGCAAATGGGAATTTGCTCGGTTGGCAATCAAAAGCAAACATCAGTGGGATTCATTTGACTTGGTCTTCATAGCCTCATACATCACTTGATCAACAATGGACTAGTTAGTTTGTTGTTTATAGGTGTTTGTCTCCATCTTGACACTATCAAAACATCCCTTCAAAGCTTTGGGTAAAGGCGATAATTTTTTTAACATGGCTTAGTCTGCCGAATCCAAAATCAAATATAGTAGAAATGAGACTTATATAAAAATTAATATAGAGTCTCCATTAGAATTCAGCATGATACAAGCAATTGGAATTGGTTCTGTTGGGCTGTCTGTGTACTCAAAACCAAGGTGTCACCGCATCAGTTTACATTTGTTTACAAATAATCTAATTAATTGTAAATAGGTGTAAAGGCTATTCTTGAGCTGAGCCAACTGTGCCTTTAGAGTTTTAACTCTAAAAAATAGAAATTGAATAATCTGATTTAAAGAAGTGATGGGAATTTAAAATGTCATGGTTAATCACTTCTAAAGAGATTAAAGCAGTAGTGTGTTTTCTGTGGACATGCAGTTTTGATACTTTCTCAAAAAGGTAAATGGTTAAGTTAGTGGCTGAAAACAGGACTGGTAAATTACTCCCTTCTAATACTGTTTAAAGTGCATAAATTGTACACATTTGTATACTCTGTAATTAGAAGGAAAATACCTGAACACGGATATCCTTGCAATTTAGAATATGCACATACTACAAGAAGCAATTGGACCATTTACTGGAGACAGGATGGTTTTAGTTAGCTGCAGCATAACTTGAAGTTACTTTTTTATCCTTGGGGATGTCACACAAATGGAGAGGAGAAGTGATGAACTCAATTAAGAAGTTGGCCTTGTCTTATGTACATGGCCAAGTCAAGTGGACTTCTCTGGAGGCCTTGAAATACAGTTTTCTGGGAATATAATTTAAAGAAAATACATAGAATATCATGATTAGAGTCCTAAGCACAGTCACTAAATAAGAGGAAGAAAAAGGTATGTTAGTCCTTAATACAAATGGTCTGGTTTAATAGTGTCTAAAAAACTGTATATTTTCGTTACACAGATTTGTTTTACTCTGTGAATTTACAAGATTTTGAGTAAGTTGGTTATTTCAGTAGTAGTTTTCTTGTATCTCCTATGTCACTCACCTTGAGTAGAAAGGAATTTACAATAATGCTTTGCCCAGACTGTTCAGATAAGCCCAGAGGTAAAATCTGAGGCTAAATCCCTGCTAGTGTAAGTCAGCCTAACAGGAGAGCTGCATTTTTGTCCTGGCTCCCTGGCTGGCATTAGGATGAATATTCTCTGGCCTTGCAGTATGCTAGTTCAGGTTATTAAAGAAACTGAAGAATAATCACAGCTACCTTAAGTTTGGGGGGTGGTGGTAGTGGTGGTGTTTGTTGTTATTGCCTTTACTACTCTGAACTGATTCACTTCATGATGGTTCACCAGAAGCATTAGAGTAAGAAAGATGAGACTGAAGCAGCTTGGACTTGATGTAAGTTATTGTGGAACCACAGCTGCCGGTGGTCACTCCTTTCCGCAGTTTAAGCTAATCTAGACCATGACTGTGGCTGAAAGGAGCTGTTCCACAATTTTCCTGCTTCTTTGCTACCTCACTCCTTGCACCAGCACAAGTTTTTATGGGGCCATGTCGAGAACCAGATCTGTTCAGGAAGAACGATGGTGATTAAGGAAGGTTTGTTGTGGTAGTTGGCTTAGGGCTGTTGAAAAGTACAATGTAAGTTGGCAGAAGTTTGATTTCATTGGGTTATGCAAGCACCTAGAAGCCTCAGTCAGGTAGTGCAGGGGAACTGACTGCATTGAACTGCAGTAGACTGCAGCGTATATGTGTATATATATATGTGTGTGTTGGTATACATATATGTGTGTGTGTATATATAAGTAGGAAACTTAGTCTTGCTAATACTTTCTATCTAGTGATCTTTCTAAACATCAATAGAAAACAATTATTCAGGAGGGCATTTTAAAAAGAGCAGCAATTAAAATAAGTTTATTTTTTTAAATTGCATTTAAAAAATCCATTTCTTCCTAAAGAAAATTTGAGGTGGTAATGTCTTTGTTCTGGACTTAGCAGGTTTACTAATCCCTATGAATATGAATTCTAAAGGGTGGGGATGGATTACCATAGACTGTGTTCAAAGAATACAGTTTTGTTCAAAACTGAACACTATTTTAGTGACAGTAGAGATTTCTGAATTTGTGCTGTTAATATTGAGACTGGGCAGGGGAGAAATAATGTATTCAGTCAAAATTTTTATTGTGTATGTAATGGCTTGCAAATTTGCACAATTTAGGAAAGGATTTTAAAGTGTCTTGGAGAAAGATAACAGCACTGAAAACTAATTTGAGATGAGACGTCATAATAAAACACTGACAAATATGCACAGTGTTGCAGCAGAAATTTCACTCTAACTCGTCACCTTGAAGCTTTTGCTGATTGGATCAGGATCTTCACACTGCCAAATGAATCTTGCTGAAAGCTCATCCAGTTCTTTCTACCACCATACTTGGCTTTTGAACTTTCTGAGTACTGTTGTTGTTTTACGTGGTGCTTGGAAGTCTGAGTTACTCTGGAAAGTTATGTTCCTTCTTCTGTGGTTATACAGTGCCCTGTGGTATAGAGCGGAATTGCTGTTATAACTTAATGCAACTTTTTATTTCTGTATTGAACATAATGAAGTTGAAACTGTGATTATTGAACTGTTGGTATATCGTGATTACAAGAACAACAAATAAATCTGATGTCAGAATTTTCTTCATATAATCCACTAAAATAGTTGGTGGGGATGTGATGGGCTTTGCAATGGGCCTGAAAGGCCAGTGGGCCCTGGCTTTCATAGGCATGTGCTGGAAGAAGGGAATACAGGTCAAATGCCCATGGTAAATACTGACGTGCTAATAGAAGAAGTTTGGCTGTGGGGCCTCTAACTCATTCCCTCTCAGACATCTGTAGTTTGACAGTGTCAGGAGGAAAGTATTGGAAAAGATGACAAATTTGGCTTGTTTGCTCTTAACCAGGTTCTCGATCAACACCTTGAATTCAAATTGAAAAAAATCTACTGTAGCAATTCAAGCACAACAGAGTCAGAATAAACAGCTGCATTTTGGAATGTGTCAGTTTCTCAGTGGTATAGACTTAATTATTAGTGTAATTTTTACTTAGAACATAAAAATAATTTTAATTATTTCAAATGTTACCACTTTCTGATGCCAGTCATACTCAATAAAAAGAAATACTAAGTCTAAAATACAAGATTCTTTATAGCAGTGTATTTGGTTTTGTAGTGCTCTTGTCCAGGTATGGATTACTTCTATATGCTTGTGTCAATAGAGCATTTTTCTCCCTCTCCCCAGGTTATGCAATGGTCTCTGCAAGATGGCATGTTCTGGAGTTGGAGCTTTTTAAGGCAAGCATATGCTGGTACCTCAGCTTTACTAAGTGGACTATAATTTCTTCTCTCACAACAACTACATAAGCAGACAAAATTGCAAAGATCTGCCCTGTGTCGAGTATGACAGCCACGACTCGTGGCTCTCCAGTAGGAGGGAATGATAGCCAAGGCCAGGCTCCTGATGGACAGTCCCAGCCTCCCCTCCAGCAGAATCAGGTATGATGTTAACAATCAAGTTGTCTAAAAATAAAGGGGTTATTCTTTTAGAAATAGTGTTTCTGAATTATTTGGGTTTGTGTATTCCTAGAGATGTCTAGTTAGATTTTTTTGGGGGGTATGTCTGGAAGTACAAAAAGATTTTGAGGGCCGAAGGCAGTGCTACTGGCAAAGTAGATACAGTTAGGGAGCACTGCATTGCAAAAGATGCTCCCTTTTCAGGCAGTGGCGTAGTTCTTTCAAGCATATGTGTTTTGGATAAGAAGCTGTCTTGGAATAATATCAGAAGCTTCCTCAGAACCATGTTTTAGACTTACCTGCCACAGACTGGTAAAACTGCTTGCCATGAGTTCAGTTTATACTCAGTTCTGCAAAAGCACTTTTTGGTTAAAACATCTTACAAGCAGGTATCAGCTCACTAAGACCAGCTTCATCTAGGTCTCCATTCATCATACTAGACTTCTGAACAACCTAGCATGTTTCTGTTGAACGGGTTATCCTGCTTTCAAAGGACAAGCAAAAACTTTCAACTACTGTGCTATAATGTGATGATTCTTCTTTGCTGGGGAAAAAATCCGAGAAAAGGTGCTTTCAAACAGTGCAGCCAAACCCATTTAAAAGAAAAGCCACGCTACGCTTTGTCGTTTAATTTCAGTATCAGGAAGGTATTTAATACTATAAGGTTTAATGGTTGTTACTTCCTGAGAATGAATTGTTCTTTGGAACATGTGTGGTGGGCTGACCCTGGCTGCCAGATAGGCCCCCACCCCATCACTCACTCCCTCTACCTCAGTGGGATGGGGGAAAGAATCAGAAGGGAAAAATGAGAAATTGTATGGGTTGAGATAAAGGCAGTTTAATAAGTGAAGGGGGGGGCGGAACAAGTGATGCAAATTCAGTTACTCACCACCAGCTGATGGATGCCCAGCCAGTCCCCAAGCAACAGCTATCTTGGAAAAAAACCCTCCCACCCCTTTTATTGCCAAGTGTGACACTATATGCTATGGAGTTTCTCTTTGATCAGTTCAGGTCAGCTGTCCCAGCTGTGTCACCTCCCAGCCTCCTGCCCACCCCCAGCCTACTCACTGCTGGGGTGCAAAATGAGAAACCCAAGGCCTTGAATCTGTGCAAGCCCTATTCGGCAACAGCCAAAACACTGGTGCGTTATCAATACTATTTTGGTCACAAATCCAAAACCTAGCACCATAGAGGGTCCTGTGCAAAAAATTAACTCCATGCCAGCCAGATGCAGTACAACATGTGAAAAATGTTCTTGAGGTTTTGGTTCTCCCTTGTCCTCCTATATCTTGCTGTTCTGATTTGAATCTTTTTTATTGTCAGTTCATCTTATTTCTATATACAAATAAGCATGCATCTACAAAATGCATTGTATTTTGCATGGCCCATCAAAATGGGCTTAACTAACCATGTTCTTGGAGGTTGGTTAGTAGCCAGCTGTAGTAGTGTACTCATTTTTAGCAAAATTTTTAGAAAATGGTTTTCATTATCGTTTTTTTTCTGTGCTGTTGCTGAAGTTCGTGTCTCTACCTAAAATAGTAATATCTTCTGCAGAAGATTTGTGAAAACTGGAGCATCCCTGTAGTCTTTATTTTCACCTTCTAGATAGGTGGTCTGCTGAAAGTAGTAGTCTGTTACAAAACCTCCCACTTTCCCCACTGGGAAAGCAGCTTAATTTTTAAACTGTTGAGGTAGCGTATAGCACATTTTATGCTCTAGTTCTTGTTAATAAAGCTGAAATAATATTTATTATATTTCATGATGACAGGTACTTACTTCAGGTGATTTTTAAAAAAAATACAATGTGAATGAAAAATGTCAAAATGTGGCACGTAAGTGCAGGCCGTATTTAAAGTATATTCCATAACAATTTTAGACTTCTTCACCTGATTCTTCCAATGAGAACTCCCCAGCTACCCCGCCCGATGAGCAGGGCCAAGGAGATGCTCCACCCCAGCTTGAAGATGAGGAGCCTGCTTTTCCACACACAGACCTGGCAAAGTTGGATGACATGATCAACAGGTACTTTCACACTTTTTCAGAGGGTGTAGATTATTTGTGCAAATATCTTGATAGCAGATTTGGGATTCCTGCATCTTTGTTTCACTGGATTTCTTGAAATACTTCTTAAAATTGGGTTAGAGTTGTAAAGAGAAAGAGGCTCAAATCAGAGTTCGTTTTGTTTGTGTTGTGTTTTTTTTTTTTTTAATGGAGTGCTCATTAGGGCCTTTAAACATGTATTTTCTTACTCTCTGTTAAAAGCATTACAAAGGGGCAATGATTATTGATTTTTAAGAAGCACAGTTGAAATACAGGGGTCTTTGTTTTGTTTTTGGATATAGGCCTCGATGGGTTGTTCCTGTATTGCCGAAAGGGGAATTAGAAGTTCTTCTAGAAGCTGCTATTGACCTAAGTAAAAAAGGTAAGCTGAAAAGACAGTTAATTATTATTGGGCTGGTGAAGTCTTTTCTTGTTCTTTTCTTCCCTGGTGGAAGCTTAAAAATTCTCAATTATTTCTGTTACAACCCTGGTCCTGAAAATTGTGACAGAGTGGTATGCAGAACCTTCATACGTCAGAGATTTTAGAAAGCCATCAATGTATTTAGAAATTAGGTGCCTTAGCATGAGTAGGGACCTCAAATAAGCTCACAGCAATAAACATCTGGTCATTCCTGTCCTACCTGTTTTCTGTATTCACTTTGATATCGGACCTGGTGGGTTTGGTCTCTATAACAGATACTAAAACTCAAAGAATTATATTTTTTAAAAAAAGAAATTGCTATAATCTGCATTTCCAAATGCCTTGCCAGAAATTTTTGTTCAAATCTGGCACATACATACTTTTGAGGGTATTAGAGAAAAGTTAGGATTTTAAACAGTGTGACTTAGACAATAATTCTACTGTATTGCTTGCTGTGTCTGACTTGCTTTGAAGTTGGAGGGTTCTATATGAGGACTGTGTTTGTGTTTGCTAAATTGTACTAGTCAGACTGACAAGTTCATCATGTGTTCTGGAAAGTTCTGTTCCCCTGGAAAGTTGCTTTGGTCTCCTCTTTCAGTCAAGTGTTTGTTGCCCCAGTATTTGAGTAATACCAGAAGTCAGATCAAAATATTTTTCTAGGAGATGTACACTTACCAGCTAGTTGTGTTTTAAATATAGTGACATCCAAAGTGCCTGTTCCATACTTCTAAATAACTGGACCTGGACAACTTAATTTCAATGTTAATAAAGGTTATTCTTAGGCAGTTTTAAAAATAAAAAACTGATTGTGATTGTGATATTCTGGGTTATCTTGATTGTTTTCTATAAGTGGGGTTTTTTGCTTTGGAGCACTCTTCGGAGAAACAGAAGTGAAGGTGCACCCTTGTGATCCAAAATAGGATAATGACATGTTGCCAACACTGATTTATCAGCCGTAGTTGCACTTGGAATTGGCTTCTTTGCATGTAGCTAGGTCTGGCAGGAGTCCTAAGGTGAGTGTAGAATTTTCAAGTGTTCGCATCTGTTCAGGAGCAAAAGAAATGCCGACTTATGGAAAGAAAAGGAAGCTATCTCTGTGTCTGGGCTGTTGGAACGGTGCAGTAAAAAAAGTATCTGCTTGTGATTTGTGAGAGAGGAGATGTATGTACTGCCAGGCTTTAAGTCATCGTTTAAAAAGACAACAACGACAAAAAACCACAAACCCAAAAACTGTCAATGCAGTGAAGGAGTAAGAGCATAATGAGATTTTTTGGCTACTCCTAACATCAATGTACTTCTCCAAAGCATCAGACTTAGTTGAAAGTTCCTAAACAAAAAGTCCTCTTTTCCTCTTGAAGTTGTGCAAAGCAGTCAAGTCTATTCATATGCTTTATGCACTTTGTTTTTCACTAAGTTGGTGATGTCTAATTCTGAAAAGGGCTTTTTGCTATTTAATTGTTCTTCCTCTTGCCCTCTAGATGAATTCTTATGTGTCTACCTACGCAAGGATTATTGGCTAAGGAGAAAACAAGGAAAGCTGTTGGAAGTAGTTGGTTGTTAACTGTGTTATCTTTACAGTTACAACCTAGATTTTTTTTCCCCCCCTCGCTACCTGAAGTTACATGATGGCTAAGATGGTTCTTTTCAAAATAACTTCCAGTGCTCAAGGAATATGATCGGGTGCTCACTTGATGTAACTGACACTGGGTAGCTCAAAATTTGGCAGACGCTGTTTCAGAGCTGTGTATATATATAGAGAGAAGTAATATAAATGATTCTGTTGTGCATGTTTTTTTTAATAGATTGAGAATGTGTTCTATTATCTCAGTAAGATCTAAGATTGGACGCCTTGCTGGCTGTCCATGGGCATTTTTCTTAATCTGAGGAGTTCTGTTTCAAAAGGGAAGAACTGAAAGGAGAAGTTGAAAGATAACCAGCTGTTGAATTAAATTTTATATTGCAGTCTGTAACTCATTTATAATGTGAAGCAACAAAATGTAAAAAGAGCCCACTCAATTTTTTTTATCAAGCACCATTTTCTAGTGTTTAGGGTTCTTAAGTAGCTTTTATTCCTAACATCGGCATTGGCATTCTGGAGTGACTCTGGGGTAACTGCTGTCTTTGTGATCCTGTCTATAAAATAAGAGTGATATTTGCATCCTCTTTAAAATCTTTTCAGGAACTGAAATTGAAAGGGACATAACTGAATTGAAAATACTCATAAGAATTAAATGTTGTCATTACCACCTTCAAGTGCAAGCAGTAGATTTGAGAGTGGTATGAATCCTGTCTAGACTGACTTGCATTGTTCCTGGCAGATGCGTTTATTTATGGAAGATTATCTTTTTATGTGTAGGCATCAATGTATTATTCTTCATTTAGCAAGCCATGAGACTATCAAATGATAGTCTAGAGTTACTTGCTAATAGAAGAGAACCTATTTGAAAAATAGTGTTTAATAGCAAGACTGATGTTTATCTTCATAATAATTCTGGAATACTTATGAAGTGTTTTGAGTAATGAGATTTGTTCTAGAAATAAATGCCATAATGAGTTGGATGCTATAAATTTAAAAGTAAAGGCAAAAGGGTTTGTTTTAGGTTTCTTGGTTTGGTTTATTTTGTTTGTTTGTGGGGTGTTTTTTTGTTTTTGTTTTTTTTAATAGCCTAGAATATTCTCCACTCTTCCTTTTAAAGTCCCCATAACAACTCTGCACTTATCCACCTTTGTTGTGGCTTTTATTTCTCCTAATGTTTACCTTCAATTTTTAATGTGCTGCCAAAGCTCTCCAATGTGACACACACAAGTAAGATGTGAGGCAACTGTTAGAATCTGTAGCTTATTTAAACTGAAGTGAGATTTCACTGCACATCTTAAACCTTCAACCTTGATCCCAAATCTTTGCTTTTGATGAATTGCAAAGGCTCTTACAGAGTGGGAAAGAGTAGAGAGGCAGGCCCTAGAGCCTCAAAAAAAAAAAAAAGTGTATCTGTGCATGAGCACACATGCATCCAAAGTCTAGGCAGCCCAGTAATGGGAGTTGTTTCCAGCATCCTCTCTAAACACTGTCTCTAGACGATCCATCTGCGTTTCTGTGAGAGCGCTCTTGAGTGCCTTACTGAAGCTGTATCTTCTGCATTTTCTTGAAATTGTTATTTTTAACCACCTGTCTAAAGCAAGGACATCAGCTTTGTGTTGTCATGTTCCAAAGTTTCCTAGCCAGGTATTTGGGCTACAATCAATCCAATGAACTACAGCAGGGCCAGTGCGGTGTCTTGGTGTAGAAGGACTCTCATACTCCTGATGATAATCCTGATGATTGTAATCACGATGATTAAGAGTTATTGAAAGTCTGCCAGAATCTGTGAGTGCCAGGTGTAGCCGCTGTGCCTGTGGGCAAGTGTGGGTTTCCCTAGAGCTTATTAGCTCCAGGTCACTGTCAGTTCTGCAGGGTCTGAGTCAGCCCTTACCAAGCCACTGAAAGGTTTCTGTGCTGCACCTCCTCAGGCTCCAGGTTTGGGGGGGGGCTTCACTGGCACAGCGCCACACCAGTGTGTGGAGCTAGCTCATCTCTGGGGTTGGAGCTACAAAGTTGTGTAATCTGAAGTCCTAGAGAAGAGGAGCTGGGTGATTTTGCTTGGGGTCTTGGTGCTCCAACCCTATACTGTTGAACACCCCCCAGGTGCATCAGAGTGTTTTTTTACAGTTGCATCTGGACCTACAAGTTTTGTGGACCCAGAGTGTTTTTGCTTTTGTTGGCAGGGTTAGTTTGCTCTGTGTGGTTTATCTGGCAAACTGACCACTTTTAAGTGCAGGTACAGAAATCAAATGGCCCTTTCTTCTTCCTCCAGTCCCGTAGTTGCAGCTCCCGCGTACTCTATGTTGCACATCACCTTTTCCTTTCATATTCACTTTTTTTCTCACTGCATAATCCATTTCTCCAACTTCTCTCTAAATACTCAGCTCAAGGCTGCATGTGCTTACTTATCTCTTGTTATTCTTCCTTATCCTACTCTGCCCTTGGAATATGGACAGCAGGGAGAAAAATGGCTGCTTGCGGTCTTACCTAAGAGTTAGTGATACTGAATCTGATTCAAGCAGTAGATGCCAGGTGCTGAGTGTAATGGCTGTTTCTTCTCACTGTCCTTGGATTACTCTTGCCTCCTCTCCCAACATGCAGTCTTCTAGGACTCCTGTACCCTGCTTTTGATGATACTCTGGTCCTTGTAGGCACCTAGCCTTCACTCCTTCCATAAGTGTCATCTGTTGTTTCAGCAGTATGCAGCGTTGTGGGACAAGGTAGAAGGTGGTTCATAGAATCATTGAATCATTAAGGTTGGAAAAGACCTCTAGGATCATCAAGTCCAACCTTCAAGTCCTAGAATTACCTTCTAAGGTTCTACATCTTCCCTCTCTTTCCAAGTTCAGTGAAGTACAGAAAGGACACTGTATTTCAAAAAATACTTTGTTTTGGTATTCCTGAACTTGGTTTGAAATGTCTTGCTGACTGAAGTGTGGGGGAACATGGTCAAAAAAGTACTTGAAAGTTTGAGAGCTATTTCAGTGTGGTATACTGGTACTCTAAGGAGAATTAAAATCACTTGAGTGTCTTCTTTAAATTTGTATTCAAGAATTAAGTTCACTGTTACATTTAGGTTTAGAAAGGAACATTTCCCCTAGGTCAAGTTGACCACATTGGATGCCTTCCCTGTCCTCTGTTTTGTATAGGCTTAGGTTGTCATCTTTACCTCCTCAAGGAGTTAATTTAACAAAGTCCTTTGTTTATGGCAGATGCCTAAGTTTTAGGCAGTGTCCATCTCTCTCCTCTTCTCTTGTCATGTTGTCATTGCTATGGCTTGTGGCCTTTCGTTACTGGTCTTAGCACTTACTATATAGTATAGGGATGTCAGCAACTCAGACTGCAAGCTACATAAAAGGATAATGTGGAGTTTTTTCTACTTGGCTGCATAGAATAAATCATGTATCTCTGGTAGTGATAAAAGGAGGGAGCACTGGAGTAGTTTTCAAGGAGGGTGACAGGAGCGCTTCAAAGATTCCTGCTTTACTCGAGTTGCTTGAGAACTGCACACACCATAAGAGTATAGGTTAGCAAGGCCTGTTTGCAAAGCCTTTGTGGTATGTACTCACAAGCAGGGCAGATGTTCTGTGACCACTTTTAAAAGGAACCTGTGTTGTACAGTTGTTTGTGACTATGAGGAACTTTAATTTGATAACCCAAATCAATCCGTTGCAAACCAGTGGGAGTTACTGTTAAGATGCCTCATTAGGGAGGTTGCGGGGGCTAAGGGGGAGTGGTGGCAATAATTTTTGTGAACCTGGATGCTGTAGGCATGTCAAATGCTGAGATTCCCTGGTTGAAAATTAAACTTGTTCTGTAAAGAAACTGTGCAGGCAGGTCACAGTTTTCTTTTTATAATGTGCCCAATGGCTTTCATCGTTTCCAGTGTGAACTGATATATGTTCGATATATTTTTCTGTTGACTTTTAGCCCTATTTAGATTTTCTAACTGAACTTTCAAAGGGGAAATACAGATATTTTGGAATATTGGGTTATAAATAACTCCAGAGTTTTAAAATAGTTTAAAGAACAGTGCTTCATACTTTTATTTTAAACTTGATGTATGGCAGCTGCAAAGGTTTAGGGCAGTGTTGGGGTTTAGGTGTGTTTGCTCCTGGCAGCAGAACTACAAGAAACTGTACTTCAAGGGAGGGTGAGAGGCAGAAGGATTCATGTTTATTTTTGCAGGTTAATTTTGTCTGGGAAGCTGAGCAGGTCTTACCCTTTCTTCTCCTCACTCCCTGAGATTTACTTGTAGCAACTCTAATTAAGAGAAGAACATAAAATCTTATCTTCCATTCTTCTGGTATACATGCATTTATTTATTGTTGTTTTTGCTACTATATCTTTGAGTGTTACAGGTGTGGGGAGGGAAAAACCCCTATCACATATCTTTAAAATAGTTCTAAAATTATCTAAAATAGTGCAATTTTTGAGGGGGCTTTACTGGAACATTAATCCATCATGTTTTTGTGCATTCAAGCTTATGTAAGTTTGTCTTCATCCAAGGCTGCTGCTTTAAAAATAATTCTGAAACTTTGAACACCAAACCTTTGAAGTCCAAATCACTACTTTCAATATTTAAAAGTTAATGTAACAACTAATGAAATTGTATATCTAATAGCTTTTTTCTTTTCTATTTTAAAATAGGCCTTGATGTCAAAAGCGAAGCATGCCAGCGATTTTTTCGAGATGGGTTAACAATATCTTTCACAAAAATCCTTACAGATGAGGCAGTGAGCGGCTGGAAGTTTGAGATTCATGTGAGTTTTTAATGCTGTGTTTCTGAAAAGCATAGTAATTTAAATGAGGAAGGAGGCTGCCTTTTTGTGACTATGAGGAGACTGCAGAGGCTGAATCTCATTTTTGAAACTCATCTCAATAGAGAACTGGGAGAACTCTCGTATAGATGGCTCTGAGGGGGGTCGTCATCCTTCTGTCACTATTTTGTCTTACTGCCTCTGGTGTTTTTGGAAGGAAATAAAACATGAGAGGTGATATGGGGAGAAGCTGAACTTTGTGTGTTCAGTAGTGCGGCTCTTGTTAGGCAGGCTGTCTTTGGCCAGATGTCTAGAGACCTGCTTATTCTTATGTGCGTAGTAGGACATGAAAACTTGCTTTTTTAGTAAAAGCTTTTAGCAACCTCGTAACTTCTGAATGTTTGTAGCAGCTGCTTGAATAGAAAAACTACCTGTTGGACAACTAGTCACATGCCAAATTAGAAACTGTGAAGACCTTCATAAGCAAATGAAAATATGTGAGAGAAATGGGTGAAAGAAAGAAAAGGTAACAGTTCAGTGGTGATTCATGAATGTCTCAAAAGCCAAAAATATTTGTCTTTCCTAAATTTAATTTTTAGCTGAAAACAGGTAGTTCAAAGTTTTGTTTAAAGCCTCTAATGGAGTGCGTACAAATTAAACCACAGTATTGTAAAACTCATATGTAACTCTGCATGCTAGGTACAGAGGTTCACAGGTTTATAGTTCATATTCATTGTACAGTCACCTGTCATATTCTTGGTTGTTATTTTTTTAATAGAGATGTATTATTAACAACACTCATCGACTAGTGGAACTCTGTGTGGCCAAGCTGTCCCAAGATTGGTTTCCCCTTCTTGAACTTCTTGCCATGGCCTTAAATCCTCATTGCAAATTCCATCTATACAATGGTACTCGTCCCTCGGAAACAGTTCCTGCAGGAGTCCAGCTCGCTGAAGATGAACTTTATGCCCGCCCTCCTGACCCACGATCACCAAAGGTATGAGAGCATTTTCAGACCTGTATTTTTAATTTCATGCAGTGTTACCTAATTACACAGTAGCCATAGAGAAGTGTTTTTAGAGGGGGGAAAAAAACCCCCTTTGTTGTCTTTGTCACCAAGATGTTCTGCTGCTTTTGACTTATACATTAAATCGTGATTGGTTAAATTTCCCTTTCAAACTCTTTCAGTCTTATTGGAATGCCATCCCTACTGTGTTAATTGACTTGCTTGTATTGCCAGTTGATGGATTTACCTTTTCACTCAAAATGATTCCATAGGTGGCATAGTTTGAGGAGATTATGTGACAACGTAGGAATTTTCTCTCCCTTTTCTTAGAGTTCTCAGTGGTGGGTGAATTGTTTTTAATTGGACATGAGGTGCTCGTGTCAGTGTGGTTTGGGGGTTTGTTTTTTTGTTTTGGTTTGGTTTTTTGTGGGGGTTGGTGAGGGTTTTTTGGGTTGTGGTGTGGTGGGTTACCTTTTGTGGGTTTGGGTTTTTTGGGTTTTGTTTTTTTTTTTTGGACTGGCAGTGCAGATTAGTAAACTGTTCTGGTTCATGGGTCTGAATTTTTCAGAATTGTGCTCTGAGTGGTGGTGTTAAAACTTCAGGAGCTAGCAGAATTATATTTTTGCTTCTTTCTTCTTTCTTCCCCCCCCCCTCCCCTTTTAGTAGAACTGCTAGCTATTGATATGTAAGAGCCAAAGATAAATAATTTGATGTCCTTGAACTTTCTTGCATTGCAAACTGTGTTTAGAAGGATGTTATTTTGCATTCTTACTGCTTTTATATGCAGCATTATCACACCCAGGACCAGAAAAAAATTCCAGAATCGTTATGCTTTCTGTAGTAACTTAGTAGTCAAAGGTGAACCTGAAGTATAGTAATTTTTATTCCTATGTATTTGATAAAATTCTTTGAATAATTAGTATATACAGCATCTGTGTTTTTTTGACATGACAGGAAAGATCATGTTGCCTATTTCTAAACATTTTCTTAAAACTGAGTATTTAAACCATATAGGCTAGTTCACTGTCAGTTCTGTTACCTTCTAACAGTTTGTGTATGGATTTTTTTAAAGCAAGTTTTGTTAATAACAGGTACTTCAAAGTATTTCTAGATGGTAATTTGTAAATGTCAGAAAATCACTAAATTACTGTTCATTATATTGCAGGGTTGGCTAGTAGATCTTATCAACAAGTTTGGCACATTAAATGGATTTCAGATCTTGCACGATCGCTTCATGAGTGGATCAGCATTGAATGTTCAGATAATTGCAGCTCTCATCAAGTAAGTTTTTTAAAAAAATAATTATTACTTATTTAGAAAAGTTAGTCTAAGTAAAACATTATGTTAGTGCAAAACTTAGTCTTTTCTTGAAGTGTTTCCCCTCACTCTATCTCCTAACTAGTTGTGTTTGCCTTCAGCATTTCATGTGCTTGTAAACAGACTTGAGTTTTGTGTGTAAATTGCTTGTTACTAGCTTAATATTACACAACTACCAATTATGGCATTTTGATCCCTTTTTTCTTGCTTTTTAGGCCATTTGGACAATGTTATGAATTTCTAACATTACATACAGTGAAGAAATATTTCCTTCCAATTATAGAAATGGTTCCACAATTTTTAGAAAATTTAACAGATGATGAACTGAAAAAAGAAGCAAAGAACGAAGCCAAAAATGATGCTCTGTCAATGATAATCAAATCTTTAAAGAACCTAGCTTCAAGAGTTCCAGGACAAGAAGAAACTGTAAAAAACTTAGAAATATTTAGGTTAAAAATGATACTTAGGTAAGATGCTACTCCTAATATGATATGCTACTTCTGACTTTTTTTCCACACTTCTTACATTTAATTTCTCTTATAGGTTGTTACAAATTTCTTCTTTCAATGGTAAAATGAATGCACTAAATGAAGTTAACAAAGTAATATCCAGTGTGTCATATTATACTCACCGGCATGGTAATCCTGAAGAGGAAGAATGGCTTACAGCTGAAAGAATGGCAGTAAGTTCTCCTCTTCACCAAAATGCATTGAATAGATTTTCTTCCTCCTTATTGCTTTACTTGTAGAAGTACCTATATTTTATGGAATCCTGCACACACCGCTAATTTTCATATCTAGTGTTATTTACAGTAAGTATCATGTCATGGTAATAAGTCATTTTAATAGTAGTCTTTCTGTGAAAAATTGCTGTACTTGTTTGAAAGCTGCTGTTAAGAATTATTTTCAGTGCTGCTAAAATCCTGCTTTAGAAAGGGACCCTTGAACAGTATGGGTTTTATATAGCATTAAAAAAAAATACCAAAACAAAAACGCAAACCTAGATAAAACACCTGAGATTCATTTGAAACTTCAGTGCCACTGTATCTAGAAGTTGGACATTCATTTTAAATAAGGTCCTAGTCTGGTTTTTGTGCCTCAAATAATTTTTTTCTGGTTGTACTTCTAAGAGAGTACTCTGCTTTCCACATTTCACAAGCTGGATTTCTTGGTATAGAAAGTTCTAGGCACCATATTTTTATTTATTTACTTAATATTTACATACTTTGGCTACTGTTTCATGCTTGAGTGCATATGTAGGGAACTATTAGAATTAGTATGTATAAAGTTAAAGTAAGGACAATTTTCTCTTCATCTTTGTGAAATTTAATTGTGTTAAAGGATTGTTTGCACTGTTCTGCTCCATCTTTGTGACTGGCTATCTGTTCTAGGTTTTATAATCTGCAAAAGGACTGCTGACAAAAAAGAATGACTGTAGTTTAACTTTTTAAAGCAATAGGAGGAAATAGGTCTCTTTTTTTTTTTACATATTCCCTGTGCTTTGGCATCTCAAACAAGACCTCTGTTTAAATGAAAACTTGTAGATGGAAGTGTTTCATGAGACTAGCTTGAATATTTTATGTCTGTAGACAAGGACACTGCTGGAAGGTATAATGCTGTGTGTGTTCGTTTTATTTTTCAAGTGCTCAAAGCACATGCTGCTTTGCTTTAGTTGGAAAAAAAATTACATGATTCTAATCTGACTGTGTCAATGACACCGGTGAAAAAAATTGCACCTACTTAAATAAGGCTTGAATATTTGCCTCTAATTCAGTTAGAAGCATTTAAAAAAGCTGTATAAGTGGCAGTACATAAATAATCTAGCCTTCTTATATTTCAGTCATCACTTACGCCCTTTTTATGTTATAATATGTAGGCATACCAGTAAAGCTAGAAGTGTCTTAAACAATTTAGTTTTGATATTTAATGACTGTGAATTGGAAGAGAATTTTTTTCCCTGAATAGAAGAGTTAACTGTTCTTTCCATTGGCTTTTTAAGTTTGAAGTTGTTTGAACGTTTTTATGCTTTGAGTTCATGACTTTAATATGCCTGAAAAAATATTTCCCCTTAAGATGTCACAGTGGCTAGCATATTGGATTATTTAAAATGCTGATCTTTTTTTAAAGAGGAAATGAAAGTTAGAGATAAATATCTTCCTCTTGTGCTGCATCTTTCTCACTTCTCCCAATTAGAATATTGTATGTAAAGTCAGTAACAGGTTGAAATTCTTCTTTTTAGCTTCAATACCAGTGACAGCACTTCAGTAATTTGAGATGGCATTAATTTCTTTTTATATTCAGGAATGGATCCAGCAGAATAATATTTTATCAATTGTATTGAGAGATAGTCTTCATCAACCTCAATATGTAGAGAAGTTAGAGAAAATTCTTCGTTTTGTCATCAAAGAGAAAGCCCTCACTTTGCAGGATCTTGACAACATTTGGGCTGCACAGGTAAAGAATTCAACTGCTTGTCTGCTGGTGTGCATGAGGGATCTTGTTTTGTGTAATGTATTGAGAAGATGACGACTTGTGTGTCTTATCCTTGGTGTTGGGGAAAAAAAACTAAAGAAAATTTTGAAATGAAATGGTGTTCTCTTTTGGGGTCCTGGATCCCAAAATTGACTTCTCAAATGTCTTCAGCAAAAGGGGTCAATTGCACATGTATGTAAAGTCTGAAGGAACAGTTCAGAACATGGTGCAGAGATTATAAGTATTAAGGAGCCTTCAATGTTGAGCAAAGTCTATATTGTGAAAGAACATGACACATTATGACTTAATATTATTTTAAAATGCAATAAAGTGTATTGCTAATCTCTGAGTTCATCAGTTTTACAAATTTTTCCTGGTCAGAGTGCTATTAATAAGGCTTATAATATTGACTGTTCTAGAAGTTGTTTAACAGCAAATTCTTTCCTTTGTGTTGTAATGATTATGTCTGAAAAAACTATAAATTTTGCAATAGTGGCTTGTTTACTTAAATAATGGGTGAATCTGGGCTTTCTAGCTGTGGGCTGCATGAGTTTAGCACACATAAAGGGTAGCTGAGGAGACAAAAATCATTATTAATTTTTGAGGAGGCGGAAAGTAAAAGGTTATTTTAGGATAGAAACAAGCATGAGTATTCTTGTTCATAAGTAACTAGTAGGGAAACTCTAACTTAATTGTACAAATAAGCCCTTAGGCCAGCCTTTCAAGTGTGGGAAGGCTAAATCTGGTTTCCAAGATAGAGGGCTGTAACGGCTTTGGCAGGGATAGAGTTAAATTTCTTCATACTAGCTTATATGTGGCTATGTATGTAACGCAAAAGATTTACCTGTTAAACTTTTTATCTCAACCCACAAGTTTTCTCACTTCTACTCTTCCAATTCTATCCCTCATCCCGCTGTGGGGTGAGGAGTGAGCGAGCAGCTGTGTGGTGCTTAGTTGCCAGCTGGGATTATATCACAACAAGGACCAACACAGGGATTGGGTAGTGTTACATACCTAGTTTATGTGTGTTCGCGTTCTTCTGAAACGGTAGCAGTTTGGCTGAAGTGGATTTATCCAGGTGTCCGTGTTTTCAGGTGTGCTGTTTTCAGGTTGCATTTAAAGCACCTGGGACTACAGGTGATGTTAGTGAAGGGTTGACTGGAGATCTCTTGTGGTTCGACTAACTTAATAATCTCTAAACTTCAGTTCCAGCATGATAGTAACTGCACAGGCTGAAACTCAAGAAGATCCTTATTTACTCATTATCCCTAAGTCCTGTTTAGAAAATTACATAATGTAACAGAGATATACACAGATTACTTGAATTAACATCTGTGATCATATTTTTAGTTTTCAGCTTGTGGTCTGTAGACCTTTCCAGACTGTCTTTGTAAGAAGTCTGTGGGGGTCAAAAAAGACTTTGAGAAGGTAGTCTGCTGTTAGTAGGCTTGTATTAGCTATACTAGAGACTCACCTTTTATAAGGACAAAAAGAACCCCAAACCTGAAATGTGACAGTCTTCCAAGCAGTTCTGTTAGTCACAGTGCCTGGAAATGGAACGTGTGGATAACCTAGTTTAAGTCAAACTTTTTACCCTTTCAGAAAAGTGTCAACAACTGATGCAACCCCTAAAAGACATGGATAGTCCACGCCAACAGTTGCAAAAAAAATATTTGAGAATAAATCTTCCATGCTCTCAAATACCTGGCTTTCAATTAGGTAGTGGCCACAGTGCACTTGCTGCAGTTTTGCCCTGTATTTTTTATGTGGGAAAGTTGAGTTCAGTACTATTCAGGTAGATGGTTTCACTGTGGCTTTGGCCATGGAATTAAAATAGACTGAAAGGTAAGATTACTAAAATCTGCCAGTGCAGATAGTTTTTATCAGCTTCACTACTCCCTGTGTTTAATAGTTTTTAGAAGTTCTTATTAAATGACTTCTTCTAAGAGCAGCTGGAGCATGAAATTCAGTAGGGAAGCGTTGATTTACCGTGTAGCTTTATATAACAGGCAGGCTATTTTAGGTCTGGCTCAGTGCAGCAACGGTGTGGTTTTGCTTTCAGGCTAGAACTGTTACATTGCTGCCTGGATTTAGAGGGTGAGCGTGCACAAATTTACAGTTGACAGTATAGAAGCGCCCTGAGAATCTCAGTATACAACTAGAATAAAACCAAATAAGTTTATGAAAAGTAGTAAAACCATGCTGCTTTTGCCTTTAGAAGGCAACATAAGTTTTAAGTTTCATTGAAGAGTTTTCGTGTCTTACAAAGTGAGTACTCACAAAATGGAAGTATGTTTGACTCAAGGAATAATGTTGGAAGTTTCTAAAGGCAAGCATTAAGTTGCAGGGAAAGATCCAGCTGGACAAGAAAGTTGCAGAGATAAGTGTTGGAGTCTCATTACTTATGTTCTGTAGCATTTAACTAAACCTGACATGTGCTTCTCTGTTTTTAGCACAGCAGGCTGACAGTTCGCACATCAGGTTCCTTACCTCCTCCTGCTGTCTTGTCTGCTTCTCCAGCCTTTTCTGTTCTTAAGGGCCTCCCCATCTCTGTTAAAAAGCTCCCAAGGCAAGATTGTTTTATGTCTTGGTCTTCCTGCCCTGCCCCCCCCCCGAGCAGCTGTGCATACTTCTTCATTTATTTGTTACATTTTAGATGTTCTTGCTGCCCTGTATGGTCTTAGCTTTTCTTTCTCTCCAGGAAATGGTGTGGTGAGAGAAAAAAAATTATATGATGTTTTACAAAATCCAGTGGAATAAGTGGTTTATTAATTCCCTCTCTCATAATCTGACCTGTAACATGAAAACTGATGTTTCTGCTTAAATTCACCTTTTTTAAAGAAAAAATTATGACACGCTATGAAGAATTTATGGCACAGCACATAACAAAGCTGTTGGTCTATTTTTTTGTTGTTTTTAAGTGAACCACTGATGCAAGCTTTTAGAAGGAAACAAATTTCAAAACTGCTCATGCATGCATTTTTAATACTGTACAAGATTAATTACATCAGAGTTTGTTTTCTAGGTATTTGTTTCGCATTTTTTATTCTACACTTAAGGAAATTTTTCTACAGTAAATCAGCTATTGATTCACATAGTCCATAATTGTTGGTTTTGAGTGCAGATTTGAAGTATGGGATACGTTTTCCAGCCCAGGCACATAGGAAAGAAATTTTCTTCTCACCCAGAGTTAAAGTTGAGCTAGCTGGTTTTGCCTTATTGTCTTCCTCCTTAAATATCAAAATTGTGATATACACCAGACTTTCTTATTTAAAACAGTGTCTAGGATATAACATCTTGTTATTAGTTTTGTGGTTGTTAGATTGCGTAAGTTTATAAGCTGTTGGATTTTAAATTTATGTCTGCCAACAAGTTGTTTGTAATAGAAAGCTTTAGTTGTCCATGAATCCACTAGCACAAAGGAAGTACTTCAGCCTGAGAAACTATGTGGAAATACTAAAAATTGTTTTACAGCTTAAAATGCCTCAATAAAATTAATTGAGGAAGTGGATTTTAAGTCCTTTCAAACAAACAACCCCCCAAAAAACCCCAGACCCAACATTAAATTACTGATTTGTAAGTTAAAGTATCCTTTAAGGCTTTACTATCTACTTACTGTTCCTGCATGATTTTGTTAAAATAAATAGCGTGACACTGCAGTATTTACATTCTAAATACTTGTGTGCACACACAGAGAGTACACTTAGATTCTTACACACACAAGGGAAATCTAAATACTGAGACTTCCCAGTGAAGTAAGTATTCAGTTTGCCATGCTGCTCCCACAGCATCAGCTTTTCCTGCTGGCCACCTTGAACAGCCGTCTTCTAGAAATGATGTAGGATGTCTCGCTGCTTGACTTAATATGGATTGCTACAAATGTTTGTGGTTTCTTTTTGTCTTCTTGACAGGCAGGAAAACACGAAGCCATTGTAAAAAATGTACATGACCTCCTTGCAAAATTAGCTTGGGATTTCTCTCCTGAACAGCTTGATCACCTGTTTGATTGTTTTAAGGTAACTGTGCATGTTTTGACTGTATTCAGGCAGTGGCTTGTGAAGTTGGATAGATACAGACACGTGACTTTCAAGGTCTACTCTCTACTTTTTTTAGATACATGCAGTTTCCTTGTGTTAAAAGAATTCTTAATGTGTATAGCAACAGTCTATAATATTTAATATTAGAAATGCTAGATTGTGCTGTTCTTTAATGAACACTTATTGTGAGATTTTTTGTTTACTTCCTGTCTAAAGCAAAGACTAGTTATGCTAGTTTAATTGACGGTTTTGTTTTCTGGTTTAAACTCTCTTGGATAATGCACATCTGTTGAGGCCTGTAGTGTTAAGGTGACTGTCAGCAATCCTAGGAATATTGACTTTTTCAAATAAAATAAGTTATTTATCTTAAATACTTTTGCATGTCTTCCCAATTATTAAGTGTTGATGGTTTAGTAAATAATGTTTTTTTTCCTAGCATTAGAGTAGGTTTCATGAAATCTACTGGGCATTGCTACTTTTGATCTTTAAGTAGATGAGATCAAGGACTTTCATTCCCTGCTCCCCCAACTTCTTCGTCATGTAGTAATTTTTTCTCTGGTTAACATAGATACAGAATGAAACAGTCTTGGGAAGATAATGTTGAATGTTGATGAACATATAATGATTTGATTGAAATTGCAGAGCTCCTTGTTTCTGAAAATTTGTTACTCACTGTCTTTTTAATGTATGCTTATGTGAACATTTGTAGCTTCCAGTAGTGGTGCTATCCAGCTTGTTTTCCTGTTTCACTTCTAGGAGGTGATCTGCTGAACTGGGAAATGCAAGCCAGCTTTGTAGACTCAGTTTCCTGGTTTTAGATAAATACATTATAGTAACATTTTGGCTTACATGCAATTTGTGCTCCAATTGATGGGGTCTCCTAGTTTGATAAATATGGGTCTAATGTTCTTTAATCTAGATACTGAACTAAATGCTCAAATTCTACGTGTAAACTGTTGCAAGTTGTGTCTGACCTTGAGAGATGGATGTGGAGTAATGTTATATTGGAAACTGACTCAGAAAAAGGTTAACTTAATGCAGAAGACATTTGTTTCAGTCAGATTCAGAGGCGATACTAAAATTTTACTCGTTTAGTGATTATAAGTTATTTAAGTCGTCTCTTAAGTATACGAACAGGAGTTTTGAGAAAGCATTTGCAAGAAACAGCTGAGTCCAGTATATTTTTTCCTGTGGGTGAACTTGCCTGATGGTGATGTTAACTTCTACAAACACATCTGTGATCTTTGAATATAGATCCTTTTTTTTATGTCTCAGGTTGAATACACTTTAGTTGTAAACTCTAGAAAAGCTATTCAGTTGTCTGACATGTATTGATCTAATGTGCTATTTATCTTTAATGAAAGACATTAACATGAAAGTTCTTTATATAGTTGCATCATTTGTTAACGGTGCAGATTATATGTGAAATTAAAAAAATGTGGTTTTCATATCAAATAAAATATTTTCTTAGGCAAGTTGGACAAATGCAAGCAAGAAACAGCGTGAGAAACTACTTGAGTTAATTCGTCGGCTTGCAGAGGATGACAAGGATGGTGTGATGGCACACAAAGTGCTGAACCTTTTGTGGAATTTGGCTCATAGTGATGATGTACCAGTTGATATCATGGACCAGGCTCTTAGTGCCCATATTAAAATCTTAGATTACAGCTGTTCACAGGTGAGTAATCTGATGTGTTCTATTGTGAAATCGGTCACAGACAGTTTCCTTCCATCCCCCGTTAAAAATTCAAGAGATCGGGTAATTTAATAAAAGTGTTCCTTATCAAAGATTTGTATTATTCTACCAACATCCAAGTATTTTCAGAATGTTATGGGGCATACTTCAAGTAACACACTTTGTGCTTTAATTGGAGAGAGTGAAATACATCAGTTTGCCTGTCTTGTTGCAATTAGTGACTTACTGGTGATCGCATTGAAGGAATTGGAAGAGAACCCTACCAAAGTAAATAAGGAGAAAGGAAAAGCAGCACCCCTCCTGTCTTTGCTTTCTTTTTTGATTGTGCTAATTTGTTTGGGTGTTCTTTGTTTTTTTTTTTTTAATCCAGTAAGTCCTTACATGTCTTGTATAATATTAGAAAGGACCTAGCAGTGAAAGCAATTAGATGCTCTCCTTCCCCACACAAACTTCTGTGGAAGTCTGCTGGAACAATAATTCGTTGTGGTTCAAATTGATTCAGTTACCTGCCTTGACAGCCACTGGCAGGTTTTGTTTCTTAGTTGTCAAGAAGCAGTTTCACATTGTTTCTTGATATGTTACAGCAGTTTAAGCTGAGTATCAGCAAGTAGAAATAAATGAAAGAAAGGAAAGAGCAGGTTATTTAAACACTGATGATCCTGTCTAGCTACAGGTTTTCTTAAGTATGTACTGAATGCTAGAGTGCTTGAAGGTAGGGAGTTTGTAATATGCTGATAGCTTCTACCAACATGTAGTGCTGTTCAGCTACTTTTCTTACGCTTGTATGCTTCAGAACTCAGTTGATCTAGTATTTGTGTGGCTTTTTATGTTCTGTTCTATCTTGGAAACAAAGTAAGGGAATGATGATAGCTTCTGCAATATACTTGATTTTTATTATATACGCTTGTTCTTTAAGGATCGAGATACACAAAAGATCCAGTGGATAGATCGTTTTATAGAAGAGCTTCGCACGAATGACAAATGGGTCATTCCTGCACTGAAACAAATTAGAGAAATTTGCAGTTTGTTTGGTGAAGCACCACAAAACTTGAGGTAAGAATGGAATGATAAAGTTTTGTCTATTAAAAGTTGAATGGGTTGGAATGAGGCAAATCTTTGGGGTGTGGTGTGTTGTTTTTTTTTTTTTTCACAAGAGGCAGGGGAAGCTTAGGTGAAATTATAATCAGTGTTTGAAGATGTTCTTGAGTTTTTAATGTGTATAAGTAGCTTCTAAAACTTTAGGCACCTACGTTCAGTAAGACAGCACTAACTGTTTCCTCAAACATGCTTTTATTAATTTTTAGAATAGTCTGATCTGTGGAAAATCCGGGTTTGTTTTTCTGTTAATCTATGGCCTACCCTGGCTAACAGTGGAACTAGCTTACAAAATATATATTTTATGTACATATATATACACATACACACGTACACGTGCACACAAACATACCCATCCCTATTTGATGATAAATTTATACAGGTCATGTAGTTTATTTTCTACAAAGGTGACTTTTTTTGGTCTGGGAAAAGTACTTTACTGCTTCTCTCTCCTAAATGGAAGGGATTAGAAATGTTTTAAGTTTGTTCTCTTGTGAAGGATGTTTTGTTTTGGGGTGTGTGTGTGTGTTTTGTTTTTTTTTAAAAGGAAGGAAAAAAAGGAAAAGCCATTGTCTATTTGGACTTGTTAAAATATACATGCTTATTTTCATTATTTTAAATGTCTTCTCACTACAGAAATATCTGAGATTCTGTGCCCCTAACTTTTTTTGTATCCATATCAGAATCTGTAAAAATGTTGTTTGCTCATCAGTGTTGCATAATTGCTTTATTTTAATTTTGTAAGCAAATCAGTGTTGCTATTACAGTCTCCTTAGAAGAAGGATCAAGGTAGGGAAAGTTGAAGAAAATAAGCTTTCAGTTCACACAACTGTTCATACTGATACTGTTTTAAGAAGCTGTGATACTATTGCATTCCTGGCTTTTGGAGTTGTGTTTTTTTTTAAATTAATTTTGTTTGCAACATCTTTCTCAATTTTCATGACACTTTAATCCTTTACAGTTTCACATTAATTATTGTTTGAGGTTTTTCCAACAAGGTTACAAAGTAACCTGCTTATTAGCAGATAAGTCTGTTTTCTGTGTCTTGGAGTCTTTCATCTTCTACATGCTGTGTAAGATCTAGGTAAATGTAGCTACGTGGTTATTTGTGGTACTTTCTCAAGTTGGGTGCTTTTTAGCAGAATGCCTTAACAAAGAGGCTTTACTTTAAGTAATTACTGAAGCAGAGCTCATTCAAGACACTGATTAGGTTTCTGCTCTGAGTTAATCTTGGGAGGAACCTAACTTCTTTTGAATGTGGAAATGTACATTCCCTGTGTGGTATGTGGTATATGTATAGTTAGATGGTTTGAATCTCTCTTCCCCTTCCCTCTCTCTGTGGTCAGACCATCTCTTCCATTCCTCAGCTTTCAGGCAAGTCTGCGTTGCAGACTGTGATAATACCTTATTTTATCCAGAATTTGAAAATGCACATGGCAGGAAAGTAAACTTTGAATTAAAGGTTTTAATCAAGGGACTGGTAAAGACCTCTTTCTATGGAGAAGCCTTTGTTAGCAAGATACTGTTGGGGGAATTTTTTTTAGTCATGTAATATCACTGCCCAGGTGCCTGGGAAACGTGGTGAGTGAAAACATTGTTTTGAAGTAATCAGTGACTTTCCAGTCCTCTGAGTTTTTTCTGATAACTCTTAACATGGACAGTTCGGAAATTCCAATACATACATCGAATACCTGTTCCTATCAGTTTACCTCATCTGACTTAAAACTTTAATCTAGAGCCTTCTAGAATTTGGATTGAAAATAGACCAAAACAAATGTTTGTGACAACTGCCTCAAAAACATTTCACAGAGCTTTCTGTGCGCAACATTAATCCCATAATCTCTATACTACTATTTTGGGGTGGTTGGCATTGGCAGTTAAAAGTTTGGTCCAGAGTGACTAAGGCTGCTGATCCTTGGCACAGAAAAGTATATATTATGCCATTGGCACTGTAGAGATTCTTTTGAGGAGGATTTAATTGTTGCTAGTTATTCATGCAATTGAGCAAAGTGACGAACTGGTTAAACAGTTGCTTTGACAAATGACCACAAAGAAATGCTATGAGTTTCAGGAAGTTTAGCTTAACCAGAATTGCAACAGCACAAGAAAATAATTTTTATTTTGGTACAAGGATTCTTAACAGGTGCAAGGTTACTTAATTAGTATTAAGGAATAGTCAACTTTATTACTCAACATACTGACCTTTAGTGTACAGATAATGAATCATCTTAATTTTCTCTGTGTTGGCTGATGGAGGTAGAGCCTCCTGTAGACCAATTTCAGGCACTTAAGTTTGACCTGTGTCTACTCAAGCAGTAAAAGTTTGGTCTCCTAAATTACTTGCTCAGAAGCATTAACTGAACATTGAGAGGACCTTCTGTAAGAGTTCAGGGGTTTTATTAGTGCTTTAAGAGGCACTTTTAGGCTAAATAATAGAATTTGCTGGGTCTGGTCACTGCTATTTGGATCTTTAATGTCTGCTTTTAATGGTACATAGCATTTGTTCATTTAGTAGAAGAACACTCAACTTCAAAAGCTGAGTTACATGTGCAGTATTATGTTGGGCAAGTTATATGTGCAGATGAATATTTTCGTAAAATCCATTTAAATTAAGTTGTTTGGAATTTTGCCTTTGTCACTTTGCCAATATTTTTCTAGCAAATAAACATGCATTCTAACTATTAAATGTCCTTTTTAGTGTTTCCAGAGTACTTTGGCACCCATTTCAAAATACTAATTATTCTTATATGTTGGCTTTTGATATCCATTTAATAGAAACACAAAGAAACTCAGTTGCTGTTAACCAAGGAGCATGAAAAATTGAAGTTATTACTGAAGGATTATGTCCCAATGTCAACACTGTAATTTAGCCTAACCTCAAATGCTTAAGGAGTAATTCTGTTGTTGCATGTGGAGTTTGCTTTTATTCTAAAAAGCATGCTAGAAAGTCTTCTCAGACCAGCTCTTCTCTGTGCCTAAAGACAATCATCTTGTCTTTGACTCCATCCTAGCAGATGATCAAAATCGCATCTTACATGGTGCTCACAAATACTGTGTAACAACTCACAACTCGTAGCTCTTAACTCTAGTTCTTAAAATTACTCAACTTTTAGAAGTAGTTGCTAATGAAGATGAACCCGTGTTTCTAGATATACTGTTTGTGCATGTGGCTGAGAAAGGAGAAAAGTAAAAAATGTCTAGTGCAGAGGATTGAGTCTTCTGCTGATAACGCTTTCCTTTTTTGGTAGTTTAAGATTGATACAAATGCATAATATAATGAGGGAGGATATAAATATACATGCCAGTAGCTTGATTCAGCAAAATACCCCGCCTTACTTCTGCTTGTTCCTTTAGTTGTTTCATCATATCTATTTCCCCAATAGTCAGTGTTCTTATTTACAGTTGTCCTTTGTAAGTGCGTCTCTCTATTGAGAGGTGAAATCTTGCGTAGCCACTAAAATAGAGATATCCAGTCTTTTGCTGGTTTTGCTGCTGGTTTATGCTGATCAAGGAGGGTTGACCCAGATGGAACAAAGTATAATTGGGAAGTTTCTCAAAGTGACAACAGAGGATGTTCTTTCTGGGTGTACAAAACCCCGTTTGTCTTCTTCCCTCATGCTTCTATCTGTTTTTTGTTTTCTCTCTGACAAATGTCTGCATCCTTTTTTTAAACACAATTTGTGTTTTAAGTGCCCCTTTCAAGCTGTTTTGGAAAGCTCTGCATATTATGCAATTTAATCTTCTGAAAATCTCTGTGCTTAGCAGGCCCAATTCTGTAGGTTGCAGATAACAAAATTATTGGAAGGGTGTTGATGGCTTCTGTCTTTTAAACCCAGATTGACAGTGATCTTTGGCCCAGTGCATCAATTTATCTGTTGTTACATGTACAGTGAAATGTGGTTATCAGCTGCAAGATCATTATCAGCTGATGCTGGAACAGGGATTTCTGTCCGTCCCTACTGTTCTCAAAAGGTGTGGCAATGCTGTAGAGTGCTGTAGGCCACCTAGTATGGAGACCCTGTTTCCTAGGAAGGATGAGTTTCTACCTGTAATTCGTTCAGCTAATTCTGAGGTCTGCTTTCTTCAGTGTTTAAGGAAAGGAGAACAGTTCTGAAATCGCATTTATATTTCTTCAGGGCAGGCTATGGGATCAGCTGAGTGGCAATATAATGAGGAACGCCTCTCTTTTTCTATATCCCCCCGCCCCCCTTCTTTTTTTCCCCTCTCTCTTTACCATGGAAGAGCAGTGCAAGTTTACATTGTTTATGCAGCCGAGATCAGTGCTCTGATCTACAGAAATTGGGGAATTTTGAGATTATTCTGCAGAGGTGATTAGTCCCTCAGTTCTAGAATTTTATAATGTTCATGCCATGTGGGTTTTACATCCATGCTCTGTATTTTCTCCTACAGTTTACTTTTGTAATCTAAAATGATGTCTAGTATTGTTTGAGAGCAGCATTTTTGGTCAGATCTTGATAATACTTTAATTATAATCTAATTATTTAATTGGGGTATTAAACTTCTCTGTTTTTTCTTAGACTATATGCTCTGCATAACTATGCTTTCTTAGGTTTGTACCAACATTTTTTCAGACAGATATTAGAAAAAACAATGCAGAGTTGTGCAGTTTTTTAAGTATGGAAAGAATTGGCATAATTATTGGCTAGTAGTTTTTCGCTATAGTTGTAAGACCATGAGCTTTTGTTTTGAAAAATTACCTAGTTTTACTTAGTGTCTTTATATTAATTTGAGGAAAGAATATCAGATGGATGGGAAAGAAACTGTGGTTATGAGTACTGTAGTTGCAGTACAGTTGAGGGTCTCTATCTTTACTGTGCAGTTTGTGGGCAGGTATTTCTATTCCTGTCTTGCTGCAGATATTCTCCCCACAGCATACTGAGCTGCTCAGATCGCTTTGATATTTTTCATACATACTGTAACTGTGTAATCCTCATTAATTAGCTGCTTTTAACAACTGGTAGGAATTGTTGATGTGTCAGAACAAAAATACTGTCAGAGACTTAATATGCTTTCTATTAGAGATCTTGTAGGAAAATTTAGAACTTGCATCAAAGACAAGTTTCTTAAATGGATTTCTGAACTGTTATAAGAAAAGCAGGGAAGTCTTGCACCTAACGCGTGTGTTTTAATTTCAGTCAAACTCAGAGAAGTCCCCATGTGTTTTACCGACATGACTTAATCAATCAACTTCAGCACAATCATGCCCTAGTTACGTTGGTTGCAGAAAATCTGTCTGCCTATATGGAAAGCATGAGGCAGTACGCTAAAGGTAAGTTTTAAAATTAAAATTGTCTCATAAATAGTGTGTGTGAAAACTCCAGTTTGAAAATGGAGTTAAAAGCAAATTCTGATAATGAACTATTAAGTTTATTTGTTTAATTTTGGAGCACCTGTGGGGGTTGATAGCCCTTGTGGTGTCTGATTGGGCAAGAAAAGCTTAAAATGTAAACATTTTGTTTCGTGATTGAAAATGTGTGTTTTACAGCAGAATATGGGAAGGATGTGGCAGCTCTTTTTTATCTATGGATTGATAAATATCATCATGTCCTCCTTAGGCTAGGGTGATTATTTTCATGGCAAGTCCTAATAATAATCTTGCCTCTTGTCCCACTTTTAGTTCTGAATTTTTCTAGGCTCCTTTGAGAAGTCCTTTAGTCACCTATATTTGAAGCCAGTGTTTGGAATCTGTCAGGGAGAAGGACTTAGAGCACAGGGATACTGTTTCTTTTTACTATGCAACCCCATTTCTGTTTAGCTGCTTTCTCGCTGCATTTGTTATCAGCAGCACTTTGGCAGCACATCATGTTAGTATTTATATATTTCAGGCTAAACTCAACCCTTTGCTAACGAGTTTACACTCTTACTCTGGACTAGCTTTCTAGCTCAGTAAAAGTAGGGAAGTGAAGGAGAGTGATGGACCAGGAAACTCCATGTTACAGTGGACCGCAGTCCTTTTAAGCCAACAGAAGTGAGAGGAGATCTATGGCCTGCCCCATCATCTACTTTACTGACTGGAACTAGGGACCATTCTACCCTGGCATCATAACATCCTACCAGCCTTTCAGTTACATCTCAAAAATGACTCAGTACATTATGTAGGAATTCAATGCAGATTTGTTCAGAGAGGACAGGATATTTGCATATTGTAAAGCGGGCGTGTGTTTGTCATCCAATACTTGGGTAAGTTGCCCAGGCACCTTTAATTTTGGAATTCACTTTATTCTGGAGTACTTGATAAAAGATATCCAAAATATGTCCTTGAAGACTTGCTTGAATAGTGGTGCTATATGAAGATAATAGCTTCAGCCAGGTATAGGTCAATGAGAGTGACATTTAAGCTAAATATTGCATACTGCAGCTGTATTTCTCTATTCAGGAGTAAATGAGGGCGTTTACCCTAAGTTAAGTTCCTTAATGATAGTATTGCACTAATTAACATTAAAATAATACTAAATGCTTTGTTCTGTTCTGAAGCCATGCTGTCTTAGGCTTAGTCTTCTCCAGGAAGGTGGAATAGAACAAGTATTATTTCATGTAACTTGTGTAAGCTGTTGGAGTGAGCTTTAACTTTGCCAAAGTGATGCAAAAATGCAATTTAGTTTATAACGAACTTTGCATCTTAACTATATGGGTAGCTTAGAATCTGTCATTCTATGATTTTTTTTTTTCCCTCTCTTGGACTTTGGCCAGCTATGAAATCTGGGGTTTGGCCCTCAGGGTTACGAAGGAAACATAATAAACAGCTATATTCTAATGCAATGTTGTCTTTGTCCAAAATAGCCTACACACACTATTAATACATGAACTATTACTCATTAATTTCAACTGTTTTTAAACACTGACGCCAAAGGTCACTTTTGACAGTATTGTTTACCTATCAAATTGTTGATGACTTTGGCAGAAAAATTAAGCTGATGTGTTGCATGATTCTTTTCTTGTGCCAAAAAACACATCCCATTGTCCTGCCCCTCCCGAACTATAACAACTCAGTAAAGCAGTAATATAAACATCTTCAGCATGATAGGAATTATAAGTGTGCAAAGAGGTTAAATTGAATCTAATTACAGAGCAATTGTGCTTTCTTGAGACACAGCTGCTGCAGGACTTCTCGTTTGCATCAGAGTACAAAACCAGATAAACAATAGTGAAGATTTTTTTTTCATTAGGTGCTTTATTACATGATTAAGGGAAGCCTAAAACTGTAATACACAGTTCCTGTGCAACTTCTCTTAGAGTTTCAGTTTTATATACTAGATAGAGCAGAACATAGAGCACTGTGAAGTTTACCTTCCATGTCTTCCTGGAGGAAGATGATTGAGGGGGAGGGCCGGGGGGCAGGGAAGGGAATAAATGAAAGGAGAAGAAAGAAGATTATGATTATGAGTACCGAAAGAGAGAACTGGACAGCTGTAGAATTCAGCTGAGCTAGAGAAGGAGAATTGAGACGGAGGGAAAATCAGGGCAAACACCCAAACAGCAGAGGTCAAATGCCACAGGGCAGCAGGGGAAATCCAGTTGCCCAGAGATCTTTCTGGCAGTTAATGCCACAATAACTGTGTAATTTGTGACTATTTTTTGTATTAATTTTGAATTTGCCGTATTTTTATTTTCCTTGAAGGCTACCGTCATTGTGTTCTGTGATGGAAAACAGTGTTCCTATTGTCCTGTTATTCACTCATGCATGTTCTTTTCTATCACGCTCCCTTTTATATGATTGCCTTTTTAAGATTAAAGAAAAGTCTAATCTGTTTCACAATTTTTTCCATGATCTATGACTTTCTCTTCTACTGAACTCACCCTTTTGTCTAACTCTGCAAAGTCCTCCGTGAGATGAGACAAATGCTATTGCATTGTATAGTCCTGAAGAAGTTTCATCTTATTGACCGTTTATCAAAGAGCTTTTGAAAATCTGAAAAGATTGCTAGCCAGTTCTTCATCTTCTGTTTTTCGGAAGTAACAAAAAAACCCCAAAGTGTGAATTAAATGTAATTATTTGTAAAAATTGTGCCATATGATCTTCTATGTGTTTATCACTATACTTATGTTTTCAACCAGTCAGCTTTTGATCTATAATTTCCCTGTCCGTCCTTCTCCTGCACATAGAAAGAATTTTAAAGGACATCACACTTAGACTTGCCGTGGGATGCATATTGTAGAAAATAAATCAGGCAAATGTAGAAAGGAGCTGAGATGGAGAATATTTAAGGATACTGGTTTCTTCTTTTTGTGTTTTTTTTTTTTTGTAGTTCAGAGTTTTTCAGAATTCTGAAGTACACATATACTGCCTTTGGGCAACTGACTGGCCTTTAATACTTGAATTCTTCTGTCATTGCCACTCTTGACACTTGTGTCTGTGAATTAATCTCTAATCAGGAAAAAAAAAAAAGCCCAGATAGGCCCCATAGTTAAACAACCAACACCACCTCACTCCCAACAAAAGAAAAACAAACAAAAAACCACCCAATACAGGTAACACTCGAAGAAGTTAGTTTTAATTTCTCTGTGATATGCTTATCTACCGTAATTGTTTCTTCTGCTAGACCCACAGGGTATTTTTCAGGTTTTCTACTTCTAATACTTAAATAATTTTTGTTCTGCTATTTTTATACTATTTTTTTCAGAATTTTTTAACACTTTTGATAATTGCCCATTTATGCTCACTTGATTAGGATTATAATTTACATTTTTGACTGAATTCTGGTGAACATAAAGTCTCCAGTTTTGTAGACATGTTAACTACCAGTCTTCTGTTTTCCCTTTTATTTAATTTTTAAGCTAATGTACCTTTTACACTTGCATATAGAGAGCAGTATTTATGACAATTATTTTTCTCCTAATTTTGAAACACTAATTATGCACTTTTACTATTACTTGTTTGGGTTCCCTCCCCCCACCCTCCCCAAGAAGAGATACTGATTTTCAGCTCTGAAGATAAATTTTACCATGAGTCTGGAGGTTGTCATGATAGTCTCCCACAGCTGGGTTATCTTAGTTAAATGTAATCTGTATACCTTTGCAGGTAAGAAATACAGCATTAACTAGTTTATAATGGAGCTGTCGTAACGAACACGTGTCATGATGAAATGTACAGATCAAGGTAGTGCAAGTCCAGATCTAGATTGTATCTCTTTAATAAAAAAAAAAACCAACCATACCAAACAAACCCAAACAAACGCACACCAAAACCAAGTTCCTGTGAAACAAACAGCTGTTTGTTAAAATATTGTGCTGAGATTTGATAAAATGTAGATAAAAGTTTGACTTTGTGCCTTATTCCAAATTACTCAACTACTACTGTTTCAAGCTTGTCAGTATTACAGGCATTTGGTTTTTGTACTTGGAATCTTGCAGTGAAGAAAGTTGTCATATACTTTCCTCCTGTAAGTGGTGTCACGTATGAAGCTACCTATAAAGGCGTTAACAAACGGGAGTTGTTATTTCCTCTGGAGGGGAAAACCACTAAAAATGTGTAACTGAAATTTTGAGAAAGATGCTCTGTAACAAAACTAAAGCATCCTCAGAAAAAACACTGGATAATCTGAATTATATGCTAAGTATACTTGTATTTTAACAGACTTCTGATTTCAAACTGACTACTTGAAACGTGAAAGTATTGATTCAAATAAGTAGAATGCAAGTTCTTAATTCTTCTGTAATACTTTCATTATACTGAGTGATGAGCATATGATCTGCACGTAAGTGTGTGATCTGATTATAGAGCTCAGTAATCTTTGCCTATACTGACTTTAATTTAGGATGAAATGTTAACTGGTAGCAGGCTGCTTAAAATTATTTTCATACCATACTGAAAATTTATTGCTCTTTGAGTGGTTTTAATTATGTTCAGACTAACAAGTCTTCAAACATTCCCTGTCTTTTAGAGTCAGCATGTCTTTTCTGAATGTATTGTCTAATAAAACTTTTTATATTTGCAGAGCATGGTGAATATGATCCTCAAACTGTAAGACCAGGGAGCAGATACAGTCATGTGCAGGAAGTACAGGAGCGACTTAACTTCTTACGGTTAGTTTTAATTCCATAATTTGTTTAGCTTCTGCAAGGATACTTTAAAGAAAATAAACAAAACCTCGGTTATCTCTTTCTCTTATCTACTTTTAACTTGTTGTGCCAACTTCTTTCAAAACTCAAATGCAAAAATACACTGAATGCTTTTGTTTTGGGGTTCTTGGTCTGTCCATCGTCCGCCCCATCGTCTGCCCACCAAGGGCTTCTGTGCTAGTATTAGAATATTCAAATAAATCTTATTGGGATCTTTTGCAGTCCAAGGCTCTGATTCTGCACTAAGATTTGTATGGGCTTTTTCTGTCTGCATGCAGAACCGTACTGACTTTAATACAATGTTCATGTGGATAGTTACATACATATTGGGGTAACTTAGCTGAAAAATTAAAGTATTCCATGTAGGGGTATGCCCTGTGTCCTTATTTGTTGTACCACAGAAGAGTTAAATCCATGTTCATAAACTGACATATACTTGTGTCAGACACTGATGTTGTCAGTGACTGAGCCTTAGAAAGAGGTTTGGAATAAAAAATTGTTTGGATTTTTGACCAGCTGCTGTTTGAGTAAAATAAGAAAACAAAGGATCTCTGCTCATTACAGAGTTGCAACACGTTGATACTTTTTAGACTCTGCCTTGGCTTTTTCTTAGTTGGTTTTAACCTTTTTTAGACAAGTAAAAGTACATGAACTGAAGCATTTTTTACTTGTTTTCTAACTGAATTTTTTTTGCTTCTTAAAATGTTACCAAGAAATTTTATTAATTAAATTGAAGTGTTAAACAACTGTTTAATTAAATTATACAGTAGTGTATGGATAGCGGACTTAATTTATCACTCCTGCACATTAAAATTGTAACTTCCTTTAAGTTCACTAGTTGTTAATGTAAAGGAATTAATGAAGTCCCATGGCTGTCAAATGTAGAATATGTAGGTAACAATTTCTGAAAAGCAATGCCATAACTTAGCCCCTGATTTCTTTTACAAAGAAAATGATTCTGAAGAACTTTGATTATTGTTTGTTCTTCCTGAAACATTCTTAGTGTTAACTTTCAGAATTTAAGTTCTTAATAGTTCTTTAATAATAATTTAACACAAATGAAAAATGTATTTAAATAAAAGGAGATATTTCAACTTCGTTGACTTCTGCTTCTGTCTCTGTTCCATAGAATTGATACCTTATTTTGTGATTTTGCTAGAGTGCTAAAATATAGCAAATGATTGCAGAAGTAATTTAATGTAATTTAGTCTCTTATGTTGTGACCTGACTTTTAAACTGAATAGTTTACATTAGGAGAGGTGCATTTGTTTGTGTATAATATATAAAAAGTGCTTGGTACTTTTGTGTGAAAAGTTGGTGGTTTTTTTCTGCTGAATTTTGTTCCTTTTTTTTGTTTTGACTATAAGGTCTTGATCTGTTTGAACTTAGTAAGAAACTGTGGGGCTAATTATGAGTAGACTGATGTAAATAAAGTTTTCAGGGTCATACTTATATATATATATATGTATTATATACATATTCACCTTTTTGCCTGTATTTTTTTACTGAATTGTAACTCTAGATGTCTGTTAGACAGTGCTGTTAATTGTCTTTTTGTTTTGCTCAAGATTTTTATTGAAGGATGGTCAGCTGTGGCTCTGTGCCCCTCAGGCGAAGCAAATATGGAAGTGTTTAGCTGAAAATGCAGTTTATCTTTGTGATCGCGAAGCCTGTTTTAAATGGTATTCCAAACTAATGGGGGATGAACCAGACTTAGACCCTGACATTAATAAGGACTTCTTTGAAAATAATGTGCTTCAGCTGGATCCTTCCCTATTAACAGAAAATGGAATGAAATGTTTTGAACGTTTCTTCAAAGCTGTGAACTGTCGAGAAGGAAAGCTAGTAGCAAAGAGACGAGCCTATATGATGGATGATCTGGAATTAATAGGATTAGACTACCTTTGGAGGGTAAGTTAACTGGAGGAAACACCTGAAAGGTTAACTGCTAAGTCTTTCTCAGTCTCTTTTTATATTTTTAGGGATGTGTAATCTATTAGTTATAGACTGAAATTACAAAAAGCTACTTCTTCAAACTAAATGCATGGATATTGACTCCGTTGTGTTGCCAGCACAAGTATGCAAGTTGGTAACTTTGCAGACTGATGTTTAATGGAAAGTTATTTGAAATGTCATGTGTATTTGTATACGCACATGAGATTAAAGTTTGCCTGCACTGTTGAAGAAGAAAGGATTGTTCCAGGTGAATTATCTGTAGGTTTCTCTCTCTCTCTCACATGCACATTAGAACTAGACTTTGTTTTGTGCACTTCATAAGCTAGTATGGTAAACCGAAGTGATTCTAGATTAGACCAAACGATCGCTGGTCTGATTCTTATGTCCACAACCTTTTGCCTAAACATGGTTATAGCTTTCCCATAGAAAGATATCTGAAGCTTGCCAAATCTATTGGTGAAAAACATGAGTATCTGATTTGATACTTAATTTTTTCAGAGTATTTTCTGAGTATTTATAAAACTTCTGAGCTGAATTAGAACACACAGTAGTACACTGTAGCATGATTATTGTGCCTGTGTTTTGTAAAATGTGCTGTATATAAAGCAGCAGTCTTGAGTAATTTTGGTTGTGGCTTGCTGAAGGGTTAGGTATTTTAGTCGTGGTGATAATAGTTAAAGCTGAAGTAGATCACAATTTTTATACAAATAAGTTTTCACACATTGTTTGTGTACAAAGTGCCTACATATGCTAGCAAGTTTTAGTTGTGGGAATTGACTGACTTGGATCTGCCCTGCCGTTTGGCAGCATGACAGAACTCGTTAAGCTTCAGCTCAGTATCCTGCAGGGTTTGTCTGTAAGGGCTGCTTTCAGACCTGGTGGCTAGTAATTAAAATATAGATTATCAGGTTAGAAACAGAACTCATTTGCCTTGCTGCCTTCCACCCACTGGCAGTCGTTTAAATACTTTAAAATTCTGTTTTTAAATCTTTGGCGCTGTAGATTGTCCAAGCATCTGAAAAAATAGTTATTCTCTGAAACTAGTGAAAATGGAAATGTAATGTGAAGATAAATATATAAGCACTACTTTCATTCTGTTTATAAAGCATTGGCTTTTTTGCTCTGAACTCCTTTAAACTAGTTAATTCTTAATTTTTACTCTGGCTTGAGTGTAAGTTGTGTTGATTGTATGTTGTAACTAAGCATTTTAGTCACTTTCACCTCATAAAGTACATTAGATGTACTATTTTATCAGGATACTTAAGTAGTTATTTTGGTTTTAAATTTTATACCAGAAAGTTTTAAGATGTTCTAATGCTTTTGTTTTTTTTATTATGCCAGGTTGTGATTCAGGGAAATGATGACATCGCAAACAGAGCAATAGATCTTCTTAAAGAGATCTACACTAATCTTGGCCCAAGGTTACAAGTTAATCAGGTAAAACAAAAAACAAGCAACAAGAAAACTGGAATATGTTTTTCTCTCATACTAGTGATAAAATGCAATTTGGTGATATTTTTATACTTGAAAGCTTTGAAAACAGAGAAGATTTTTCATGCTTTGAAGAGTATGCTCCTGAGTCCAGCCATCAGGTTCCTGTCAGATGCAGAATTAAGATTTTTGGTTTTTTCCTGATCTTTACAGACTGCACTCTGATAATTTTTTTTTCTATATTGATCTGTTGTATTTACTCTTTCTACTCAGAAAACAGTTCATATCATACACTTAGGTAAGCCTTTTGGTGGACTTCCAGTTGTGGTACTTATTTGTACTAGTATGTTCACTGGACAGGTCTCTTTTGAGTGTTGTCTAACCTTATGTCCCTTACAAAGGGTCACAGAGTTTCCATATAACGGTCAGGCTGAGCTCTAGCAAATCAGATATTTTCTCCCTACGTTAATATCTATTGGGAGCTGCATTTCAGTGGGCAGAGAGAAGAGTTGATGAGTTGCTGAAAGGTCAGAGGAAGTGAACTGTTGGGATTTCCCAAATGGGGGGGGGGGGGGGGGGGGGAATATTATCCTTCAGACAATCTCCAGTTTGTAGCTTGCCGGTTGTATTTCTTAAAACTCCCAATTTTCATACTTGTCCACAAAAACACTTTTATAGTCCTCAGAACTGGCAGGCTGCTAGATACAGCACAGCTGCTCTAGGTGGTGCATTTACAGCCATTCAAGCTATATCTTACTGTAGGGGCAGATCGGCTTTATGCTCCTTGCTATAGATTGGACTTACTAAGCATGAATAGATCTGTCCATCTGCACATGGTTAGATCTGACACCTCCAGGAAGTGTTAGAGTGTTAGATTTAGTTAATATGCGTGCAGGTATTTTATTTCAGTGTGCTAGTAGCGCCTCGGTTCCTGAGCTGCCTCTAAGGAAAGCGGCTACTGGACTGTGTTTTACTGCCGTAGTTGTGACTGTTAATGTTTCTGTTGCAGACTGCTACCTGCAGATGCTGCAGACTTTTTACAGTGGTACTGTAGGTTCTATGTCAGTCTAGGTCAGGAGCAAGGAGATGTTAGGTATTAGGCAGAAGGAAGAGACTGGCTTCAGCTACCACTATACTGAATCTATCTCAAAATCCCCATTCTGAGTTTATGCAGGTAAAGAGTGTATCTGGAACTGAGTTATGTGATTGGGGGGGGCACGTGGGGATAGTTGTTCTGGTGGCCTGTAAATCTTCTGTGTTCACTCTTAGCATACAGTAAGTTAACCTGTACTAGATTGTCAGCTAAAGACCCTCTGACATAGCCTGAGGAAATGAATAACAAAGTCCAATTTAGTGTTCTCTGTGCAAATTTCCATTTTTTCTATTTAAGTGCAAGTTTGCACTGTGAGTTACAGCTATGGATGGCATGAAAAATTTTTGAGGTGCGCACTAAATTACAGCTATTTATCAATGGGACTTGTCTAAAGTGGAATAAAACAGCTTTATAGAGTAACTTACCTGGTTTGTGGTGGCTTTTTTTTTTAACTTTTTACTGTTGGATTATGCTGCTGAAAAGATGGCTTTTATTAGTTCTTGTAATTGCACCAATTTTTTAATGTAATTAGGTAGTGATTCATGAAGACTTTATTCAGTCCTGTTTTGATCGTCTAAAAGCCTCCTATGATACGTTATGTGTGTTGGATGGAGATAAAGACAGTATCAATTGTGCAAGACAAGAAGCAATACGAATGGTGAGAGTGTTGACTGTTTTAAGAGAGTACATAAATGAATGTGACAGTGATTACCACGAAGAGAGAACTATTCTACCTATGTCAAGGTATGTGTGAAAATGCATTGCTGTGATTTTGAATTCTGTTAAATAAACTATTACTAATATCTTTGACTTTTACATCCTAAAGGGTTTCTATTCAGGAAATACAGAGTTTCAAAATTCCATTTTCTCTGCTAACATCTAAACTCTGATCTGTAGTTAAAGAAAAAATTTGAAAGATCAGGCAAACAGAGGCATATATGAAAGGGATAGCGGACCTGTGAATAAACTTGTTTCTCGTATTTTCTTCTAGAACTAGCACAACATACCTTGTGGCTTGATTATTTTGGATGTATTCCTTCAGATAATTGTTTAAAAGCAACACCATTCTTTAAGTTAGCATGGGCAAACCTTCTTAGTTTTTCATAGTCCTGTCATGCAAAAAACATGTTGTTAATGTATATATTCATCATCCAGAGTTGTTTACAGAGATGCTAATCTTACTTTGCAAGCATAAATTTAGGATTATGTCTAAATGAAATATTCTGTGTAAGTTCTTCAGAAAGAGGGGGGAAGAAGCACTTTGAAGTATATTTATTTTCTATATATGTTCACTCTTCTTATACTTGTCCTTGAGTAAAAACTTAAGTCCTAGCTGCTCTTCTCTAACTCTGTCTTTGGTACAAACAAAAAGGAAGCACTCTAAATCCAGTGTCATGTAGATATTTTCACAAACAAAATACTTTATTTCCTAAGAGAGGAAGGCAGAACAGAAAACGGTTTAAATGTTCCAGTGTTAGTAAATGCTGTCTGTGGGAAGAAAGTCTCAAAAATACATAAGGAATACACTGAGATGCTATGGATTTATGATGCGGCTAGTATATTTTTAGACATGGTGAGGGTTTGTTGTCCCCTTATTTTAAATCCCCTTTTTGTCAAGAAAACAGAAGAGATTGCTGTTTCTTTGTGATACGTCAGTAATTCGCAGTGCTCCTACAGCATTTTTATTGTATATATTGATTTAGTCCTAACTAAATTCTCTTGTTGATTGCAGGTACATCTTTTTTTATATGGGCTGCTGCTTTGATTAGACTAACATTTTCACAGGTCTTGTTTGCAAGGAGCTTTATGAGGAATCTTTGCCTTCTTCTGTTGCATGGGATTAGTTTGTTGGGCTTATCTGGGCACATGTTCTCTACTGAGTTCCCTGCCATTATGTGAAGTGTGAACACTGCTGTTGTGAAAATGGGTGGTTTTTTTTGACCTCTTTGAATTTTTAAAAGCATTTTGATTTTTAAAATTGCAATTCCATTTTAAAACTTTCAACAAAAGGCATTAAGACTTGGTAACCTGATGGCTTTTTCTGATCTTGGTGTATTTAAAAGTGAGTTGTTTTGCTAAAAGAGCAAAACGTAGTTGCCCGTCTGTGCTTTATTTGTGCATTTTGATCAGGAAATTATGAGCAAGAGAAAGGATCTAAAACTTCATAAGAGACTCTTCAAAACTCTGTCAATGTTCCTAACCTGACTGTAAAGTTGACCATATGTTTAATGCATGTGTGCAGTGTGGCTTCTTGAAAGTTTCAAAAGTTTCTGTGTATGTTATGTTTGCATAGTTGCTGGTGCCTTCACAAAATAATCTCGTGCTGGAGTATACCACCATACATAAAGATTCGATGTTGAAAAATCTGCAACACAAAATACAGCAGGAAAAATAATTTATTTAAGGATGGCAAAAATAACTTTTTCTGGTTTGTTTATTTTCAGAGCTTTCCGTGGTAAACATATCACACTGGTAGTTCGGTTTCCAAACCAAGGCCGACAGGTGGAAGATTTGGATATTTGGTCTCATACAAATGACACAATTGGCCAAGTACGGCGCTGTATTCTCAATCGTATTAAAGCCAACAGTGCACACACAAAAGTTGAACTGTTCATTGGTGGTGAGCTGGTGGACCCTGCAGATGACAGAAAATTAATTGGGCAGTTGAATCTCAAAGATAAAACGGTAAGTCTTGCAGGTTGATTATTTGTGTCAATTCGGATGTCACTTCCCTTGTGGAATTGCTTGAAAAATACCATGCACGGGATCCCTTATTCTTGTGAAATAGTTTCATTCCTCCTCCTTGTATTATGCCATTAACATTTTGTCAGACGCTTATTTAGTAAAGAATCTTCATTTTTGCATAGTATTAAAACTGTGATTATGTTTTTCAGCTAATTACAGCTAAGCTTACACAGATAAATTCTAATATGCCCTCAAGTCCAGATAGTTCTTCTGACTCTTCAACTGGTTCTCCGGGCAACCATGGCAATCACTACAGTGATGGTCCAAATCCAGAAGTTGAAAGCTGTTTGCCTGGAGTGGTAAGCATACACTTAGATTCTGAAATGAACAATTTAAAAGAAATTTTTTCCCTATACTTTGCCTTTAACTAACAATTTTCATGGGGATTTTTATTTGCTTATTTTAAGATCATGTCACTGCATCCTCGATACATCTCTTTTCTTTGGCAAGTTGCAGACTTGGGCAGTAGCCTAAACATGCCACCTCTTAGAGATGGAGCACGAGTTCTTATGAAGCTCATGCCACCAGGTAAAACTTTTTTTTATCCTGTTTTATATTGTAATTATATTATAATTTCTCACCTGTTAGGGGGGTATTTTCTACTTTCTGGAATTAATTGATACTGTAATTCATGACTTATCCTAATTAGGATTGTATGTATCTCCCAAGTAGTCACTTCTTGTCTGTCGTATAAAGTTGCATAGTTTGCAGTTGGTACTGGGGTTCAGTGCCTCAGTGCAGTGAAAATGGGGAGAGGCTTTGTATTTTGAAGTGGGTTTTGTAGCACTACTTTGATAGGATCACTTCTGTCCTGACAAGTAATCATTGTAGAACACTTCATGGTCTGATCTTGTCTATCAATTGTATTTTTTGCAACTTCTCTGATACACTTTAAGCTTTTCCGATTTATAATTGTAAATACTACTGGCTTGTTCTGGAGTAGTTGTGTTATAAAATGTTTATAAGTTGTGTTTTTATTGCAGATAACACTACGGTTGAGAAACTAAGAGCTATTTGTTTAGATCATGCAAAGCTTGGGGAAAGCAGCCTTAGTCCATCCCTTGATTCTCTGTTCTTTGGTCCTTCTGCCTCACAAGTGCTGTATCTAACAGAGGTTTGTGATTCTTTGCCTGTTCTTCAAAAATCTTCAACTCTCTCTTTGACAATCTTTCCTGTAACATTGTCGAAGCCGAAGATGAAATTCTGGTTTGAGGTCAACACTTGAAAGTACCTAACAATTTAATTTACTGGAATAAACTGGTGTATGTCCAATGCTGTCAAAGCATTGCTTGAGTAGTATTCCAACATAGTCTCATGTTCAATCATCTATATTCAAGCTAATGCATTTCTATTAACTCTGTATTTTGTTCTACAGGTAGTTTATGCCTTGTTAATGCCTGCCAGCGCACCTCTGGGAGAAGATGCCAGTGACTTCCAGTACAACTTCTTAAAAAGTGGTGGTTTGCCTCTTGTATTGAGCATGCTGACTAGAAATAACTTCCTGCCAAATGCAGATATGGAAACTCGAAGGGGTGCCTATCTTAATGCTCTAAAAATAGCCAAATTATTGCTAACAGCAATTGGATATGGCCATGTTCGAGCTGTGGCAGAAGCTTGTCAGCCCGTTGTGGAAGGCACAAGTACAATTTCACCGGTAATATAAATCTTCCTTGTTGCGAATAGCAATGTACTCTTCTATATTGTCTGCAGCAACATCTGTCTGTGTGACCATCTCTTTGAGTGAGTTGCATTTCAAGAACTCACGGTACTTTCAGATAATGTTGTCTGACAATTCTAGAAAAGAGCTCAACTTACTAAGGAAATCCTGTTTCTGACTGTAGTAAAGTCAGGTGTGAGACCCACCTGCTCTGTATATGATTTTCAGTGGTGTTTGCATGATTGTCAGTAGATGTACTTGAAAATGGAAAATTTTATCTATTCCATAAATGTAAATTCTGATTCTTTTAAGCTCTTGAGTTGATTGAAGGATGTGCCTCTGAATTTCTTGTATCTTCTATTTATGAGGAGAGCATAAAACAACTGAACTGATGTTGAGTCATGCCAGCCCTTTTTCTACACAAAAATAGGTCCTTGGCTTGCCAGATTCCTAATTCTGTCCATTGTTTGTAGAAAATTCTCACAGAGATCAACTAGGTACATTGCAAAGTTAAGTGCTGATAGTTGAAAGGTGTCCTACCCTAAGATTTCTCAGAGTTAGAAAGGGAAAGTGTAACACAGGTGTTCTGAACTGTGATCTCACATGTCCATAGTAATAGGTTTTGTGCGTGTTTAAGAGGGCTAGTTAATTTTTCTGCATCTGGAAAAATATGTTGTGGGTCAAGACTTTGTTTCTGCCCTCTTATAGTAGGCATACAGCATAGAGCCCAAAAATTAAAATTTGCTGCTGTCCTTGGGCATTCGCCTTCCAGGTATTCCAGCTTTTTTTTTTTGTGAAGTTCTGTCCCAAGTGTTTGCTTGAGCTTTCAACGTATACTCAAGAGTACATAGAGCACCCCACTTCAGAGAACTTTCTTCCAGAATATTTACTAAGATCCATCTCTGAAGCAGAGAAGCAAATTCCCCTTAAGTCTGAAAAATTAATACGTGTTCTGGTTAGCTCCAGCTGTTGGAAGATGCCAGATTAATTCTTTTTCAAGGAAATCAAAATTCTTGATGATTACAAAGAGGTGAAGATTCCTTTTCATGTCTTATGTTAGAATATAATAGAAACATCTTAAAGCAAACATGTTTGCTATCCTATCCTTCATCTGTTTAAAATGAGTGAATTTATATTGTACGCTAATGACAATTATTCAAAAGGCATCTTGGAACACAGATAACATCAGTTGAGTCTTGAAATACTGTTTGAAACAGATTTATGCTGACCACTTAGGAGGTAGTAATATTTGTCCATGACTACTGACATTCACAGTTAAGTGTTGCAAACATCTAACAGTATTAACCAGTTTGCTGGAAAAAATGTGGTTACTCTTGCTGTCATTGTCATCCTGTTCAAAGGACTTTGGACTTGATACTTTTTACGGCTACAGCACCAATAAGCTTACACCTTGGGATGGAGGTGGGATTTGTAAATAACCTTTCATCTATCATATCTAGAGCATAAGTAGAATAGCATAACTTCCTGTCTTGGCTTTCTGTTGGAACTTGAGAATGAGGTAACCAAGACTGTGCATCTGCAGTCTTCCAGTTACCAGTCTGCTCCTGTCATTAGGACCTTTTAAATTTGTATTTTCTTCCTTTCTTTCATAGAAAGTCGAATCAGTAATGCTGTTAAACATAGTATTCTGGTGCATGGGTCCTGATTCGCCCCCATATATGTTTGATCCTTCTACAGCCTGCTTCTGATAGCTAATTGACTGTGTAAGCTCCATTACAGTCTTTGGTGGGAGTTCTGTCATTTTGCTCCCCAAATCAGGTGTCTTACTGAAGCTGAAAAAGCAAAGGGATGTGATCAGCACCAGGTGTTACAGATCAACTTGACAGCACATTTTTTGAGCAGTGTTCGAGACAGGTTTTTTTTGGCGGAAATGGTATTAGAAAATGAAGAAACTCTTTTGTCACGCTTTAACTTTTAACCACAGCACACAGTCTTTTCAAGCAAGTTTGTCTATGAGAAGGAAACGACCATTTCAGACTTGAACTGTCAAAACTATGGAGCTCTGTCAGCCCAAGGAGAAGGAACTCTATGCTCAAACAATACAAAAATGATTAAAACTTGCCTTGGTGCTGTTTCTGTTGAGAAAGTATGATAAAGAACAAGAGGGAAAATCCAGAATACAATTCTTCAATAGTGCTCTAACTCAAATGTTTAAAACGTGCTTAACTGTAATGAACACTGCAGCTGTGTTCTGTCTGGACACTGTTGGCTCATCCAGAGGGAGAGCCATTGTTTTAGCAAACCCTTTCTTTCCTGCATCAACAGAAAGGGAAGGAGGCATTGTTAATTTTAAACATTTTGTTAACTTGAAATAGTCTCATCAATAAACCCCTAAAACATAAGTAGTTTTGAGCAAGTGCCTCTCCTCTTAACTACTTTTGCTCTATGATCGTGCACTGTAGCATACAGTGTCTTCAGATGGGGTGATACCTATTTGAAAATGAGGGGGTTTATTTTTCTTGGTGTTTGCAGTTTCTGTAAGTAGTTTTCCTTCCAAGATCTTATCTACTTCTAGTAAACCTTTCCAAGTAACTTTCTATTTTCATATCTTCTTGCTTTCTTTTTTCAATGTAAAAATAAGTATAAGAAATACTTTCTTCCAGATAAACCAGGCTACGCATGATCAGGCAGTGGTGCTACAAAATGCCCTACAAAACATTCCTAATCCAACCTCAGAATGCATGCTAAGAAATGTAGCAATACGTCTTGCACAGCAAATATCTGATGAGGTTAGTGAACTCTTTTCTGTATCGCCTTTTTTCCTGTAGTATCTCTTTTTTTTGTTGTTGTTAATCCTTAGGTTTATTGCTTTAAGACATGGATTTCCTTCTAAAATATCATGAAACATTTTAGGTCATGTTCATATGGCTCATAAGCTTCTAACTAATTAAAAGTATTTAATTAATTGTTTCCATATGCAATTACGAAATTCAGTGTCTAATAGCATAAAGAGCCTTAAGTGAACTAGGCAGGTTCTGTACAAGCTCTTTAATGGATTGTGAATACTGTTAGACTTCGAACTTCAGAGATTTGCTATAATAGACTTAAAGGAGTTAATGGGTATTTTGAAGACATTTTGTGATTTTTTTTTTTTTTTGGTCCTTTGTATTTTGGTTTCTGAGTAACATTCCCTTCTTGAAGAGAAACACAGAAAAGGGGAGGAAATTTTTCAATATTGAGCATGATTTTTAAATGCTGAAAGATAAGTCTCAACTTGTTTGCAGTGTATCTTCATATATTGAAAATGCATTAATGATACAGGTGAAAAACTGGATTGTGGGGCTTGGTAGGGTTGAACAATGTGCTTTGCATATGTAATAGTCTTATCTGTATGGTACTGTATGGTATGACCAAATCCCATTTGGATTTGGAACTGAGGCATGTTAGTGAATACATTAGTGAATACTGCTGAATTCAGCAGAAGCTAAAATGGGAACTAGTGCAACTTCTCTTCCATGGTGAATTGGGATCCCTCAGTTTCCAGTGTGGAAACAGTGAATATTGTTTTTCTGTACTGTACGGGATATCTGCAAAGCTGTCACCAAAACAGCTCTGAGCTATCTAAATAAAAGTAGTCTTGTATTATCATCTTAATGTTGAAAAGTACACTGTTTCTTCTGAACAAGAGCAGTGTCTAAAGAAAGCACAATGTACTGACTGGAAGACTACAGCATCTGATTTCCATTAGTGGTTGAATTACATCCATAGGGGATTGTATTTGCAAAATTACCCAGTTGAACTGTGATTTAACAAACTTCCTTCCACAAAAGTGTCTTTTGAGGTGAGGTATGAAGAAAAGTTTTTAATTGTGCCTTTGTCTTTTTTGGAGGTCTCCTAATAAATAAATAAATATTTTTTTCTTTCACCAGGCAAATCAAAGCAAACAAAATCTGAATCTCTTTTACGAGAGTCTACACAGTATTGCTGTTAAAGTATTGTCTGTAATTTTCTGAAATTATGAAAACTGCTCTAGATCTATATTTCATACATATTATAGTTCGCCTTTGAAAAACTTTTTTTTTCTTTTAATGTGTTGATGGTCAAAGACTCTTTCAACTGACCTCACAATTTTTAAAAAAATAAGTCTGACGTGGTTTCTGTAGGCCAAACAGAAGACTACAGCACAGAAGGAAATCTTTCACCTTTTAAAAAAATTTTGATACTTCAAGATTCTAAAACTACAGTGAGATTTAAAAATGTTCGTTCTTTGTATGACAAATTTTTCTTGTGATGCTGTTACTGTAAGGTTGGTTTCCTTGTGGCAAAGGTGAAATACCTATTATTTTTCTTGTAACTACTTTAATGTTCATATAAGTAGTAAGAATGCACGTTGTTCAGGTTTCCTGACGCAGCCAGCTTATTAGTTAAGCTTCTTAGAGTCTCCTTTTTTAAATAAGTCTGAGCATTAGAAAAATGAAATTTGAAATTTGAGAGCTGTCTACCATCTGCTTTTAAAGATTGCCGATTTCTTGGAGAGTTCTGCTTTGAATATAGACTCCAAATAGCTTCAGGGTTTTTTTGAAAGTTGATGCAAACTATAAATAATGGCAGTTGAAGTATGTTTTGTAATGTTTGTATATCAGTAGAAACTGTTGGATGTTAACTCCCAGCCATGCTGAAAATACTGGAGAGTGAGTCTGCATTCATAAGATATGATCTCTGTTCTTACTAATTTTAAAACCTGTATAACTTGAATATAGAACAATCCCTTTATATATTAATCACATACTTGATAAGTGTTAGCTTGTCTAGCTGTCAGCTAGCACAATAAATATCCGGGGGGGACGGGGGACGGGGGACAGGACGACAAACCCTAAAATAACTTCAACTTGTGTTAATTAAGAGGCTAGTTACCTTCCAGATGCATGTTTGATGGTTTGTTGGGGTTTTTTCCCCAAAACAAAAATGTTACAGCATTGAAGTTGGTAGTTTCTGTGAAATCTTACTCAGAATCAAATTGTTGCTGGTTATTTATCAAATATGTTCACTTTCTTGCAATTCCTGGTACTTGTAGCATTATGATTTAAGATTCTTTAATACAACTAAAATACATGCTACTTTTGATTTAAAAATGAACTATTACATAAGTGAAGTACAAATGCTTTTCAAGATACATTTTTCCCCCTCTATTTAAGGACAAATTCTTTGTTAAATTTTAAAGTTCTAAGTTTTAAATTTCTGTAAATACGTTTGTGAGAATTTAGAATCCATTGTAATGTTATTTGCAACCGCATTTTAACGTTGCTTTGGTTTATTTTTCTTTTTTCAGGCTTCAAAATACATCCCTGATATCTGTGTTATTAGGGCAGTACAAAAAATTGTTTGGGCATCAGGTTGTGGGTCAGTTCAGCTGGTTTTCAGCTCGAATGAGGAAATCAGTAAAATCTATGAAAAGGTAAGAATTCCTAAGTGACTTCTTTTCTATATAACTGTTCCTTTGTTTACAGAAGGGACAGTGTCAACCAGGTCAGGCTTAGAATGTGATGAGCTTTTAGGTAGTTATCTTGGTGATTAGGTATTCAGAGTCTAGTATGATATGTCAATTGTCATACCACAGTTCTTAGTTCTCTATTCCAAATTCCTTTATTTGGTAGATATTTAATTGTAACTTGAATCTGGTGTCAGTTCAAAAACGCACCAGTTCTGTAAGCTGCTGTGACATGTTCTCAGCCCAGTTAGATTCCGTATCAAAATAAGAAATAAGCACTTCTTTGCAATACTAATTTTTCTAGTCTTCGAATTTAAAAGGGCTGTACTGCAGAAGTTGATTTAAAGCATATGTGCAGTCTAGAATGAGAAATAAGAGCTAATCGATCTGAAATTAGCACTGAAGCACTGGTAAAACGAAATAATTGCTAATCCTGTATGCTTTTTTCCTTTTATTAAGTAGATGTGTAGACCATCTTCATGGTTTCACATGTGATTTATGCAAATAATTCAGATTTGAGTGTTATATTAGTATGTTATCCTATACCTTGTGTTTAATGAATGTTGCTTACAGTTACAGGAAATAGTAATCTGTATTTTGACAGTGATTTTAAAAAATACTTTTGTTTTCTAAACACCTTCACTTGTTTGCCTTGTAAAATCAAGTTCAGTACTAATCAATACTTGTCTGTGAGCAAAAGGGAAAGGAATATATAGGGAAGTTATATTCTTGGTGTATTAGCTGCTATGCTTAAATGATCAATTAGAGGAATAATATTTGCTTCAGCAGAATGCAACACCTTTAGCTTCTTGAGCTTATGTAGTTGTATAATGGCATCTGCTTCTATTGCTGTGAGAATGACTCCTTCATGAAAGAATTTGGGGTTTGGTTTTGTTTTGTTTTGTTTTTTTGAGGAGGAGGTGGTATAACTTGCATGTAAAAAGTGGTTTAATTAGTGTGATAGTCCAGGCACGTGAAGATGTGCTCTTATATCTATACATTTGATGTTTTAAGAACAGTAGTGCACTAGAGAAAATACACCTGAAGGAAAATATACCTAAATGGGTTTTTTCCTGACATTTTTCTGGGTGAAAAATTTACAGTTAAGTTCTGTAAAAATATTTTCAAACAATTGACATTTTAAAATAGGTGAAGTTTAAGCTATGCATTATCAATCATCCTTCAAAGTTTGTTTTTTTTTTATGGAGAGGTTTGGGTTTTTATTTTTATCGACACTTACATGGACATTTATAATAAGTGGCAGCTACATTTGTTTTATCCTGAGCAAAAGGAGTATTTTGGTCAAATGAGTGTTTTGCTAAGTCTATGGGGTAGAGTTTTATCGCTAAATGTCGGTTTAAGAACAAAAGCAGACTGATATTTGTGGAATCCGGAATGACATGTCAGGAGTCCTAAAAACATCAAAGGCAACTATGGTAAATCATTTTTTTAAGTAGTACTTCAGAGTAGTCCCATCAAGTACAGCTTCTGAAAGAATGTTCTGAGCACTTTAAGAAGCTTCTGAACTTAACTGGTGAATTCAGTTAATATTTAACGTCAAGATAAATTATTTTGAGAGCACGAGTTTTACGGAGTCTCTTCTGCTTCCTGCCCCCCAAAAAAATCTGGTATGGGAGTCTTCCCAGTGGTTGAAGAAGACTATGCATGACTGTCAGTGGTGTCAACCACCACTTCCTTATTAGCTCAGAGAAGGCCCATGCCCATCTGAAGCGAGGCAAGTATGCTGCTTGTACAGACCCATCAGCTATTGGTGCCTGAGTATAGGGAAGTACTTCTTTGAGTATAGAGTGCACTTTGCCTTTTTACTAGATCCCTGCACCCATGCAGAAATACCTTTTTTTTTCTAAACAGGGCTTCAGTGCAGAGCAGGTGCAGTCCTCAACTTGTTAAAAGCAAATGCTTTTATTTTCATATCTTGAGATGTGTCAGAATTACCACATCCTCCTGCTGGAGCAGTAGTGACTGTCTTTGATTTTTAATTGTTGTGCAAAGACAAAGTCATGTCTATTGCCAGGCTGAGACGTACACTCTTCTGCTCTTTACAATTAATTATCTCTTCTGTGTTGTAATCCCTTCTTTCTGCCTAGTTAATCCTGATAACCTTTCCATATATAAAACAAATACTTATTTTATATCTATGGTTAATGTTGCTAACATGCAGCCACAATTACCGATGAAGTAACGTTAAAACTTGCTCACATTCAGTTTCTTCAGAATTTCTTCAAGCTAATTAATTTTTGCTGAGACGGAGGAGAGGGCTTGCGTCTTTTCTCAAAGTATTTATTTTGGGAAAATGCAGCAAATCAACTCACTTGTTTCAAGTGTTTAACTGAAAGAATAACCTATGTAGCAATCAGAAATATTACCCTTTCATATTTCAAAAGTCACCACAGGAGCTATGTTTGAAATTTGGTTCATCTGTTTCGTGTTTCTGAAAGTGAAGTGCTGAATAAATATTAAGAAGCTTTTGGTCAAATAAGTTGTGAGTATCAAAGTTTTATAAAACTGGACTTCTTGACGAGTTATACAGTGCTACAGCCTTTCTGCAGCCTTTCTCTGCTTAAACAGCAACTGTTTCCAAATCTTTAAACTCCAGGTTCCGAGTAGTGAAGAAAACCATGTTATTTAAAAATCAAAAAACCAAGCAAACTAAACCCCAAATACAAACCAACAAAAAACCCGAACAGTACTAACTGATGTCACTTTTGCCTACAAGTCTCCTATTTAACATCTAGCTCCTGAAGTCTGTGCTTGGAATCCTCCTTTGAGAAGCACAGTACTGGAAGTTCAGGTCATCCTGCATAGTGCTTTGAATCACATCTGAGTGAAGTGCATAAAATACTTGGCACTGATAATCACTTAGTATACAAATTTGTGGTTTGTGTTTGTATTTGGTGTATATACCTTGGAGCCAGTTGGGTTTCTTGGGATTTTTTTCTATAACCAATTTGTGGTATCTTGTTTATTTTCACAGACAAATGCAGGAAATGAACCAGACATGGAAGATGAACAAGTTTGCTGTGAAGCATTGGAGGTGATGACCCTGTGCTTTGCTTTGATTCCAACGGCACTGGATGCACTCAGTAAAGAAAAAGCATGGCAGACGTTTATCATCGATTTGCTATTGCACTGTCACAGCAAGTAAGTTTTGGTCGTAGTTTTTTAAATCACATCTGTTACTTTACAATTCAAAATTAATATAAAGCCTAAATGCAGAGCAGTGACTTCTTATTTAAGTGATTTTTCTGCAGTTGTCTTAATTTATTGTCTTAATTTATTGTTTAGCAATATAATTCTGTCATTTGGATACCTGTCCTAAAGTGGTAGCTATATCAGTCCCATCTTCTTCGTACTCGTAAGGAGGATATTGTCAAGCCAGATGGATGCCTGATAATGTGCTGCTGATGGCTTTAGGACAATTTATGTAGAATAAAATAATAGGTACATTATGTTTTTCAGAAATTATGTGAATACTTGCTGTGTTGGTATGTTTAAGTGACTTAGGTATAGAAGAACTTTCCTATACTCTTTCTTGTAAGTAAAGACAAGATGCAGTGCTAGCAGCTTGAGCAGAGGGGGAAATTAAGGTTTAATCCTCTGGTTTTCTTGCATTGGAGTGGTACACTTGTGACTCTTCACATGACTCATGTTTTAAGTAGAGCTGTCGCACTGGAGCTGTCACTTGGCGCAGTAGCAGCGTCTTGGTGGAACCCTTAGCACAGTTGGGGACAGATGGACAGGGAAAACCAGCAGGAGGTGCCAAGAGCGATGTGGTTCAGTTGCCCTGCAGTCCTGCCGTAGAGTTCAGGGATCTTGTTATCTCCAAGTTACTCCTATAGGTCTCCTTAGCATCTGCACAGTACCAAATCTGTATGATGTGCGTCTTGTGACTTTTAGTCCATGTGAAATTGTGATGTGAATTATTGGGGTGTGTATTTTTAAAAGCCATCCAGGTTGAAAGTTTTTGTATGTTCTTATTAAACAAAAAGATACCAGTGCTTTGAACTGTTACTAAAGATTTAATTCTAGTTTTGTAAGATCTCTGCTGTTGTTCCACAAATATTTTAACTTTGAGAAATGACAGATATCAAAAATTAGTGAAGTTTTCTAAGCCTTTCAGTACATTTTTATTGGAGTCAGGTATTGGCTCTCTGAGGTGACTGGGCTCAGAATTTCAGCACCATGTGTTGGGTTTTTTACTCTTCTAGATAAAATAGGTTGAAAAGTCTTATGTTCATGAATATTCACCATAACAAAAGAATCAATAGTATCATCAGTATCTCTTTACAATTAACTATTTGCACATGTTGGTGAAAGTGGAGTTGTGGAGTGTTATTGTCAGAATCCCACAAGCTTTATTAGTTTGCAACCCGTGATATAGGATGTTGAATTTTCAGCTTCACTGAAGCTTGTTATTATCACTTAAGTTAGATAAGTTTTAAAAAAAACATGCTGACAAACGTATGTTGCAATTTTACACATTAAATGAAACAAGCTGTCTTTCACTATTTTTGGTAAATTTCAAGGCTGATGAGTAAGAAATCACTAAATTTTATTTTTAAAACTGTCAACAGTTGATAACAAGTTACTATTTTTCAGTAAGCGTATGTTGGCTGCATGTCATATTTGGAGTACCAGTACAGCTGAATAGCATGGGCAAGTGTTAGTGCTGTCCCATCCTTTGACTTTTTTTTTGGTGGTTATTTTGTTGTTTGTTTGTTGTTTGTTGTTTGTTTGTTTTTTTTTAATGTGGGTCCAAAGATTTATCAGACTTGTGGCTTTTTAATATTATTTTAATTGTACAAATTCAAGTAATGGGTGATAACTTTTATAATAAATTTTGCTAGTTATCTGACTTTCTAGCATTGTACTTGGAATTTAAGTGACATTTCTGAAGTGTTCACCAGCATTTGTTTATATTTCAGTTAGTGTTTGGTATCAACCCTTTGCAGACAGAAGTATTTCTTTGCATATTAAGTTCAGTGAGCAGTTCTCAGGTTCAGTTTGTAAATAAGAAGTATACTTGCACAAATGATAACTTTGGAGAATCTAAAGGTTATTATCTAACATAGTGGCCAAATCTGTGTGATCTCCATGCTAATTTACCATATTAAAACTTTTGGGGCCGCTTCTGGCGTGACATGTGTCTCATGAAGTGGTCTTAAAACCTTTCTTTAAGCTTTGAATATCACAAATTGGAATTGTTGTCAGTTTATGTGGGCTGGAAAGCTGTCATCACAGCTAGATATGTCTCTGCCATCATTTATCAGGTGTCAGGGTTAAAAGTTACTTACTTGCTATTACTTTCACTGGTTTGGATTAATAGGCCAGGAAATTGTCATCAAGAAAAACTGAAAGAAGAAAATACGGGGATATTCTTTTGTTACTATGAATCCATTTTGTGATCTTTCCCACTCTAAAAATGCTGTGCCTTAATGCCTTTTTTTTGCTGCAAGAACTCACAGAATAGTTGTGTTAATGTTTACTTAAAAAAAAAACAACAGACAAAAGGAAACATAGAACGAGTACATGTAACTATTAATTAGTTACAAAAAAATAGTCTGCTCTGTTTTACATTTACAGCACAATGTAAAAAATTAAAATAGTTATTAGCAAGATAGCAATGTTCTGTTTTACAAACAGAATAGTGCCAATGACAGACCTACAGCAAAGATGACTTGTTACCACTCTTTTAGTCTTTGAAAGATGATCTTTGTGAAGATTTTTCTGTTCCGGTCATTTCCCTAAGGAAGTGAACTATTGGTTCAAATAAGGAACTTCTAAATCTCTAAATCTTAAACAGTTTAGTCTCTGAATTTCATTGCGCAGGTTCTAACCAACACAGTTTGTGATGGAGGTAGAAGGTCTTTTTAGCAAAACCTACACTTTTGATTTAGTGATGGGAGTATCTGTCATGGTTTTGCCAGTCCCTTCCAGTGGTTACTCTTCTTGCTGATTTGAGCTGCTTTGACTGAATCTGATACCCCACTATTTCATATCGTTAGGCCTAGTGAGTAGTTCACTGTGTTATACTCTTCTTCCTAAAATACTGGAAGAAACTAGATATGTCCCCAGGCTGGGGCTTCTCTTTCCACATGTTTTGTTGGCATGTCAGCCCAAGTCTGAACAACAGCGCCTTAATTCACCAGGTATGTTAGCTTTTTGCCCTTCAAAAACAAGAGTGGCATTAATGGATGAGGTTTGTTTGGGGTTTTGTCAGCGGGGATAAAATTTTTAAGGGCTTCTCTTACCCAGTTGGACTGCTGCTCAGCTCCTTCTCTCTGCTTGCTTTCTCAACCGAAATGTGAAATGAGCTGAATTTATTATATGGAAAAAATGGTTCATACTGTCAGTCCAAGAAGCTAACCACTGAGCACTTTTCTCTCATGTGCTTGTGAAATTTCTGATATATGTGATGATCTCACTTAGAATGCAACTGTTAATTATTACTTGATGGTTAGAATAGCATAAACATGAGCAGAAACAGAAGACTGCTTTGAAAATGAAGACAATGAAGTTGAACTAAGCTAAAAAAGTAATTTTCTCAATTAATGTGGAAGCAAATTTAGTGTTTCCAGTGCAGAGAAAGTACAGCAAATACCAGATGGAATTCTGAATATCCTTTCATTTTCAACTATTGTTCTCTAATCTCCTGTCCTCAATCAGAGAACAATGTGAGTAAAAATATGCATGTGAGAAAATGTTTCTGGTGCACCGTAAAAGACAAGGAAGACGGTCAAGTTCAGATCTCACAAATACAATCATTTTGGATATGGTCAGATGGGTTGGTGGGTTTTGTTTCTTTGAGAGGTTGAGATTGTATGGGACTTCTGCTGTTTCCTCGTAGCATAACCATGCTACCTGTGAATTGAGAAACAGAATGCAAAATGTTTAATACTAAATAACAGAGCAGTTCTTACCCTCCAAAGTAATTGATTTTTATAGCGGTGACCCCTGAATACAAGACTGGCTTGGCCAACAGTAGATAGCTGGACAGTTAGTCCTAAATGATCCTGGAACCCAGAAGTATTCTGCTGATGGCTGCGAAGTGTTTGGTGGTCATAAACATACGGCCCAAATAAACAAAAACTGTTACTGCCTGTGTAAAGCAGTGGTGCTTATGCCTATTGAAGAGGCTGACTCCTGCTAACTAAACAGAAATCTGTATCCTGGAGCTTTCAGTAGGGTGGGATTCAAGTTGCCTGCCTTAATGGAGGCATTTGGCCTCCGGCTTTTTCACCAGATGACTATGAGTTCATCATACAACTCGTGTCCTATCTGCCAACTCTACACCATTGTCCTAGTGTCTCACATGGCACTAAATGCCTGCGTTTAGGCAGATGCATCCTTCCCATGGTTCCTTAAGAGCTCTTAGGTGGTTATAGCCTCATGAAAATACTTGTTCAAATACTGCATACTCCTTAGAGGCATAAGAGTGTGAAATATGTTTCCTTGGTCATGGTTCCCACTTCAGGAAGATACCGCTTTTATCTGTTTCTTTCTGCTTTTAAGTGCATGAACCTGAGGAGTGCCTATGTAATGTGCCCCAAGCAGTTGAAAGGTTGCATCTTAAAAGAAATTTCTGTGAGAAGTTTTATGAAAATGTCAGCTCAGCAATCAGATTCCATAAAATGTCAGTTATTAAGAACAAAACAGACCCCCCCCCTCCACCCCACGGTCTTCTGCAACTCAAAGCAATGTAGTAGAACTTGCAAAGATCAGAGAAGGGTGACAAGGGAGATCAAAGCTCTGAAATTACTTCCATCTGAGGAACAGCTGAATAGCTTGGGGCACTTCATATTGGACAAGAGATAAATGGTGGGAGGAGAATACCACGGAGACCTTTAAAATCAGAAGTAGCGAAGGGAGAGTAAATAGAGAACAGTCTTGAGCATAGCATTTAAGCAGTGTAAACCTTCAGTTTGGAAATAGTTTGAGGGGTTCTTTCATTAATTAGTCCAGTGAGAGCTATGAAATACTGCTTTTGGTAGTCTTCCTGAACCACAAATTGCTAGAAGCTGAGAGAACATTCTGGAGAAGTGTCACTGCATGCTTCCCTCTTCTTGTGCCCTTTCATGGGTGTATACCAGAGACGGAGTGCTCAGCTAGGTGCATCTTTGCTCTGACCTCATGGTCATTCTTGCATGGCTTTGAAGCACAGTTAACCGCACATGAAAGAACTCTGAAGGAGATAGGATTCTTTCTTGTACTTTCCACAGTGACCTTGTGGGCAGAAAATAATGACAGCCACACAACAAAGTCACTGTAAAATTAATTTTCTTATATGTTGAGGTAACTTCATAAAGCACAGCATTCATTTGTATTCTCTCCCCAGCCAAGCAGAGTTGTTTCTAATGGTTTTTATGAGCTATAATGCTTCAACAATTAATTGTACAACTTGAAAGAATAGGGTTTGCCTTAACCTTAATGAAAAAAAAAATTATCCACTCCCACATTATTCCAGTGGTTAGATTAAGTTCTTAAAGGAAATTTTCCTTTAATTCTAGCCACTTGAATTTGCAGCGGGTCATTTTTTCTCATTTCCTCCCAATGGTAAATTCTGATTGCTTCATAGGTACTCAGCAAACTGCTGTAGTGATAATAAGAGCAGCTTTATTTTGTCTTTCAGGTAGAACTGGTGCTTGATTAGAAAAAAATTAAAATTTATTTAGGGTTGCACATTGCTTGTTGTGTTATGTGGTATTTGCTGGCTGTTGCAAAGGTTTAGTGGTTAGGTGCTGGTGAGTTTTTTTTCTTTTACCTTTAAATATTTGATTTGTGGAACACGTTTTGTAACAGTAATTCCTGTGTCTGAATTTCACGTGTCTGAAATTTCACTGCAAGGAGAAACAATATGATGGGTAGTGAATAATTAAAGTATTCCAATTTCTTATGTTATGTGGAGTTTTAGAAAATGGCATGAAGCAGATCAGCACAAATTTAATCGTGGGATTTTTTTTAATGTCCTGCTCGGATAGGGAGATTGCATTTAATATGTTTGTTAAATGATTTCCAGAACTGTTCGTCAGATGGCACAGGAGCAATTCTTTTTAATGGCTACCAGGTGTTGCATGGGACAGAGACCCCTCCTTTTCTTCATTACCTTGCTGTTTACTGTTCTAGGGGTAAGTTTAGAGAGGTAAAGGCTACAGTACAATGTGAATTTCTGTAAGAATAAGGCGGAATATCTGCAGGAAAAGGCAAATTGCGATTAACAGCAGTCACTAAAATACAGATTCCCTTTGACCTATAGGCAAGCAGCAGCACAGTAGATTTCCATTTGAGTTTGATGAGGGGGAAAGGGACTTTTTTGTGTGTTCTGATAAGAACATGAATAATAAGCTTTAATATAAGCATTTGATCTTCAGTGAATGCTAACCTTAAAGTAAAAATCATTAGCAGATCAGATGGATACTTAGTTATTGCTGCCTTTTACAGGGCCTGCCAGGGCTTTTCAGTTCTGCATGTTCATAGCTCTCGTGAACATTTGATCACTTCATTGTTTGTTTCTTATTCGGGTATAGAAATTGCTACTAAAATTGCCCAGAAGCCATTCATTAACAGCTAAATGCAATTGTAAGCTTCTAAAAGGTTAAAAATTCCCTTACACTTTTCTTTCACATTTACTGACAGTTTTAGGGAAAATGTTAGCATTGCACAATAAGTAGAAGCATGTATGAGTTCTGTATCATTTGGTTTTGGTTTTCATAGAGTACTGCAAGAGAGAGAGCCAAGCATTCTGGAGACTACTTCACTCTCTTAAGACATCTTCTTAACTATGCTTACAACAGTAATATTAATGTACCCAATGCTGAAGTTCTTCTCAATAATGAAATTGACTGGCTTAAGAGGATTAGGGTAAGTTTTAGGATCAATTTATTTCCGACAATCAGCTTTTTGCTGCTATGTTGTACAGTCTTAAGCTTGGTAAATGTATATTATTTAGAGAATCCTAACTTTCTCTTAAATGGCAGGATGAAGTAAAAAGAACAGGGGAAACAGGTGTTGAGGAAACTATCTTAGAGGGTCACCTTGGAGTAACAAAAGAGTTGTTAGCATTCCAGACACCTGAGAAGAAATACCATATTGGTTGTGAAAAAGGAGGTGCTAATCTCATTAAAGTAAGTTCAAGTTTTTTGACCTATGGAGTTTTTGTTTGTTTGTTTACTATAAATAAGATGCAAAGATTCTTTTTACCTATGGTCTGTAACCATAAAAGGTCCCAATTTAACTGTTTGACAAGGGCTTCTACTTGGAGTTTAATGTTTTCTTTAAAAACAATTTTTTTAAAAATTGCATGTTTCACTCATAAGGGTGCTTAACATTCTCATTCTTTGGAACCACTGCATACGGAGCTGGTGTAACCTCACAAGCTGTTATTCCAAGGCTCGGCAAACATCACACAAGGGTAGTGAGCTAGGTACAGGATAGTCCGGTACGGGGCTGCTTTCTTTCATTACCCCTGTATTGTCTTTTCTCCATGTGTTCTTAATTAGTGATATTAATGTTTATGGCAGGTTTGAACAAATTCGTGACATCTGAGCATCTCTAATCAGTCGTGTTTTCTTTGTACCTCTGATGTTATACAGCAGCAACGTTGGTTTTTTTCAGCACTAATTGATAAAGAGCTTTGTAAATAATACTGGTTTAGCAAAATAAATTTTTACTCATCAGGAATGCAGATTTATTTTTAACTTGCAGTGGGGGGTGGGTTTGCAGGGAACCACTTTAGAATGGAGTTGTTATGTTCTAAATTTAAAAGCTTGTTATGGTGTTGGTCTCAGTTTTAACTCTTGGGCTTTTTTAAGTACTCCGGTTCTCAGACATTCATTTATATAATCACTCTTATTCTGTTATAAAATAGTGTGCATATCTATGGTAACAGGTGCTTTATTTTCTTTTGGTTTTTTTTTCAGGAATTGATAGATGATTTCATCTTTCCGGCATCCAATGTTTATCTACAATACATGAGAAATGGAGAATTGCCTGCTGAGCAGGCCATACCAGTCTGTAGTTCACCAGCTACTATTAATGCTGGCTTTGAGCTACTAGTTGCACTAGCAGTTGGATGTGTCCGAAATCTCAAACAGATAGTAGACACCTTGACTGAAATGTATTACATAGGTACAGCAATCACTAGTATGTAATATTTTTAATTACCTATTTTCTACTTTTTAATGTCTATATTATGTATAGGTTTTGTTTATATTATTAACTGAACTAGATGCTGAGTTTTTTTAGTTAGTGGTGTGTTTGTGGCCGCTTTTAATGGTGCAAAATTGGGCTGTCAAAACCTGGAAAAGGTTGTCAGTGTAGCCTTTATTTGTTCTTCTTTATGCAGTAAATGTACTGACTTGCATTACATGATTGCATTCGAGTTTCAGTCCCAGTCACTTACGCAGTCTGACCCTTCCTACCCTGATCTCTGGCTACTTCCCTTTGTCCCTACCAGCTCCCAGGAACCTTATTCTGTCTGTATCTTCTCCTTTTGTCTCATCGTTTCAGGCTCTGCCTAACCAATCCCAGAACCTCATCAGGTATCTTTGGCTTAGTTTTAGTGCCAGTCTCTTGGTTGCTCACTTGTCATCATTGTTCACACACAGACACAGGTCCACTCTCCTCTTTCCCTTTTCAGTTCTGTACTCATTCTCTGCTTGTTATAGTCCTTTCTCAAATGTTTGTGTTCTCAGTTTTGGCCTTTTCTCAGCACAGCTCTGCACTTAAAGAACTTTCTCCTTCTCACTGGAGAAAGATTATAGCAATTACAGTATGTACAAACAAACTTTAAAATGTTAGTTGTTCAAAAGCCGATAGCCAAATGAAACTTGGGCTAGTTTTCACAAGAATGGCCAAAGGCTCATACTTAAAACAGATTTTGTTATAAATAAAAAGCATGTAGACTTTCTTAAAAATGAACAAACATGAGTGTATTTTTTGCAGCCCTAAATGGGATGGTTAAACCATTTTGGCTGTTAATATTAACAGGAAAAGGAGAAAAAACCAGGAACAAACCAAGCAAACCCAAGCTTGTATGGGAAGAAAGGCTGGGAGAGTTGGGGTTGTTCAGCCTGGAGAAGAGGTTTCCAGGGAGATGTTATTGAGGTCTTTCAATACTTAAAGAGGGTTTATAAGAAAGCCAGAGAGAGACTTTTTACCAGAGCCTGTCATGATAGGACATGGGGCAATGGTTTTAAACTGAAAGAGGGTAGATTTAGATTGGACATAAGCAAGAAATTCTTTACAATGAGGGTGGTGAGACACTGGAACAGGCTGCCCAGAGAAGTTGTGGATGCCCATTGTTGGAAGTGTTCAGGGCCAGGTTGGGTGGGGCTTTGAGCAACCTGGTCTACTGAAAGATGTCTTGCCCATGGCAGGCGTTTGGACTAGATGATCTTTAAAGGTCCCTTCCAGCCCAAACCATTCTGTGCTGTAATAGAATGTTTAAACTTCTAGAGTTTAGCAAAACTATAAGCAACTAGAAACAGTGCTCCATAGTGGGAACTGTTCACTGCCTCTCACAATGGCAGTGCTACTTGCCCAGTTGGTGGTATCAGTGAGTCATCTGAGGTTTTTCAGTAACTTCCTCTTCAGTTTCATCTCAAATAACTAAAAGAAAATAGCAGCTTTATGGTTTTTCCCCCTGCCTCATCATTTTTTCTTCACCCTTTTCTGTTGGGAACTAGTGTATTTCTTATCACTTCACAATTTGAAGGATTTTATGGCATTTACTTCCACTCAAATACTTGATAAGCACAATAGAACGCCAGATCTCTGTGGTATGTCAGACAGAAGAGAGAACACATATATGAACTGTGCATGCTATGTGTTTCATATACCAAGTAAAGCTTGCTTGTAAACATGCATGCTCTCTTCCTTTTACATCAGAATTTTTTGTGTTAAAACCATGGAACAATAGGTTAGTGTAGGAGACCTGTGATCATAAATGTACTCAGAAAAGATGGGAGAGATCTGAGGGAGAAGACTCAGGAGAAAATAATCTACTGCAAGTCATATAGATAGCATTATCTAAAACTGTTTCCCATCCTGGCAAGGAAAAGTGAGGCATAAGTGAAATATTGTCATTTTTAAAGGATTATAAATTTGTGAAAGGCTTATAAATTGGTTATATATTCCAGATTCATTCAACTGAAATCTTCAGCGAAGAAATTTGCTGGTACTGAGGGAAGACTTCTGTTTGATACATAAATAGGCTAATTTTTTTTCTGGCCATGTTTTTAGTTATGCAATAGAAAAAAAATGGTGTAATGTTAACATTACAGATAGAACTATTGTTCATAGAAGTTGTGCTCGTTTTAGCAATTAAGTTTTCTGGTGGAACACTTGTTTTATTAAACTCACTGTGATACAGGTTAATACTAATTTTATGCAACTGCCCTTTGTACTGCATTGATGGTCTAAGTCTTTTATAACAAAACAGTTTCCTAATCACATTCTCCTATTTTCTTTTAGCTTGTGAAGCGCTTACAGAATGGGAGTATCTACCACCTGTTGGGCCTCGACCACCAAAGGGATTTGTAGGACTAAAAAATGCTGGTGCCACTTGTTACATGAATTCTGTCATTCAGCAGCTGTACATGATTCCAGCCATCAGGAATGGGATTCTTGCAATTGAAGGCACAGGCAGTGATGTAGATGATGACATGTCTGGGGATGAAAAGCAGGACAATGAGGTAAATTTAATTACGTACAATTTGCTTATCTTCAAAATAGAATTATTTTTTGTGAAAAAGTTGTAACAAATTTAGGTTGCTAATCACTTTGCTTTCCACTTCTAGCAGTGGGGACGATAGCATAATATTTCTTACTTTAATAGGCTCACTGCCAGAAAGGCAGTACAAAAGATCCAAGTAGCAGGGTTTGCAGACTTCCTCCTCATGGATTTGTACTTGAAAGCACAGCACACCACTTCTGCCACCAGAAATTATCAATGCATACAAAACCATTATTTCTTTCCTCAGATGAGAATATGAAACACCTTAGATTAAGTGAAACAAGGGATACAACTAACTGTGAGGTAGCTACATGTCAAAGTTGATTGCACAAATTTTCTTCTGCTTTTCAGAGCAATGTTGACCCACGAGATGACGTGTTTGGTTATCCACATCAGTATGAAGACAAACCAGCACTGAGTAAAACAGAAGATAGAAAAGAGTACAATATTGGAGTTCTGAGGCATCTCCAAGTAATTTTTGGTCATTTAGCAGCTTCCAGGCTACAGTACTATGTACCAAGAGGGTTTTGGAAGCAATTTAGGTAAATAGAAAATATAGTATTGATGGCTGTTCACTGGAGCACTGAAATGCAAAAAAACTAATCATAGTAGAAGAAATGGTAGTGGTGTTAAGTGTAAATTAGCAGAACTTGTGCAGCACTGTTCTTGTTATCTTACCTGTTCACCATTCTTTAGAAGTCTTAGTAAACCAAAGTCTACAGCAAGATGATTATTTTGAATTCTAGTGGTTCTTGACCTTGACATTCAAACTTCGAATTAAATGTGGCATTATACACAAAAGCTTGGTTTTACTTACCAGTAAGTGTCAGGGGCCAGAGTAACAGTTGGTGTACTATACCACAAACCAATAAATAGTTTTGCGCAGTAAGAAGGAGGGATTAATAGCTTGAATAATATTTTCTTAGAAAATAAATTGTTGGTGAACAAAACAAAAGATATTTGACAAGAGTGTGCTTTTGTTTTCAGACTTTGGGGTGAACCTGTAAATCTACGTGAACAGCATGATGCTTTAGAATTTTTTAATTCCTTGGTGGACAGCCTAGATGAAGCTTTAAAAGCTTTGGGCCATCCAGCAATGTTAAGTAAAGTTTTAGGAGGGTCCTTTGCTGATCAGAAGATTTGTCAAGGATGCCCACATCGGTAAGTGTTTAAAATTCTCCTTCCTTACAGAAAAAGAACCTGTGTTTGTATCTTTATAAAAGTGACTAAAGAGTCAGGAGTGGGGTTTTTGCATGGTTTGGGGTTGGTTTTTTTTAAAGCTAATAAAATTTGCTACCTTGTTTTCTACAGCCTTAACATTAACTTGTCTTCAAGTGCCTTGAAATACTTACTATTGCTTCTACTTAGCAGATTGTATGTGAAGCATTGTGTATTGATCAGGGGAGGAAGAGATACAGCTTTTTTCGTGTTAAAGGCGAAAACAACTTAGGGACCAAATGCAATGTATAAAATTTTAAGACGTGGCCAACAGCTGTTGCTGTCTTCTGTCTTCCATGGTGTGTGGATAGAGCTAACCCAAGCATGAATCTTTAATTCCAATGAGTAAAACTCTGTTCATACTCATTGTGTAAGCTGTAATTAAGGAGAATGGCATAGAAAGTTTATCTTAAGATTTCTGCTGTATTTTTAATTAACTTAAAATGTGAATACTGAAATTCAGCTTCATATGGGGTATGTAAAAAAAACACCCACGCCAAATCAGACTCAAAGTCTGTAGCCTACTGTCTTGATGGTGGTGATCAATGACAAATGTTTAGTTGAAAGAATAGAATTAGTCGTTGTACAGCTGTACTTCTCTAGACTTTTTCTTCTGTATCCGTTTTGAGGTGGATGATTAGAATTGCGTGCAAGATTCAAGATGGCCTAATAAGGGACTTGTTCTTTTTTGATTGTTTGCTTTTATTATTGCGTTATATTTTTTATCAGTAACAGTTGGTCTTCACACTGTTCACGACATCTTTCAGATCACATGTGATTCTTAAACAACATGGATCTCTCTGCACATTACCATTGTAAATTCTCTTTGTTGTGAAAGTTGAAGATTTACTGTTATCCTTCAGTTTGCATTTAAAATACAGGAAAAAAACAGTGATACAAACAGATTTAAATGTGGTAATCTTTCAAATTCAGTTGAGCTCATTTGTGAATTAGAAGAACTTATAAGTGGAACATCTTAAGTTTCATGGGTTAAAAATATGTGACCAGAAGTAAGTTGAAATATTGCAAGATAAAATGAAAGCACTGATTTTATCTGCAATGGGTAATTAAATGGAAGATACAGATGTGAAGCAATGTGAGTTACCATTCATTTCTGATATTATCTACTGTTGTGAAGTACTACCTGTCTTTTTGGAGCTCTGCTGGATTTGCATAATTGTACTTCTTAATAAAAATGTTACCCTGCTTGTAGTTTAGGGAGGAGAAAAGTGATGATAAACTAAACCATTGGATTGGGGTATGACAGATTAACAGCCTTCCAAATTTGTAAATTAATAATAGATGAATGGATATTACTGTTTTGGTTGAAGTGTTTCTAAATATTTATTCACTGTTATAAAAACCTTTGTATGCTTGACTGCATATCAGAGAAACAAGCCCTGCAGGGTTATGTTGGAATAGATGCAACTTTTTAAATTTATTCATCACTTCTTTATCTTTTTTTTTTTTTTTTTTTTAAAAGTTTCCAAGATGTCTTAACTGGTTGTGTCTCAAGCATTGCTGGTTCATTATGAGGAATCTAAAGGTTATATCAGGACACAGTAAATCAAAGCCAGTCATAAATATGCCAAGTGGTTTTATGAAGACAGCTATTCAGGTTTTATCAGCTAGAAAAATAAAAAGGCACTTTTTTCTGTCTTTTTTTATTTTTTTTAACTGTTGTCTTTAGGTACGATACAATATTTGTGTTTATCAGTCTAATTCCTGACAATAAAGGTGAGCAATGGAAGAAGTACTCTACTTTGCTACCTGTGCTTCTCCACTTAGCCAGGAGTCTGTCACGCTACTTTAGCTGCTTTAGAAACAAGATGTACTAAAACATTCACCTTCCACGATCTTTTCAGTGAACTTGAGACATACAAGTCATTTCTATGATCTTCATAAAATAAAAATAGTTAGTGCAGATCCTGTAATATAATTGTAGGGAGACTACAATAAAAAATAGTTCAGTTCTTTTGTTACTGCTTAACTCCTTTTGACAGAAGTTGACATCAAATGCTGAATAAAACTTTTGCAGTAAGGTGCTGTATAGCACCTGTAAAACATAGGTAGAAATGTGCTCAACACTTTTCTCTTACATCTGTCTGTTCATTGGTAGGTACGAATGCGAGGAATCCTTCACAACTCTGAATGTAGATATAAGAAATCACCAAAACCTTCTTGATTCTTTGGAACAGTATGTCAAAGGAGATTTATTGGAAGGTGCAAATGCATATCATTGTGAAAAATGCAACAAGAAGGTACTGATTCTTTACATCAGTTGTACACAGATTTAATATGATAGCCATACTAAGTTCAGTCTTAACTTTTTTCCCTGAACATGAACTATCCTTTAATTACTGAATTTGGTTGTTGATAAGAGTATATGAATGGAAACTTAAGAGCTGATAACGGTTTGTGTCCTTTTTTAGGTTGATACAGTGAAACGCTTGTTGATTAAGAAGTTGCCTCCAGTTCTTGCAATCCAGTTGAAACGATTTGACTATGACTGGGAAAGGGAATGTGCAATCAAATTCAACGATTATTTTGAATTTCCACGAGAGCTGGACATGGAGCCTTACACAGTGGCAGGTGTGGCTAAATTGGAAGGAGATGATGTAAATCCTGAAAATCAGATAATACAAAATGAACAGTCAGAAAATGAACACTCTGGGAGCACGAAATACAGGCTTGTTGGTGTACTTGTACACAGTGGCCAGGCCAGTGGTGGACACTATTACTCTTATATTATCCAGAGGAATGGTGGAGATGGTGAGAAAAATCGGTGGTATAAATTTGATGACGGAGATGTGACCGAGTGTAAAATGGATGATGATGAAGAAATGAAAAACCAGTGTTTTGGTGGAGAATACATGGGGGAAGTGTTTGATCATATGATGAAGCGCATGTCCTACAGACGACAGAAGAGATGGTGGAATGCTTACATTCTTTTTTATGAACGTATGGACACAATAGACAAAGACAATGAACTAATAAAATATATTTCAGAACTCGCTATCACCACTAAACCCCATCAGATTAAAATGCCATCAGCCATTGAACGAAGCGTACGGAAGCAGAATGTGCAGTTCATGCATAATCGTATGCAGTACAGCCTAGAATATTTCCAGTTCATAAAGAAGTTGCTTACGTGTAATAGTGTCTACTTAAATCCTCCTCCAGGTTAGTATGTTGGTGCAATAATTACGAATAATTTATTGCAAGAAGAATTGTGATTTATGTTCCCAAGAATTTGTCTAGCCAGTGAAAATTTTGTGCATTCTGCTTTGAATACTCTTTCTTGACTTCTGCAGTTAAACATCTGTTGTTGAGTTGTTCGTCAGTGGTAACATGCCAGAATATTTAGCAAAAGGTCCTTTGATAAACTATCAACTGTTATTCAGCTTATGTGCTAAGTCATGTTAAAACACTGTGGGCTGTTCTGCTGAAGACAGTTCTCAAAGGTGAGATGCTGAATTTTGGAAAATCAGGCATGTGTTAGCCCCCGGTACTTGTTACTGTCTTAGACCTTACATTTTTAAATGATACATTACAGAAGCTAGAGGCTGTTTTGATCAAGTTTTCTGTTAAAATGGGAACACAGTGTCAGAATAGTAATCTGGAATCAGTTAAATTATTAAAAATAAGTTGCTTTTTGTCTGCATGTGACTATTTTGTTGTTTTGGTTTTTTTTTTTCTTTAGGACAAGATCATCTGTTGCCTGAAGCAGAAGAAATAACTATGATTAGTATTCAGCTTGCTGCTAGATTTCTCTTCACCACAGGATTTCATACAAAGAAAATAGTCCGTGGCCCTGCTAGTGATTGGTATCTTGTCTTTTAAAAACAATTACAGTTCTGGGAGTTTGATGTCTGTTAAAAGATCCCTGTTATAATCATATGGCAATAAAAGGTGTTAGTGGTCTGTCCCATTTTTGCCCCTCCCCCAAATACATGGTCATGGTGCACATGAAAGCAAGGGGAAAATTGAGCAGAAAATACTGGGAAAAAACTGAACCTTAAAATAAGCTGCTGAGCTTGAACAGCTTCAAAATTAATTTTTAAACAGAGTTTAAATCTACCTTTTTTCTGTCTTTTTAAAAGAATAAAGGAGTAGAATCTATCGATAGTGCAAAACTAATAAGCTATGTATTCTGACTTTTAATTCAGAATGGTTTGTTCATGATTTGAGTAGTTATAAACAAAGGTCTTTTCAACCCATTTTTGTAGCTCATGTTTGTATTCTGTTTCTGAAACATGTATCTAATCTTCTAAAGTCTGTTAGCAGAGTGCTTTATGTACCTTGCTATGGGACCTGTAATTTAAATCTGTAGTATAACAAACAGTGCAATCTTATTCATAGCACAACAGCATTTTAGCCTTTAAGTTAGGTTATTCTGTGTTGGGGAGAGGAGTGTGGGTTACTACTGGTAGAATTAGAGAGAAAATCTAGTATTCATGATGATCAGTAGTTTACCAGCTACTAGGAAGCGGTTGTGTAATACATGGTGAATATGTACGTCAAGTTTTTCTCCAATATCAACTTTCAGAGTAGCCAAGTTACTCCTGATACTTCAAGAGATCATGAGGAGTTCAAATATTGCTGCAGGAAGGAGGACAGTTCCACAGAATCCTCTCCGGAACAGATATTTTACTTTTTTAGGATTTGGGGGTTTTCAGATCTTTTAAATAAGAATATACATTCCTGATGGGTTACATATTTAGTTACCTGTCTTATACACAGCTCATAAAATCCACCTCACATTCCCCGCTGCTCACCCTCTCCCTCTGTTCCAATATAGAGGGAATGATGACTGCCAATTTAGGACCTGCACTGAGTAGTAGTTTGGGAGTTAGGAGATGTAACCCTGTCTTAGTTCTTATGAGTAAAATAGAAGTAAATGAGTAAGATAGAAGTACAGTTAATTGTAAGGTTTTTAATTGAAGTATGTTTTTAATTTGCGATTGCTAGTAACAGAGTGTCATTAGGAACTACAGTTTGCCTGATCGTAATCATTTTGTGAGTAAAAATGTTTGGGGATCACGTTTAAACATGTATTTTCTTCGAATTCTGCAAAAAAAGGTCTGCCAAAATTCATTAATGTCTACATTTGATCATAATCTCTCATTTGTGTCGTCTTCTATTTCAGGTATGATGCATTATGCATCCTTCTTCGTCACAGCAAGAATGTACGCTTTTGGTTTGCACACAACGTCCTTTTTAATGTTTCAAACCGCTTCTCTGAGTATCTTTTGGAATGCCCTAGTGCTGAAGTGAGGGGTGCATTTGCAAAACTTATAGTATTTATTGCACATTTTTCATTGCAAGACGGACCATGTCCTTCACCTTTTGCGTCTCCTGGACCTTCCAGTCAGGTATTTAATTTTCTAACTAAAAGCTTTTGAAACTTATTCTTCTTCATTAGAAGCATTTAATGTAAAGTAGGTTCTGGAGCAGATGCATCAGTGTTGGCAGGAAAGCTGTACAGTCCATTTTGCACTACATACATCATGTTAACTTAACCAGTTTGTGTGAGAGCTGCTGTCAGAGCAGTTCAGTTTTCTCTCATCTGTAAATCACTGTGAAGACTAAGTAGTGAGAACTTTGAGTTGAGTTGCAAGTGTGAAATCTGCAAAATAAAAGTAGTGGCTTATAATAAAGTAATATGTAGGGGAGTGAACCTTTGGTTTTAATTTAGAACTAAAAAAAAAAAGGAAAACCTGACAAAACAAAACCAAGGCAAACAAAACCCATGAAAACATGCAGGAGTTCCCTAAGTTTTCTTTCCTTCTATCCTGCAACACTGAAATTATCAAAAATTGTAACTTGGCATAGGAGTATATAGTTAATTGCCTAATATTATACGCCTAGAACTGACAAAAAAAAAAAAAAAAAAAAAAAAAAACAAAAAAAAAAACCCCAAAATCTTAACGTAATATGTGTAATAACAATGTTTTTGTTTGGACTGTGTTAAAATTTGAAAGATCAATCTTTTCCGAGCCTTTGTTTTGTCATATTTTTAATGTCCACAGTAGGATACTTTTTATTTGTATTGTTCCACTTACCTTCTCAGAATGTATTCATTACTGTATCCAGCAAAATAATTTGTATTAAGTTAAAGGTACATATGCTTTGACAGTGTTTTGTTTCATGAGGTATTTGAGGTACACCTGTAGAGGTGATTTGGTTGTCTGTCTTAATCTATGAAGTTCACAGTGGAACTTCATGTGCTTTTGTGAGTATTTAAGCCTAGATGCTGTTGGAGAAAAAGTTCAGTTAAAAGCTTCTTTACTTGCATAATTTCTTGGACTTATATAGTATTTAGTGATAGGAGTCTTATTCCCTGTATGTCTGTCTGTCTTTGTGTAAGATACAGAAGACTAACCAGCAGCTAGTATTTTGGAGCTTGTATGAATTCTGTACCTTTTAACCAATTCTATTTTCTGCCATGGTAGAAAGTATAGCCTCAATAAAGATTAGATAAGTGCTACCACTAATATTAAAACTTTTTTTGTTATAGGCTTATGATAACTTAAGTTTAAGTGATCACTTACTGAGAGCGGTACTAAATCTTCTAAGAAGGGAAGTATCCGAACATGGGCGCCATTTGCAGCAGTATTTCAATCTGTTTGTGATGTATGCCAATCTAGGTAAGCAAATTACACACACTCTTCCTGATGACACTGTAATAAACTGTTTTTTATTAATGAACCAGTTACACAGGTAACAGCAGGAGAATCCAGTTCTTCAGCCTCAGGCAGATTGTTGTCATTAAATGCCATATAAATTCTCTCTAGAGCATCTGTGTTCCTCCAGTTTGGAGTTCGGGGCTTTAGTCTTAAATGCCATCCTTGGAAGATTAACATGAGAATCTTGGAGCAATAAGAGTGTGTCATTCTGAGAGGGTGTGGGGATGAAAAAATGGCAAGAGAGATGATGCTTTGCTCAGGGCTCCCTTTGCAGGGAGGTAATGAGATCCAAGAAGCATGTGGGGCTGTCAACTGCTTTGAGCCTGAAGAAGTTGAGGAAGATAAAAGTTCAAAAAAGAGAAAGATGCGTGATTCTCCTTTATGGAAACGTCAATACAGATGGTCATGCTTTGTATATTCCAACTGTGCCAGTTCAACGTTAATTTATTTAGTTCACCTTTGAAGTTCACAGCTATGAATGCAAAATACTAACTCTGTCTTCCCTTTAAAGACTCTTTGGGAGGCTGAGAAAATAGCTCAGTCTGTATATATTCTTAGACATCATTGCTTGCCAGAATGCTTTCACCATAGACATGGTAAAGGAACACAAGACTTGGGAAATTCCACTGTATACTTATAGAGTATTGTAGTTCCTCCAAGGTAAACAGGCAAGAAAAGCCAGTGTCTTTGCAATATAGGAAGGCTTAAGTAAAGTTCTCTCAGGCTTGAGACAGTGAGTCTTTCCATGAAGACTAGAGTCCTAAATTTTCTGATGAAAGATTAAATTAGAGATTGAGGATGATTGCAAATGGATTTATTTTTTTTTAGCAGCTTTGAATACAAGACCAGTAGGACTACCTGTATTTGCAGGTGCTATACTTAAGACCCACTATACACATGCTATAATATAACTGAGATGAGATAGTTATCAGTTTTGTGATGATCCACATGAAATATTGGCTGTGGCACTTCCAGCATCACCCATTTTTCTTCAGGATCTTTAATTGTATCCAGTATTATGGAAATAGAAATAAGTATAGATTTAGAAGTATACAAAAACTTAGATTAAATTTTGGACTATGTAGGTTCTTTGCATAGAAAGTCACTAGCCTGTATACTAAGAATAGAATAAAATAATAGTGTCTGAATTAGCTATTCCAGAACAAAAATAATTTTTGCCGTTAAACTGAGATCAGTTCCATTTGCATCCAAATGAACAGCTCTGTCATGCTTTCTCAAAGCATTATCAGCATGCTGAAAATCAATTGATTGAATAAACTTTCTCAGGTGGGTTAATCCATTGCTGCTTTATATATTTGCCCTGAGGAAGAGCAGTTAAGGGTAATAAAATGCACATCAAATGAATAAAGGATTGCTTTTGCACTCTCAGGTTGATAAGGGTAGTCACAGGTTCATATCTACTGTAATTTCCCAGCGCTCGACATTCTTACTTTCCCCAGTAATTAGGATCTTCTCTTAGGGGCCTGTTTCTCTTTAATGTGTGGTAGCCTAAGCGACAAAGCATCTTCCTCTATAGCAAGTTCTAAACATGATATGATATTCTTCCAATAGTGGAAGAATACTTTCTCCCTCTTACTGTAATACAAAGTATTTTCACATAATAAGATGAAGTAGTATGAAGCTAGGAGATCCAGTCCCCTCGGAAATTTTACAAAATGCCCATAATGCTGAGCAGCTCAACCACTGCTGGTTATCTGCTCATACGGGCAAGTTATAAATGTGAGTTTCTGTTAGATTACTTTGTGGCTGAAGTGTTAAGCAAGTGTATCAATCCAAATGGAGTTATTTCAGTATTTCCACATAGAATTGACACGCAGAGTTCTGGAAGCTCTTTAAAATTGTCTGCTCGCATGAAAGGAATTAAATTGTCTATCTGTAAAATTTGTCTAGGCAATTGTGTTAATTTAATTTCACTTACCGAGTATGTTGCTTTCATATACTTTGTCTACCAAAGCATTCTCTGTCAGGCAGGGTTCTGTCGTGCCCCCCACAGTGGGCTTAATGTCATTACAGAGAAGAGAGATGCAATTCTGCTCTAACTTACCTTTTCTTCTTTACTAGCTTTTCATAGTCAGTATGGTTGAAGCCTCTGACTAGGAAAGCACTCAATCAAGATCGGAAAGCGTAACTCAATTCTATTTCTGGGTCTGATCATTATCACAGTCTACCCCACAAAGATAAACATGGAAATACTAAGTAGTTCTGCTTGTCTTACTACTGTTAACTGAAGGCTTCCGTATGATTGTGTAGAGTGTTCATTCAGTAAAAGCCACAATACATCATTCCTGTAACATCCAAAGTTCTGTGAAAAAGATTAAATTGTCTGACATTTTGAGAAATCAAAGAATATATTGTTCACGTCAAAGTAAGCAAGAGATCAGTTCTACAAAGGATGTAACTACAAAACTAATATAATAAAAAAGATACTGTAAAAGAGCTCTAATAAGGTGCTATCTGGATTCCTCCTTCTTATCAGAAAGATGGTGGGTAAGGTCCAGTTGTATTTCAGAATAAGAAAAAATTGCAAGTGTGTGAAAAATCATTACTTTTAACCAAATTGAGAAACAGAATAAAAGATCAGAAGGGACATACTGAATTTACTGGTAAGTCCTTGTGTGGTATGTACAAGGTATTCTTGCAGTGAAGCTAGCTGTCTGTTTGGGGTTTTTGGTTGGTTATGGAGGTTTTCTCATTATGTTTTTTCTTAAATTGATTTTGTCACACTTACTTACACTTACCGCATAGTATGGCACAGTTGGAAGTGTCTTAAATTTGTAACTGATGTGTCTAGGATGTGATGGATAAATAATGAAATATACTGTGGGGGTGTTCATCCTATCCTGGTCCTCACGATAAAAAGATTAATTCTTTGTCCAAAAGACTTCTCTGAGGCTTTGCTTTTAACACGGGTGCTAGTTACTTGAGTGCTAATGAGCACTGTTAAGAAATCGTGGTCATTTACAACTCTCCTTCAGTGCAATTTGTGCGTCTTCATTGATTGGTTTTTTTCCCCAGAAAGCATAAATGGTGGTTATAATCAAACACAGCAACTGAAAAGTTACGAATCATATAAACAGTAGTTATTTTCTTTGAGGGGGAAAAAAAAAAGCATTGTCAGTGCCAGAAACAAGTTTGGGTTTTTTTTTTCTTTCCCCTCCCATAAAGGTGTAGCAGAGAAGACACAACTTCTGAAACTAAATGTTCCTGCAACCTTCATGCTTGTCGCTCTGGATGAAGGTCCAGGTCCTCCAATTAAATACCAGTATGCTGAACTGGGGAAGCTATACACTGTTGTGTCACAACTGATCCGTTGTTGCAATGTGTCATCACGGATGCAGTCTTCTATCAACGGTATAGTGAATTCTAACTTTTCCTTAGATTAATTGAATATGTCAGCAAATTTCTTCGGTGCATATTTAGCTATTATGGATAAGATGGATTAGCTGGAAGAATGTTTGCCTTTTATGTTTAGCAACTCCTCTTGTTCAAAGACAGAAATCTCTTTGTTGTAAGCAAAACTGATTTGCTATACCAATCTACTGAAAAGCACAAGACAGAAATCTGTTCTGTATTTTATGCTTCTTAGCTTATTCCTTAAAGATATAGGAAAAGAGTTGAGTAGCAAAGTAGTAGTTTCTTGATTGCAAAATAGTAATGATTTTAGAATAGGTTAAGGTTATTGTATAGAGTTGCATAAAAATCTTTTGATTCTGAGTAGGCAATAAAATAATAGGTTACTTTCATGTTACCAGTACAAAAGTAATCTGTACAGGAGAAAGACTACAGCAAGCTCTGAAATAGTTAACGCTGCTTATCAGGAAAGAGATCTTGCATTGTTGTGAATAGCTCTTGAAAATCATTTGGTGCTTGTTCGCAGTCAAGAAGACAAACAGAAGCCAGCCTTTAATTTATAAAAGATAAAGAATCAGCTAGAAATTGGTCGACCACAGTACAAATCATTAATATCTCCAGCAGTTGAATAGAGTGCAGTTATTTTTGAGAAATGGTGACAGAATATTGGGCTATATGACTTTATAGCCACTTTATAGCCTGTATATGTACACATTCTATTAAGCATATTTTAGAAAACCTAATTAGGAGTCTGTAGAGAAGCTATTCAATGGCAAACTCATTACAGCTTGATGTGTCGGGCTATAAAGTCAATAGGCTAGACTGTGCTACAGTAAGATTAAAGAACTGAAAATTTTACTGTGCTATAATAACGCCAAGAACCATATGGTAATTTTGATTGGGTTTTGTTTCCAGTGCATTATTTGAGGCTTACACTGAAAACATATTCTACCTATGAAAAAGAATTGTATATTCACTGTATTCGTAATGTTGTACTAAAAAAAATACTTTGTATGAACATTACTCTGGCTAGTAGTTATGATTACTCTTTGCACAGTAAAGGTATTTTTTCCTTCAGCATATTTAGTCAGAAAAGTTCTCCCTTGGACTTCTGGGCATCTTCAAACAATAGCTAAAAACACTACTAAATTTAGAAAAATCAACAGCCTTTCCTTCCTCAAAATGAAGATTACTAAATAAGATACATTAACTAGTCTTCTTTCAAGAGCATATTATTTCTCTCTACACTCTAGACATTCCAGATGGGACGGTTCTGACAGATATTCCTCTGAATCCTTTCCCATTGCCTAGTGAAGTAAATAGACCCTGTGAAGCAGATAAATTCAAGAGATAAGAGGATTTCACTGAGGAAGCTGTCAGTAATTTTTCCTCCTGCATGTGAACATGTCTCCAGCTGTTCTGCTTTGATTGTCACTGTGTAATTTTATCTGAGGGGGAGAAGTAGTGCTCTTGGGCAGCAAGTGTCAAGCTTCACAATCAAAAAACTTCCTTGTCTGATACCATAGTATTTTTCAAAGAAAATCAACTGTTAGGGAGGGGTTGGGTTTTTCTCCATCTATTGTTTTTTTATGAGCTACATCAATTTATATTTTGTTGTGCCTACCTTGAAAGTACTTCAGTACGTTTTCATCTGTAATAACTGTTTGTTTTAGGTAATCCCCCACTTGCCAACCCTTATGGTGATCCTAATTTATCTCAACCTATAATGGCACTTCAGCAGAACGTAGCAGACATTTTGTTTGTGAGAACTAGTTATGTGAAGAAAATTATTGAAGATTGCAGCAATTCTGAAGAGACCATCAAATTACTTCGTTTCTGCTGTTGGGAGAATCCTCAGTTCTCTTCCACTGTCCTCAGTGAACTTCTTTGGCAGGTAAAAATAAAAAGCTAGAAGAAAAATGGGCATATAAATGTGTATGATGCAAGGTTCTATATTTATATATAGGAGTGTCATATTAAATACTGAACAGGTGCTCGATAAATGAACTTTCCTGAACATCCTCTGTCAGTATTTACACTCTTAGGTCTACATATCACATCGGAGTACTATGAGAACTCCTTTTATGAGTTCAGGAAAGCAATCAACCTTTTGTGAGTGAGGAACGCTATGTTAAGGGTGGAAAATACGTAGACTGAGGTGGTCTTTATGTATTGCAAGAGCATTGCCTTTGGCTTTTCTATCATTATCCATAAAAGAGCTTCTCATGTTGCATGTAAAGTTAGAATCATTTCCTAAGATCTCCCTTGTATTTATGTGGAGTATATTCGTAAGGTTCTTCTTTACAAGTCTGCAGAACATACTTGGCTTCAGCCTCAGGAAAGAATCTTTGGGACTGTCTTGTTTTTCCTTTGTAGTCTCTGTAATGTTAGTCACACTTCTCCACTCCAAATAAATTTTTGGTTCTGTTAGCTCATCTTTTTATTTACCCTATTTTTTTTCCACGTGAACATCACATTTTTCTATGTCCTTTTGTTTGGCACTTGAACGAATAAGAATAAAAATCACTTTACTGATATTTTACTAGCCATGTATTTTAAATTTTAGGATAACCTTTGAAGACAACCTTTGATTGTACTTTCAGTGAAAAATAGCATTTTGTAATTTTGCTTTTCTAAAGGTATTTTTTTTTTAAGGTAGCTTCTTCAGCATTTCGTGCTTAAGGCTTGAGATCAATTCTGTTAGAAACTCCTGAGGAAACATTTTATCCTTTACAAAACCTACTATATTTTAAACAAACAAACAAACAAACAAAAAAACCCAAACAAACAAACCAAAACCACAACCCCCCAAAAAAGGTGACAAAACCAACATTTTTTAAAAAAAAGTATGCATTGTATCTTAATACCCTTTAATTTAAAGTGAACTTCACTTCAAATTAGCTGTGTTCTTGCATTGCACCATGTAATCTACACGCTTTGAGAGCTGCTTTCTTATATTCTCCGCATTTTTACTTTCTAAGGTTGCATATTCATATACATATGAGCTTCGACCGTATTTGGATCTGCTTCTGCAAATCCTATTAATTGAGGACTCTTGGCAAACTCACAGGTTAGTATTTACCTATCGTTTTATAATTCAAGATTATTATGTTTTGTACAGCTTATTTTCCCAGTGGTTGCTAATCCTTTCAAGAGGTTTGTTTTTAAATATATATTAAATCAAAATACAGGAATAAAGCATTTTTTCCACCTTTATCTCAGTTTTTGAGACAAATCTATAATTTTTCACCTTGACCTTCCTTACTGTTGGGAAACTTTCTACTTATCACTATAAACCCAAGATTTTTCACATACAGAAGAATGTGGCATTTAGGCTAAACTTGTTAGTATTTACTATGAGGTGCTCCAGATTAGTTCTTAGAAACATCTCATTCAAGAGGGTCTGATGGTAGCCTGGTCTTACTAAGAAGCACATCAGTAGTAGTGATACCAAGACGTGGATAAAGTGTGAACTTGGGAGAAAAGCAAATTTCGTACATAAATATTCCGTATGTGATTACATTTCAATCGAATTTTAACTTCAATATATTAAATATTTATCCAGTTTCAAACCTGATTTTCATATATCTGCAGAATAAGGCTTTTGAAAGTTGAGATTTAAAAAAATTAATTATTGCAAATACTGACTATTTCAGAGAATAGTCAATTGCTCAGATGTTTTGTAGAGCAGTGGGTGAAGTAACACAAAATAAATGTAATCAGCATAGTACTTGTCAATATTTCAAGATGTCACTGTTTCTTAATAAGTGAATATAGGTAGTACCGGATTTACTAAATCATTTGCAACCATGTCTCATATGACATTTAAAATACTTTGAGTAAGAGCACACTTGCCGTGTGCGATAAGGATCTTGGACTGAACTCATGAACTTAACGTGTAGAAGTAGACTGTGCTCTTGGGATTTTATCAGTTGCCTAGCCTTACTTTAGAAGATACTGTAAGAGAAGACGGTGTTCTGGTTTACCACACTTCACAACCTGAAGACTTGAGTTGAAGGGTTTTCTTCATTTTCCTTATAGGAATTACAGCGTAGGTAAGGGATGAGAATACCCTTTATACATAGGCTTTTCAGTTTTGCATATATATGTATAAGTAATGCATATATAATGCAGTTTGCTTATATTTTCTTCCTGATAAATAATTTCATGAGATGTCTTTAAGTTCACAGAATGCTGGAGGATGGGCATACTTTAGTAGATGAGAAGTAAAATAAATATATTTCAGGGTGGAAATACAGGTGAGAAATCATGGAAGTGGTTGTTTGGGATAGTGCTATGTTTAAAATACTGGGGTGTGAAGGACGTTGAATGTTGTAGTATGGCTTTCACTATACTTGTATTATTTAAGGTTGCAGTATCAGGAAGAACAGTATTCCTTGGAATTGTGTTAGGCTTCAGCAGAGGGGTATTAAGTGGCCAGCTGCAGTCATCCTTTGATTTCTTGCTGCCACTTCTGGCAGTAACTGGAAGTACTGGTCTCTGTCCTGTTCTTGGTTTTGCTATGGTAATCATAGAGTTTTCATGATCTTTGTCTTGTCTTTCAAAACAAACAAAAATAGCGTAACTGTCCACAGTAAACAGTAATAACAAACATCATCTAATCTTAGGCAGTGTGCATACTTCAGTGCTCCTTATATCCTTGTACTGCGAGATGACTGCTGCTGTTCTTTGGCATCAGACCCACTCTTATAAATTTCTCTTGATTTGACAAGTTAAGTGCCAAGTTTGGGATAATAGTGTTGTTACAAGTACCATTAAGTTAAATCAGCTGAAGTAAAACCCATCATCACTTTACAGATGGAGCCTAGATTGCTGGCTGCCTGTAGTCTATTAGTTGACTGTTGCCAGGGCTATATGGAAAGAGGGCAATTGCTTTTCCTATAGTGAGTGTAGCTCTTTGAGACGACAGTGTAGGTTCTGTGCCCTCCTCTGACTTTTTTTCTAAGCCAAAAGTATGTAAACTCTCAGTTCTTGCACAGTTTCAGGGTGGCAGTTAATTCCTCTACCCCTTGTTCGAGAGCAGAAGGCATAGGAAGTGGGCTTTGTTCCAGGGAATGCCCATGTCCCTTATCCCCATGCACAAATATGTACCATTCATTCCTCTTCAGAGGAACTGCATCTAAAAGAGTCTATCTTTAAGAAGCGTAACTATAAAGTAAGTAACCATTCTGTTGAGGATTTAACTGTTCCAGTTCTGTAAGGACCTATTGGGTTAACAGGTCTATTTTGTAAAAGCAGTTGATTTTAAAAATAAGTAATAAAAATTAACAAGCTAAAGTTGATTGCTGTGGTTAGAATTAATAATACTTACATGCTTTATATATCTCATTCAGAGAGTTTAAATACTACTAAACATGCTAAAATTAGAAGTTAGATATGTGATGTGTCAAGTTAGTTTTCTGATTTTAAAAAAAAAAAAAAAAGCGCCACAAACTATTCACTAAAACCAGAAGTCGGAATGCAAGCTGTCTGTTTTATAATTACACTGTAAGTGAAGCCGTAATTTAAATACTAAAACTCTTAACACTTGAAGCTTCGGTTTTGTTGGGTGTTTGTGTTTGGTGGTTTGTTTTTTTGTGTTTTTTTTGTTTTTTGTAGGATTCACAATGCACTTAAGGGAATCCCGGATGACAGGGATGGACTATTTGACACCATTCAGCGCTCTAAGAATCATTATCAGAAAAGAGCTTACCAGTGTATAAAGTGCATGGTAGCTCTCTTCAGCAACTGTCCTGTAGCTTACCAGATCCTTCAGGTGATAACTTTCATTCTGTTTCTTGCTGCTTTTTTCCCCCAGTTCTGTGTACTTCAAAAAAACAAACCCCCCCAAAAAAACCCACCAACCACAAAAAACAAAAAGAACCCACTACCATTATTCAGTTTTCATTGCCTTGATGAAATTACAGCTTCCAAGTTGAATTCATTTGAACCTTGGAATATATCTGGGGTTGAGATCATGGGAACGATACATACGATTGAGAACAATTTGGTTAAGCTGAGATGCAGCTGCAGATCTGCAGCCTCCATTTGAAATTTGAAGTTTTCTTCGTGCAAAAAAGGGTATTTCAGGGAGTCTTATAAACAGCAGCATATGTGCTGGTGGTCTTTTCTCAGATAGCTGGTGTATAGAAAGGGAAAAATACTTCTGTTTTGAAGAACAGAGAGGAATAATTCTGAATTGTTAATTTTCTATCTGCAGAGCAATGGAGATTTGAAGAGAAAATGGACCTGGGCAGTAGAATGGCTTGGAGATGAGCTTGAGCGTAGACCATACACTGGCAATCCCCAGTATACCTATAATAACTGGTCTCCACCAATACAAAGCAATGAAACATCAAATGGCTACTTCCTAGAGAGATCGCACAGTGCTAGAATGACCCTTGCAAAAGCTTGTGAGCTCTGCCCAGAGGAGGTAAAGATTTAATTTCACTTCCAGTAAAAAAATTGAGTAAAGTACTCCTATAAATAATTAACCTTAGCAACACTCTCCAGTCATTATAGAGGTAACACATTTTGTAAGTATTTTACAAATACAGATTTCTGGTTTTGTTGGCTTCAGTTACATACTCCTGTGCATTTTTCCACTTCTATTGCCGATTCTGTAGACATCTGTCACTTAAAGAATTAGCAATATAGAATTGAAATAGACCATTTAAAGTAGATTATTAATTGGTCTGTTTTTCCAATAATATGTTGATAGTGGGAATTTTTAGGTAGTATGTGGGGTTGGTTCTGGATAGAATAATTTGTAATACGTTTTACCTAATTAAATCTAAATATTTCTTCAAACTTTAGGAACCAGATGATCCTGATGCACCAGATGAACATGAGTCTTCTCCGCCTGAAGATGCCCCACTGTATCCCCATTCACCTGGTTCCCAGTATCAACAGGTAAAAGCTCAGAGTTGCACCATTTATTTATTCAGAGGTGCAGGTTACCTTTTTTAGCGTTTGTGGTAACTTAGGTTATAGGCATTTTGCCAGAAACATGTTATTGTGAAATAATCACACTTGGAGGAATCAGGATACACCTCCATTTTGCCAGCAACAGTTTCACCGTCAGTGTTTCAGGTGAGAATTTAAATGTTACCAGATCAGGGATTAACATTAATCAGGGATTAATGTTACCAGATCAGGGATTAACTATCGATAGACGACCGATGTCATCACAGTCTAGTGACGTCTGTCTGTCTGTGTCGTCACAGACTAGTGCATACTGAATTTGATTCTGTCCTGTTTGTTGACATTGATAATGTTTTGTGAGGTGCTTTCTTGTTCTCTAATACAAAATCAAGCTTCAAGGCCTGAATTTCAGTTTGGGTGATTGGAAGGCTTTCAGAAAAAATGCAGATGGCTTTGTTATGTATAATTTGTGCTATGAACACTGATCTCTAAATCTTAAGTACATGTAAAATCTAAGTCTGTTTTTATGTTAAATGGCTGCTTTGTTAATATCTTTCAGTAGAAAGGCAGATCTGAAAGAAATCATAACCAGGTTTTTTACTGAATTGAGTCAAGTATTAGATTCCCCCACTTAGTTGCCATTTTTTGTTCCAATTCATTTTATATATTCCACATCTGCTAATTTAATTTCCTTTCCTGCCCAAACCCATTTTCCCTCCGTCTTGCTTTCCTTACTTGATGTTCTCAGCAGAGCAGTTGGTAAGTCACGCAGATTTTCCCCACTCCTTTCTGAGCTCCTGAGGTCAGACACATACCGTAACCTCACCGTTACCCGTGTGATGTGTTCACTTTCTTGCAAGAGATGGCATTTCTCACTAATGCACACAATCCTCATACTCCTGGTTTCTCCACTGTTGATTAAACTCTCAAAACAGTAGATGTTTCCATTTGCCAGGTGTGCGTGTGACTTTTTAAATTGGGACAGGATCTGGAGAAAACTTCTGGTCTAGATTTCATTCAGTTCTGTAACATTAAAGTTTTCCCTCTTAAAAATTAAAGTATGCTGCATAAAAACGGGTATGCTGCTTCCATTGACTTCGGAAAAAAATTCCAGCTGGTTGAATCTGTTGATAAAATATGTGCACAGTTTCATGTCCGTAGCACATAGGCAGCCTCTTTTCATCTCCCTTTTTTTCTTGCTGCTTTTGCTTTGCATGTAAATGCTTGTTATTCAAAAGCTTAGGTTACTATTTTAACTAATCCTTTTACCTTCACAAGTTGAAAGTTTGTTTACCTTCTTTGTAAATTAAAAAGGGAAGTGAAAGATGCGATTCAGAGGAGTGAAGAAGCTGATGTGTGTTCACGTAGATACTACTACACAAGAAGTTCAGTGTGCTTGAGGATACTTTTCAGTAGTCTGAGTATAAAGGGGCAAAGCAAGTAACGGGTTAGGAAACGGTCCACAAGTGTAATGTCCCTTTAAAATGCTTGTGCTTTATTACAGAATAACCACGTGCATGGACAGCCATATACAGGCCCGGCAGCACATCATATGAACAACCCTCAGCGAACTGGCCAACGAGCACAAGAAAATTACGAAGGCAGTGAAGAAGTTTCCCCGCCTCAGGCAAAAGATTAGTGAAATGCACATAATCAATTAACTTGCTCCATCAAGACTGTGCACCCAGGCCTTACAGTCCAACCTTTCTCTGTGTCTGGCTAATATTTAAAACTAGAAAAACTATTCCTAATCAACATGGAGTGGAGAGTCTATTCACTGTCTTATCTGCAGAAAATTGCTGTCAATATATAACCCGCCTGCAGTGGAAAGTGTATAGTGTTTTGTAATAAATGGCCTGATGCTAATGTGTAAATGGCAAAGGTGTATATAGTATATTAATGTTTGACTGTTAATTCTTGAGCAAGAAACATTTTTTTTGTCTTGAGACTCACAGATCTACAAAAACAAAAAAATAATTTCTTGATATATCTGCTGCGCTCTGCGACCAGTGTTGCCTGCCTCATGGCAGTCGGATCAATTCCTTTACGAAAAAGCCTATCCATGTCAACCACAAAAATAGTTTCATGTTAATTCTTTGCCACTGGAGTCGATTTTACTATGAGCAACGTAATGGCTGGTAACCTTTTAATTATTTGGTTGATGTGGAAAATTGGTGATGTAACATTGTTTCTAGATCTTTTTTCATTGCCTTTTTCATTCTGGTCTTAGGTTAATCACTTTGAAGCTATAGTTATGCTGTAACATTTAGCATGGCTTCACACCAAGTTAGTGTAGCCAACGGGGGGGGGGGGGCGGGGGGGGGAGGGGGGAGGGGACCGTGACAGCAGTTGTCCCAAAGTGACAACTGTATTGCTCAGAACTTCTTCTTCCTACACCTAGACTATAAAATGGGGAGGGAAAAATGTGACAAGTGATTTTCAGTTTCACATACGTTCCTCACATCTGATGTTTGACAGTTCTGTCTCTGGGTGGGATAAAGAACACTTAGTTTTCAGTAATAGGAATTTAAAAGATTTAAAACAAATATGCAAAAATTTGCTATGCCAGGATGCCTGGAGCATAATAGACTGTATTTGGTGTGCTTGTTTTGTTTCTTTGGTAGAGCTTATTAGATAAACTTCTAACACTTTCCTTCTACTGCATCCCAGTGAAGCGGAAGTCAACAAAATCACACAGTACTTGTGAGTGCCACTGCACAAAGTTAACTTGCTGGTTTTCTGCTCGTTCACAGTTCTACTTGAAAGCGAGAATTGTCGTAGCTCTTTATCCATTATACAGGAAATCTTAACATTAGAAGCAGGGTTTAATGATAAAAGAAACTACTGGTTAGTCAAATACAATTCTGAGGTATCGCTATTCCAGAATAAACATTTGTTTAAAGACTTCAAGAAACGCATCAGTAAATACTGTATTTAAATGAAAATTGGTAACTTGAATGTGTGTAATTTTTTGGAACCTGTCTAAAAACCAAATACCCCTGCAAAACAGATACAGCCCACCCTATACTATTTAAATATTTTGCTGTTTTATTTTATAGAAATTATTTTGCTGAATTCACAAATAGAATTTGATTTAAGAAGAATGTTTTGTCCTGTGGTGTGTGTTGTTTTTGGGGTTTTTTTAATTGGACTGCACAGAAAGCTGAATTCTGTGCAGTGGCACTATGCTGAATTCTGGAACAACAGTCACATTGAGATTCTGTGCACAAAAACAAATTGGCCCTTAAGAATAAAATAATCAGGACAATTACACTGTAAAAGTTTCTTAATGTGATTTATCTTGTACTTTTTGTATGTTTTTATATATACATATATATATTTAATGAGCACAAGCTTGATGGTGTTTTTTACAAATGAGTTGATAGAAACAAAGCTGCTTATCAAATTAAAGGTCTGTAGTTTTGAAATGAACAAAGGAAAATTCAGTCGCAAGCGCATTCTTATGCATTTAGTGTGATAAGGAAGGGACACAGAAGGTTTTTGAATATGCTGTGTAGCGGTGATCACTTTTATGCTTCCACGTTTCCCCGAGTGCTCAAGTTAATTCAGGTTTCTTCGTAGTTTTTTAGTAACACCATTTTACCTGGACTTGCTAAACTTGGGTAGTGTTCCCAGTTCTGTTTGGGGATGTTTGTTGGAGGTTTTAACTCAAAAATTCTACCCTGAGTACTCGAGCTGAAATAGTTCATATCTGTTTGGACCAGTAATTGTTAAACAAGCTATCTCAGAGGTGTTTAGTATGTATTTTTTACTACATAGGTGAAGTATAGTTCAGCCTTGCCAAATCTGTTTGCTTTCAGTAGTGCAGTGGTTGTAGAGACATGTCAAACCTGTGACACTTTGAGGCTGTGACTCTTCAGTCAAACACACCTGTCCCTGAATTGAGAGCGACTGCAGTGGCACTTGTTTTTCAGGCGGCAAACTGAGAGCATTGCGCACCTTTGTGACTCTGGAGGAGGACAGCCTGTGCTGCTGTTGGCAGCTGCTGCTTCTAGGCGGATAGCTGCAGAGTAAAAGGTGCAATGTTTCCTTCGCCCTGGGCAAAACAATTTTGAATTGTACTTAACGAATACTGTACAAGCAAAAAGCTTTGCGTGCGTGTTACTGTCACAGCATTTCGGCAGTGCTCATTTTCAGGCGATACACAGTACCTCATTCGTTGTGGATGGCACACTTTAAAACAGTAGTCCTCAAAGTGCCTAAAGATTTCATTCCCCCATCACTGATTTCAGTCCTGTTCAGAACAGTTACTAGGGAATCTCTGGTCTTCCATAAAGTGAGCCAATAAATAGTAAAGCAATTACTCATGTTCCTGGCAATGTAACGTCAAATACGTGGGAACTGAGAATTCGTAGGTGATGTTATGTGGCGGTTAACGTGTAGTTTGGCCTAGGGGATAACCCGTAGCCTTACTGCACAGAACTTCTCCCTCTTGTACATTCGGATTATGGTTGTTCAGTGACTAAAATAAGCTTTTTAACACTTGCTACTGTTAGTGTTAAAAAAACAGTACAGCCATATATAAAAGGAATTTGGTTACTATTTGTATATCAGTAGATGTACCAAGGTTCGGTCACAAAGTTGGTTTCCTACACCTGTGTTATCCCATTGACATTGATGAGATTGCACAGAGTTCAGTCAAAGCTTACATGCCACGCAGAACCTGATTTTGTGGTGATGCACAAGCAGAAGAGGACTCTGCTTCACTTGGAATTTTTCAGATTATTTTCCCTGCTATCTACCAGCTCTGAAAATGTTAAGTTCTCTATTTTTAAAGCTAGTGTATCTTGCTGAAATTGAGCCAGAAGGAAATGAAATGCCACAATGACATTTCATATTATTTTTTTTTCCGAGTGAAACTTTATACGACATGAGAAAACTGTGTTATGGTAATTGATATTATGCCTTCTCACCCACTTTGTTGTGCCTAGCTTGTGTGTTTTAGCATACGTATAATGAAAAAGCACTTAACGGTTCCAAAATTTTCTATATATTTCCTTAGTTCCAGGAGAGAATGAGATTAGCCATTCTGCCAAAGCTAAAATGGGCAAAAATTGGCCGCTGTAGCGATTTACTTTATTTTTGGTTTCAATAAATTTTGTCTACCTCCGAGTCTTTTGCCAGAAATGAACAGGCTGGTAAACTATGTCAAAGCGAAGTGGCTCAATGGTTTTGGTGGCATGTGTCTCAGTTACTGGGCATTGCAGCAAGGCTTTCAGTGCAATGAATTTAACTTCAAATGGAAGTTAAAGACTAAGTATATAAATTAGAGGGAAAAGTGGCATGGCGGGAAGTTTGCAGAGTAACCAATTAAGCGTTTAAGCATCTTAGTTAAACCTTCTTAGTCCACACTTGCAGATCCACACCGAAAGCAAATGCGCCCCTGTGGTGAAGGGGACACACCTGAGTGTTTGGGAGGGTGAGATGCTGCTGCTGGCCTCGCATTTCCTAAGACAGGTGTGGGAGTTTGCTGTTTGTGGCTCTGCTCCAGCACGGTGTAATCAGGACAACCGTAATTTTGGCTCCCCGTCTTCCTACCTCCTGTGCTCTCCATCATGTTTGTGATACCTCTTTTCTCACAGCGTGAGGTCTTGGGAATAAAGTCTAAACCTGCTCTCTGTCTAGAGCAAGGCAAGGCTTTCTGGGGGAGAAGTAGGAACCATCTTCTAGATACCGCGTGCTGCACAGCCATACTACAACAGAGGGAAAGCAAGGTGAAAGAAACCCAGCTACATCCTTCTGCATGGTTTCTGTGCATCTTGCAAGTGGCCTTGTGAGGAGGGTGACAGCAAACAGCGCTCTAAAGCTCAGTGCATTTTCTTTCTGGCTTGCAGCTAGAATCGGTCCATGCTAGCGCAGTAAAGACCGCTGTGCAGCAGCAGCACAAGCAACACTCGCTATATACGCCCTCCATACTGTTCCAGGGTGTTCATTATACCTTTCTTCTGTTGGTCTTTGGGGATGGTCATGTTAATACATTCATTTATGCTGAGACTTGCCCTCCGTTACAGACTAGACAGCTCTACTGCTCTAGAAGGGCTTTAACCCAGCCTGGGCACTGTCATTTTTTTACACTAAGTTACTTCTTAAGGTTTGTACTATAAATGTCCTCCCATTTCTAAGGTATAAAAATTTCCCTTGGACTGACTCTTCTAAAATGTGAAATAGCCATTCTTCTGTTCTGTTTTTACAAGTGTTGAGTGTTCAGTCCTGCCTCTGTAGTGTCTGTTACCGTTCACAGAAGTCTGCTGACATGGATTCCAGCACTTAAATTCAGAGATCCTCATCCTGTGATGTGATTTTTCTCATGCGAGCTGTGATGGATCTGTGGATTTCAACGGCATTTGTACAACCCCTGTTGATTTCAGCACCATAAGGGTTGAAGTTGGTGATGTGTTGCAGGGATCAAGCCAGATAAGTCGGCAGGTGGCCCAAAAGGCGGCTATCTTACTTGCTTCATTTCCACTTATTTGCAGACAATGAAATAAAAACAAGCACAGGACAACCAGTTTCTGAAGGAGAAAAACACTCTCCTGAATAAGGGCTAACTTTTCATCAGGTTTTAAATACCCAACTCTATTTTTTAGCTTTAGAATTCCTTAAAGGCACTTTTTTGATAAAACAACTGACCTGCAGGCTGTTTCTGTAGAAGAATTCAGTATAGCCTTAATTACATGAGCACAATTCTGAAGTGACAGTGTCATTCTTCGATGGTCAAAATAATGCGCAAATGTCTTCTAGTTTTTAACAATGAGCTAACCTTGAATAGTGAAAATAGGAGAAAAAAGGAAAACGGGTTCTATGAACTCATCCGAAATCTAACCATAGAAAAACATCCAGTGCAGGAAAACAGGATCATTCCCTTCTTTTCTGTCTCTGTCCTATTTAAAATGTCTGATAATGTTCATTTTTATTCCTAATTTACAGCTGTTGTTCCTGTCACTTGGTTTATGTTGCCCAAGGCAGCGTCAGCTGCACAGTTTGCAGCTCCCTGATGCATTTGCAGTCCCCTTTAGTCCTTACCAGAGCAAAATCTTCAAATGTTTCTTTCACCCGTATGAGCCAGTTCCCTGTTCTGCGTTTCCATTGTCGTTGTCGTGATGTGCTGTTTCTGTCGTCATACGATGACCAGGACAGGATGAATGCTTTCCAAGTGTGACTTCACCTGAGCCGTTAAGCAAGAAGTTACGTTCCTTTACTGTAACGATACCTCTGTAGATGCAGCTTTGAAAGGTATCGGCCTTTTATGTAGTTGTATTCATTGAAATGCTGCTCGGTTCTTGTCCGTCGCTCCGGAACTCCTGTCCCATCATTGCTTATGATTCCTTCTTACCAGGTTTCTCACTCTGGGTTGCCAGGATCGTTTTCTATTCCATGTTTTTGTATTTTCTTGGAATCAAATCCCTTCGCTCGCCATGGTGTGTTTTACCTCCTTTTCTACCTATGCCTGCTCCTTTCTGTTGGCTGCCGCAAAAGAACCGTCGTTGCCAGGTGGCCCGGCCCCTCCAAGCCGGAGCCTTCCACAATGCGGAAGCAGCAGCAGCCGCAGCCTTGGCCAGGTGGGCTTTGTCATCTCTTAAATCTTCCCAGAATTTATGTGTGGATATGAAAGCTTTGTGCTACTGATGGCAGTTTTGAATTCAAAAAGCTTGAGGCTTGCTGGGTTTTGTTTGGGTTTGGGGTTTGTTTGGTGTGGTTTTTTTTTCCTGCTTCCTTTTCTGTCTTCAACAGTTAGTCTCCACGGGTGAATCAAAATGGTAGGTCTTGCTGGAATCTACTTTGGAAAAGGTGGCTGATTGAAATCTTGGAATCTTCTTAATATACTTTATTGTATTTAAGTATCTGGTAGGTGCTTTAGAGTCCTCAGTCTTCTGGAAGCAATTTCGTAAAGCTTAGAAACATGAAGGCCGGGTCTTCGAGATTTCACGATGCTCACAAATTCTGTCTGCCTGCCCTGCTGCATGGCTGAGAACAGGTGAAACAGCAGGAATGGCAATAGATCACTGAAGGGAGAGAGGTCATGCTATGTGAAATCCCTCGGGAACGGGAAATGCCGCGCGTGCTTTGCCTGGGCTTGCACCACTGGTGGTAGCTGAGTGTCAGCCCCCCCGGTGTGAACTCGCCTGAGCCACAGGCTTCCCCAAGCACCAACAAATCGATTTCCAGCAGGGAGTTGATGAAGTAGCATAATAAAACATTTTCTGTTATTCTCTAAGATCTGTACTGAGTTGAATTCTCTGAGCAAATGAAGACAGGGAGCGGGCTGAGCAAGAGGCTTTGCAAGCTTGTTTCTAATACTTTCTACCTCTTGAAATTCGTTGCCGAGCTGCTGCAGGCTGATAGGCTGCGAAGTGGCTTTAGCGGTGTGAGAGTTTCTTCTAGGTCAGGCCAACATGGGTGCAGAAATACCTGGGCAGGCTGCCTGCTGGGCAGGCACAGGCAGGGGATGTAAGTAGCCATTTGAAACATGACTCCAAGAGTAGTAGGTACGTATGTTTGCATCAGAATGAAGGATCCCGCATTTTTTTTCAGGTGGCACCACACGGACTCACAAACACTTCTGCTCAGTCTCTTGTGCTACCTCCTTACCCTTGTGATGTAGCATAAAATCCTTTCACAACTAATACTGTTCAAATAATACAACTGCAGGGAGGCATATCAGCTTCCAGCAATCTCGATGCGGTGAGGGATTAGAAAGGGAGGGATGTCGGAACGTGAAAAGGCAGCGTGCTGCAGGTCAACCCAGGTGTTTACCTAGAAAGAAATGTTAACGATTGCTACCGTGGTATGTGTGCTGAAAGACAACTGTGTAACCCTCCCACTCAGAGTCTGAGACACCTGGCATTGGCTTTCTGAACACTTCTGCAACCTGAACCAAAAAACTGCTATGGGAATGTAGACTTACCATATAGCTGTGGAAGAAAACTTCGATCGTGTCACTTCTCTCGGTCTTCAGAGCAGTCAACATGATTTTGATGTAGGTTTTAGATGATGTATATATAAATCTGATTGAAGTACCAACAGCAAACCGTAAATAAAATGTGGACTTAACTGAAGAATGGGCTAGTGGAGGACTCTTGTGTTGAATTTATTAAAGTGCAATATAACAAAGTTGTTGATGGAAGAGATTCACTGTGATGAAGACAGGGAAATAAAGCTGGGGTGTCCTCAACTCGGGAAAGTAGCCAGGTTCACTGTTGCCTTTTAATCTGTTTTAGCACATATGGATTGACTTGACTGCGCTGTAGTCGCCTGAGAAGAGTTGTCTGCGTGGGAACGTTCCAGGGGGTCACTCCACCTTCGTGCCCACTGAGGGCCAGAGGCTTCTGCAAGCTGCACTTGCCTCTCCTCCTCGCTGAGGGCTAGTCCAGGGACCGGTGTCTGTTCACATTCCTGGTTGCTAAAAGCCGATGCGGACTGCTGGAGAGCTGCCGTTACCGCTGTGTTTCCCTAAGGTGCCAATTACCCAGCTGCTCTGCTCTACCGGAGCAAGGGCCATCACCTAAAATGAAGTGGGTGTAACGGAGAGCTAATGGACACCTCTGGTTTACTGTGTTTGCTCTTGCACTGGTTTTGAAGACATGTAAATGAAATCACAAAACAATGGCAATTTACTGGGAATTTGTTGTACTGACATTAAAATTGGGGGTTTTTTATCTAACAAGACACCCGTGGAAGCAGGTAATGCCCACATTTATCGTAGCTCTGGTCAGTTGATGTAACCCATCTGAGTGGACGTGGGTGTTGAATTCTCTGGGCATTGACATGTTAGCCGAAATTTATCTTGAATTCTTACTTTTGCTGTATCCCAGTAGTTCATTTCCAGTTGGGGGGTTGCTATAAACTGGGAGAAGAAAGCTTTTGATGAAGACAGCAAGAGTGTAAAGTGACTCTCGCGAACGTGTTGTTCTCACATTTCTCTCTCAGGATTCATTAATGCCACAGGATGAAACCAGCCAATTTTTAACTTCTGTGGACACTGAAATATGTAATGATTTATTGATCATCTGGCTCCTTGAAACCATTTAGAATTTGGGCTCCTGTGGTTTTTACATTAGCTGAAAATTTGGCCCAAAGCATTTCTCCTAGTTTTGATACTCGCTTGCCTCGTAACTTCAGCATAACAAAGTCAGCATTATAATTTTGTGCTGAACCTCTTCTTTTTGCAAAATCTCTCTGGATGGATTTCCTCTGACCTTTTTCTACCTCACACAGTTTTCTTGCATCTCCCTCCGTATGTCCTCCCTCCCTGCACTGGTGTGCCGCAGGCTGTGGATCCTTCAGAAATACGCCCCCTTCTGCTGTGTCGCGGGCGGGCAGCCAGTCTGTGGGCGTCCCAGTAGCACTGGGAGATGGTGGTGTGGAAAGCACCGGGGAGGCGAGCCTTGCCCATCTCTGATGCAGCCTTGCTTCTGCCGTGTGGGGGTCTGTGCAAGTGAGAATTGTGTGCTGCCCGTGCGACAGCCACCAGGCTGCTGAGGTGTCGGTGGAGGAGTAGATCGGAAAGGGATAATGATGTTAACGAGGGTGTTATATTATGATGAAAGAATGTGATACATGTCGATGCTTGCTTAGGACTTGTTAAGGGTGTACTGAGAAACACCAAAGTACAAAGAAAATGCTGTTTGGTCTTTCAGTAGGTGGAAATTTGAAGCCCTTCTAAAGGAAGAGTTTTTAGTGCTTCACTGGTATGTGTCTTTTTTTTTTTTTTCCTTTTTTTAATTTTTTTCTTTTAGTAAACAAAGCCTAACGCTGGAAATAACCACTGCAATTCCTGCATGAACACTTAACATTTTTCTTGAAATGAAGCAAACTCTGTTTTAAAGATTTCTCATGTCCTTGTAGCCATGCTAATCTTTACAGGAGATTTTTTCCTATTATTACTTTAATAATAAGCAGGGCTGTAGCTTTTGAAGTTTGACTATAGCAGCTCATGCCCTCTGTGCAGCATTAGGGCTGGGAATTGAGACACTCATCCATGACTTCATATCCTGGGTATAAACTATATATGCAAATCAACTGTGTAGTCTATTATGGTGATAAGAACAGCTGGTTTGGGCAAGATGTTGCTGAATATGACATACATTTAAAATATAATTACTAGGAATGAATATAAAAGCATACCATAAATTACAAGGGTAGAAGCACAAGACCATGCAGAAAGTGGGGGATAGAGCAGGGGGCGGAGGGACCACCACACTGGCTGCTATGGGGGAATTGGGGCCTCGTTCAGGCGCAGGGCAAGGGAGCAGAAGGGGGGTGCTTGAGCTTTAATTTCTCCTATTGGCACTTTACGGCTTTAGCGGTACCCGACCTGTGTAGCCCCAGAGCGCAGCAGACATCTGTGTACTACGTGACAGAGGCGATGCCAACCAAGGTGGGAAATAAGGAGGGCTATTTCCAATCAGGTTACTTCGCTGTATGAGAACTCTCTCACCCAGGAATCCCAGGACCAGCCACGGAGAGGCTGGTTAAATACGCCAGATCCTGGTGACAAAGTGCTCTTGATTTATTAATTGTCCTAATATTGTCCCACCTGATACTCCCGTGTTTGCACCGCATTTTTGTTGTTTGAAAGTTGTAAGCCTACGCCGAGGATCTTGCCAGCCCAGGTAGTAAAGGAAGGTGCCCTTCTTCTTTGCAGTGTCCTTGTCTTGTTTAATTCCTGATTTCTACAGCATAAATTCAGGAGGAGCTGGTACCCTGTTCAGCTGAACCTCCTGCCTGCCCCAGGTGGATGACACTCCGTTCAGCCCACGCAGAGGCCAGCGACTAACGTTAACTTCAGTCCCATTTTCATTTTCCATTCAGTGTTTTCACAGATCCTCCCAGGCTGAAGTAAGCTTGTTAATAACTCAGCAGTATATTTTTATGGATTTTTTTTTTTAATTCTTTCCTGGTAACATTGCTAGTTCTCTTAATTTCCCGTCATGTCATCTGCTGTTAGAGTTCGCCTTCTATTCTACAGCTTGTCTTATGGTTGACCTTCAGTTTGGAAAAAATATTTCAGTTTATTGAATTTTTTTCATTTTCAGTTAGTTTCTTTAGAGACTCTGATATTTATTTTTAGTCATTGACTTTATTTAATTTCCTCTTCCTCCCATTCCTTTTCAAAAATTTATACCACCTGTGGGGCTAGTGCTGGGGGGGAAACACTTTGCCCTGGAGAGTGTGTGTCTTGCGCTGTGGTCACTTGCTAATATCACTGTGGGTTTTTTAATTTAAGTTACATGTTACTGGACTTAAAAGTCTCTAGAGTAATTTCCCCTTTGAAAGAATTACGTTCTGATATTGCCTTTCTATATTTTGTCCTGTCAGATTGTTGGGCACCCTGGCTGTAGGCACCCCGTTTCACTAAGCAGCTGCTCCTTTCACACCTTCCCAGGGCGCACCCACCGCCGCCGAGGCCTCCTGTGGGTGTTGGTGGCCTTTGTGCCACCTCTAGCAGACTCATGGTGCGGTTCCACCAGTGCGGGGAGTTCCTGCAGCTTCACATTTGCAATCATAAATTCCGCTCTGCGTGTACACACGCACAGGTGGGCTCCCACAAGTGTGTTCAAACACCATCATGCATAAAATTCCACCTCTGGCTTCACTGGCTCCTCCAGTTCCATCTGTCCAAGTAGTCCTGTCCTATAGCTCTGAAATGCGCAGTGCCCCAGGGACCACTACGGTACCTGTTCATGTGCCTGAAGCTTTCACGTGTGAACAGAGGGCCATACCGAATTCTTCCTTGGTTGACTGGCTTCAACTCCCTGTTCAGGACAGTTATGTTTAGAGCATACTGCAGGGCTTTTCGCAACCCTGGCTTTCATTTCCATGGGTAATCTTTCCAAAGGAGCAGGTAGAACATGTGTGCACTCAGGCCTATAGGATGCAAATGTTAAAGATAAGCCTCCCATTTGTAGCAGACTTTGTAACAAGAGACTACGCTTTATTATTAAAAGTAATTAATAATAGTTACTTGCAACACAAGCAATTGTTCCTCAGTTTGGGGAACAGACTCCCATCTTCAAAATCCTCATACTACTATGTGGACTTAAAAGTGACATTTAGCATTGCGTCCCCTGTAGTTATATTAAAGGTGCTTGTAGCTACCTTCAGGAATACAGTGTTTATTTGTGCAGTTATTCTCTACCTACAGATTTAGCACACTGACATTCCAGCTGCTGGCTGTAAACACCTGGCAGGCTGTGAGCTATCTGCCAGGGCCTGGGCTCAGCAATAGAGGCAGCCAGCGGGGCCAGTTCGGAATCTCCCCCTTCCCTAGAAAACGGATGGAATCAACAAATGCAAGCGTGGCTGGAAAGCGTGGTTTCTGCGAGTTCTTTAGGCGCACGTAATGCAGGCTGTTCTGGAAGTTCTTTGTACCAGCATCCTGGAAGAATGGCTCTCGTGCGAGGAGACTTCTACTGCATTTGATGGACTGTGAATTTGTTCTTAACTAGGCTCTTGTCAAGGTAGTCATTTGACCATTAAATACTTCAGCTGTTTTTCTTCTGATACTGTTTGGGAGGAGTGTTAAACTTGGATCCATGTCAGACCAATATGGGCACACAAGTAAGAGCTTCTGACCTCATGGCAAAAACATGAATGGTCACAAACTGTGATATTGGGATTGTATAAAAATAAACAAAAGTTGTCAAATTGCTTTTTAGATTTTTTCCAGGTGCCTTTCTTCAAGGTGTGTGGTCTGGTTTTTTTTAAATAACCTGTTCCCCTCTAGCCAGGTGTATTAGCCAGTATTAGCTTTGCAGGTAGATACAGAAAACTTTTATTCTTCCTTTGCGTTCCACTGGATTCGTCAGTATAAGGTCAGTCATAGGCAGAGGTCTGGCACAGGCACATCAGGATCAGTGGCATTATGTGGTTGCTCTACTGTGAACGACCCTGTACCTAAGGGGAAAGAATCTTTTCCTCTGAAGAGGAAACACACTTTTTGCATTTCATATACCTTGTTGTCACGTCTTCCAGATAGTTTTCCATTTCTATCACGTTAGAGTCTACGAACTTAGAAAACTGAGTGCCCTTTAACCATTTCAGCTGAATTCACAGGTTAAATCAGGTAACCCAGGGATTATACGATCAGCTGTAATGCTTCGCCAGGCCTAAGCATCCACATAACTAGGCCAGCATTAACATCACACCCAGGCACAAGAGCATCTACTCCAAGTGCTATTCCAGCCTGTAGTACCAGCTTCAGGCTGAAAGAATTTCTGCTCTCAAAGGCAGGGGGAAAAAACACCTCACCTCTACTCACAACTTCCCCTGTTGAAGTTGAATATTACCCCTGGTTTAACCACGCTTTAGCAACAGATAACTTGCACTTCACACAAGCTATGTTTTAAAACTTTATTCTGTAAACTCCATCCTGGGTCTTCAGTTCTCCTTTTCCTGCACAGTCTTTGTTCCGCGCAGCCTACCCGTACGGCGGGCAGCAATGAGACCAACTTTGCGCCCAGCGGGAGCATCTCTCCTGATGGTCGACGGCTTGCCGATGTGCTGATGGTTACCACCACCGAAGGGATGCTCTACAGGCTGTGGAAAAGGAAAGCAAGTCGTCAATATAACTAACAGAAATGAATAAATAATGACGTTTAACAGCAATAAACTGATTTAAGGGAACAACAACAACAAAAAACATTTAACTGCTTCATTTTTCATACGGTGCAGTAACTATCGAGCACTGCTAACCACCCTGATTAAATGTGCCGTTCCAGGGTAGTCTGTGAAGCTTGCTTTCCAGATACTTGCCAGCGTCGTCCCCATATTAAACAAATCCTTTCTAACCCATAAAAAATGGAAAGTGACAATTCTAATTGAATATAGACTCACATTCATGGCCACACCACGGACACGGGGCCAGCAGTTTCTCTTCGCCTTGTATTTGTGATAGGCACGGCCAGCCTTCAGGATGGGCTTGTCAATACGGCCTCCGCCAGCAACAATGCCTGAAAAAAATGGCAGGAATGGTAACACGCAAATGTAACAGACAAGCGCCAAAGGAAGTGTTTAAGAACAAGACTAATTCCTAATAACATTCAAGTTCTAAGAATAAGCTTCTAAAGACTGAACAATCCCAACTGTGTATTCAAACTAGTATTTTCCAGCCAACAATTAACCGTGAGACTAGACTCTAGCTACGAGCCACACGTTAAGTGGTCAGCAAGGGGACACGTACTTTAATTACCATTTTTCAATCCATACAGGCGGGATTGAGTTTAACACTTTCTAAAGCATTACCAGTTTTACTGCTAAAATTTCTTGGGTAATGTTAACATTAGATCTTCAACTAAAGAAAGTATGAACTCAAAAGAGCTCAGGGGACTGTCAAGTCCTCTCAGGTTTAATATCTCATTATTTCATGACTTTAGTCCATTTTACCAGAGTAACAGGCCAAAGATTGCTCACTTTAGCGTCTTCTATTCAGAGGCAGGCAAGCCTCACCTACCGAGCCAAGTAGCTGCCTCAGCTATCAGTCAAGTGTACAACAAACCTGATAACCTCTGCTTCTTGACAATGGTATTTTCATTCCTTGTCAGACCTTCCAGAATACTTCACCCATCTGACAACATCTGCAGCAGCTATGCACCTCCAGCACTACCCCTATAGGCTCAGTCGCCGTATCAAAAGCGGGAAACCATCCAGCGCCACTTTCTGCAGAAGTTCTTCCCCAAGGACTGCAGATCTTACAGGCTGAGTGATTCCATTACAGCTTGAGGACAATCAGTATCTACTTTTCTGTCCTCTCACTGGGTCAAACTATCTCCGAGTTTAAGCTCCCATTACCAAAAGCAATGCAGGGATAACATACAAGCCAGGCACCTGTGCGCAGGCTGCACCTGTGCATAATCCTGGGTCCAGCCTGTGAATTCAGCTATTTTCTAGACAGTATTGGAGACAGGGGCCCCATTCAAAAGCTTGCTTAGCAGTATGTAAACTCAGTGAGAAGACAAGTTCATAGCTGTCACTCCTTACCAACAACAGCTCTGTTTGCAGAAGAAATCACCTTCTTGGAGCCAGAAGGCAGCTTCACTCTGGTTTTCTTTGTTTCAGGGTTATGAGAGATGACAGTGGCATAGTTTCCAGAAGCACGGGCCAGCTTTCCACGGTCACCAGGCTTCTCCTCGAGGCAGCACACTATGGTGCCCTCCGGCATGGTACCCACAGGCAGAACATTGCCGATGTTCAGCTGAGCTGCAAAGGGCAATCACAGCATCAACAGCTTCGTTGAGGCTCCTGTACTTGAATTCTATTTAATATGGGCCTCTGCATAGAAGGACACCGCATAAATGCTTCAGTAGCCAACGGGCAGGGGTGCATTTTATTGCTTGAGTGGAAACGCCAGGTTTCACATTCAGTGTAACAGAAAGGCCAGCAAACTGGGCTGACGCAAACAACTGACCAGAACTGCAGTTAGGCCTGTTAATCAAAACAGGCTGCGTGAGGAGACCGCCAGCTCCAAGGACATCTAGGTTTGCCTGAAGCTGGCAGAAGCTACTGCTTTGTGGTGGCTTGCAACTGCACTTAAACATCCCAAACTTCTTATGTTCAGACAACATCTGCTTTAGCCTTCTGAAACCGCCCAGGTAACACGCTTTCCCTCTTAACTCACCTTTCTTGCCACAGTAAACAAACTGACCAGTATGAATACCCTCAGCAGCAATGAACAGCTCGGTTCTTTTCTTAAACCTGTACGGGTCACGGAAGGCAATCTTGGCAAGGGGAGCGCCTCGGCCAGGATCATGAATGATGTCCTATTGGAACAGAGATGCACATTAGACCAGGTCACATCATTTGCCATGGGTTCTGCAGAACCCAAAGAACCAGAAGAACTGGAAATGATTACTACTGAGGTGATTCTCACTAGGGTTCCCTTTCTCAGGGGGATCTTGACTTCTCCTGGCAAGAAAAAGTTGAAGAATCACAATTTAAGAATACAACCTCCTGTACCTGTATCACAAAACAGTGACTCTGGTTAAGCGTGCTGCCCGAAACTAGTAGTTTCTGAACTGTTTTATCCCTGACATTCTGCAGATATCTGATCTCTCCATACTAAGAAATTAGCTTTCACTAGTTGCCCAATCACCTTTGGGCAGAGACAAAGTTGGACACAAGCAGCCATTTCTCTAGGTGTCTTCTTAGAATGGAGGTGTTTTCTAGCCTCCTGGTATTAGGTACACTGAAGTTATATAAGCCCTAAATGAGGGAGCACAGACTTAATGTTTCTTTTTCTTGTGGAAAAATGTGTCAATTCTGTTCCTGAAGTAGACTGAGATTCCAATACACGACCATCTATCTATTTAGACTACAGCCACGTACTTAAAAGATCTTCAAGATGTGTCCAGTTTCTAGGAAAACTCAGACGTTGTTGGTGTCCAACATTTTTTCTGCTGTTTTCAACCCTGTTGGGCCACCTCTCCCCACCCCGCCCCAGGTACTACATACATTTAAGTCAAAGCTACTACTTAATTATGATGAATGCAAAGAAAGTTCTTTCTACAGCCTGAAGATGACCTGGCTCTAAAAGGCTGAAGGGAGGGCTAGATGTTCAGGGTTTCTGGCTAGGTCCCCAGCGGCACTATTCGCAGCCTAAGTCACTGGTGCCCCCCAAAATACCGACGGCACACCTGAAACACTGTACCATACCCCAAACCGAAGAACTGCCTTGCCCCCGCTGCTCAGGGCTACAATGATGGATGCCACTTAGTGTGTACAGACTGACTTTTTTTAAAGATGCAATCAGCTATGCGGACAGCTCTCCCCACCCACGCTTCACGAGGCACTGGGAGTCCTTAGGTGATATAAAAGCACGCTGATAAGCAAAGCTGTAACAGAAACTCGTGCTGCTGCAAGCTTCTTTATTTAAATGCTGCCGTAAATCCACAGTAGCTCCGCGCCTGCAGGAACAGGTCTGATTTCGCAGGACACGCGACGCCTGAGCACGGAGCAGCCGGACGGCTGGCGGCACCGCAGGTCGCTCGCCCAGGCGCGGCGCGGAGGGCTGGGTGGCGAGGCCTGCTGCGGGCCCTGCCGGCGGCGCAGCCCACGCGCGGGGCCCCGAGCACCCGCGGGGGCCGGAGCAGGGGGCTGCGGCGGCGGCCGCCCCTACCTTGACGATGCCCTTGATGTAGCCGTGCCTCTCGGCGAAGTCGACGGCGCGGAGCTTGGCCGGGCCCTTCCTGTGCTTCACGTGGGCGCGGAAGACGGAGCCGGCGCCCTTCCTCTGGCCCCGGATGACGCGGCCCATGGCGCCCTGCGGGCAGAGGGCAGCCCCCCACAACGACCCCCGCCGCCGTTAGCACCGGGCCGCCACCGCCACCCCGCGCGGGGCGGGCCCGGGGCAGAGCCGGGGCAGGCGGCGGCGGCGGGCAGGGGTCGGATGGGGACGGATGGCGGGGGACGCGGCGACCGCGCTCCTACCTCTGCTCCGGCCTCGCGAGGAAAGAAGGAACCGCTAACGTCACCGCCGCGACAAGGCCCTTCCGGCGCGGAGGGGTGCAGGAGGCCGTCGCGCCGTCGTGACGTCACGCCGCGCCGCTGCCAGGCAACCGAGCTCTCGCGGTCCCTGCCGGAGGTGAGGAGGGCGGGCAGAGCGCGGGAGCAGCCCCGCCCCGCCAGTGACGTCAGGGCGGGGGCAGCTGACGGCGGCCGGGCGGGGGAGGGGGAGGGGAGGGGGGGGAGGGGGGGAGGGGGGGAGGGAGGCGGTGTCAGTGGGGGCGGCCCGTCCCCGGGAGCCGTGAAGGCTCTCGTGGCTGACGAGGGCAGCTTGTCGGTAGCTTGTGACGCCGTTTGACGCAGCTCTGACGTCCTGGGGAGAACTGCCCCCGCACTCCGGTCAAGGGTCTCTGAGGCTATTGCTCCACTTCTCTGGGGTTTTCTTGAAGCAATTACTGTTTAAAAATGAGGAGGGCTGATAGCCCGTTGCCGGGAGACCTCGCATAAGCAGCCCGAGCTCCCCGAGCCAAGAGCCTTTCCTAAAATCAGCCATGATGCCAAATCCTTCCTCGATTAGCCGGAGCAGAGATGCTGTTCACAGAAAGACACTCCTTAACTGATTATACTTCTTTTTTGTTTTTAAGATTCCTGTATTGTGCAGTTTAACAGCTGCAGACTTCAGACTAGGAGGTGACTGAAGATAAAAACTCTGCATCTGCTTTAAGCTGCCTTTGCCAGATTTTTATCAATATTTAATTAATATTGATATAACTCAGACTGCAAAGCAGAGGTAATCGTCTTGGTGTTCCTCATGAACCTGTGCTGTGCCCTGGAGGGGGAAATGAAAAGTGCCTTCTGTAACAGCCAGCTAGGTTTGCAGCATCAGGGGCCCTTCCTCCCAAAGAGGTCACTGCCGATGACCCAATTCACTAGAGACGGACTATCTTATTTTAGACTCACTTATTTGAAATTAGGTTGTCAGTGTAGGCCTGTATATGCCATTGTTCTCCTTGCCTTCAACTGAGGAGAACCTAAGCATCCACCGCTTCCTGACAGATAAGCTTTCCCACATCAGTCTTCCCTGGACTAAACGGAAGTCACACCCCTGTTACAGGCAAAAAATCCTAATACCAAGGGCTCTGAGTCCACAGTAAAGCCACCGCAGTAGAGAGATGAGCACAGCCGGTTGCCCACTCTGCCTCTCTGCCGGGGGTTACTGTCCCTCCAACCAACAGCCAGCGTGTCAGCTTCTCAGCCTGAGCCCCATTTGACATACTACAGCTCAACATATGACAACAAACTGCCACTCACTTTGGTTTGATACATGGAGCGTGAATATCTAGAGACTTTGATTTATGGTTCCTGTTGGCTTCAGTTGTGGGGGCAAGAGCATCGTTAGTTTTTTACTACTAAATCTGGCAAGGATCAGAGCCTTAAGGAGCTGTCGGAATTTCCAGATAATGCCCATATAACCAGCAAATTACCTTGGACACTCCTTTTTCATGTTCTTAGTGAGGCCTTAGTAATCAATTGTGTAAGAAGGTAAGGAGTTGTGTAAAGTTGTGTAATGATTTAGTACACTCATTCATTATCCTGTATCAATTATACTTTGTATTAATTTTATTATTATTTAATTCTTGGTGCAGTCTTGCATCCTGCTGTTGCCATCTTTGAAGCTGCAACCTCTCAGTCACCTTGCGGCCTTGGCCAGCCGCCTCGCCAAGGTATTGCTGCAACACAGAGGGTAAGGCTGAAACCAGAATAATCCCCTGTTCCTCCCTACTGGCTTTTTGGACATTCTGAATATCGCTAGAAATGTCCGTACCGTTACAGTGTTCTGAGTTCACCATTGCAACAGATGCTGTTTCAGCCCTTCCTCCCGGTAATGCTGAATGGTTATTACCCATTTGTGTCGCCTCGGGCCGTGTTTATGCGTACCTCTGGATCAGAGCATGCTGCGTGCCCAGGGTTCCAGCGCCAGTATTTTCCAAGCTGGCTCTTAAATGTTTTTCCACCAGAGAAAACCAGGAGGAGGCTGGGAATAGTGTGCATTTAGGTCTCATCTCTGTACATGCTTGTGATTTCCTTAGGGTACGCACATGGACGCAAAACCCTGAAAGACTCCCAAGTTTTCTAGCCTTGACGGAGTTTGGGAATCAGAGAAAATATGCAAATGGATGACAGAACTGCATCAATGATGATGTAACTTTATAACTGATTTCTCCTGCTATAAGACACAACATTAGGTAAACGCTTCCGTCATCAAGGAGTAACAGCATTGTAGTGCCTCACCCTGTCAAGCACTGACTGAATTCACAATAAGGTTAAATAATTTGTTTAGCTCTGCCTTCAAAATGTCATGGGTCCAAAGAAATGTAAGGAAGTAGTTTACAACTGATTGCAATTAAAAAATACAGTCCAGGGTTTGTCAGGACAGTGTTGCCATGGGTCACGCCCTTCGAATCTCGGTGCTGAAGAACTACAAGTGTTGGGCACTACCGACGATCACTATTCTGTTAAACTTTAAGGTGCTGTGGCTTGAAATGAGGCTGTTTCCCTCCTCACTAAGGCCCCGTTCCCTGGGCCGATGACATCTCCCTAGAACCCGTGTGTGTGGGATCTCACTGCGTGAGGAGGAGGTGGCAGTGGCAGAGGTACAGCAGGACCAAGCCCATGCTGAACAACACACCGTGAGACACAGGGCTACCGATAGGACAACAAAAGCATCACCTGCTGCTATAGGTATTGCCTGGCGCTATAGATATTGCCTGGCGCTATAGGTATTGCCTGGCACTGCCTACCAACCGCACTGCTGCGCACTAGCTGTCCTCTGGTGGAGATCTTGGCCTTCCAGACATCACCTCTGGTGACTGCAGCTGCTTTGGCTTAAGATGTTACTGCTTTTACCGGCTGCCCTGCCTCTCTGCCAGGAGTTACAGCTGTGTGGGAAGAGGAGTGGAGGCAGGGCCAGTGTACTGGGTTTCCCCAGCCAAGGCTTCTTTTTCCACCAGAAATCAGGCTGTGCTGGAGCTGGGGGAACTGCCTGAGGGTTCTCCGAGGCGTGGCAGCAAGCACCGGGATGGCCAGATAACCTGGGCATGTCCTTCACATCTGCAAAGATCAAGTCCGCTGTACAACAGCCAGAGGTCTAAGGCTCTCGGGAAGCCTTGGCTTCAGCGTGTGTGCATTATGCTTCCTAGACGTGCACACAGAAATCTGGATGGAAGTCTGACGGTGCTAGGCAAAACAGGGTATGTTTCCAAAGCACAGCTGCTGCACATCACAGCCCGGTATTTTGACAGCAACTTCGTTCTTTGGCTGCTTAAACTAGAATGCTCAGCTGAAGTGGCTGAGGCATGGCCCCACATCCTTCCTACTAGGGCAGTAACATTCAGCAGTGGGGAAGCACCCACGCTGCTGGGGGAGGGCAGGTCTTATACCACTGTAACTGCTTCCACGGGACGGTGTCTGTGTTAGCCCTTCCTCACTCATTTCCCCGTGGGTGGCAAATTTGCTGGGATAATGCAGAAAGGATAAAAACTACCCCCATGATTCTGGAGGGGTTTTGGTGGAGCCATGGGTACGCTGCTGCAAACGCAGCATGCTACTTGCACAGTGGGAACAAGTCAAGGGTGTGTTGCCTTGGTTAATCCTTTCATGACAGTCACAGGCTAATTTGCTAAAGGTTAATTGCACTGTAAATAGCAAAAAGGGTGGTGTTCTGCTTGCGACAGATGGTGGCCACAGAGAAATTTTGATGAGATTGCTGTTTGGAGAGGGGGAAGAAGCAGCAAGGTTTCTCTAGGACCCCACCTTGAGAAGGGAACTGAGAAGAAGGGAAGCCCCTAACTCTGTGCACCTTTTAAAAGGGAAGGAAATAAGGGATGGCTATAAGATTCATATCACTCTGGGAGTGGTAAATATATAAAAAAAAATAATCCTGACCTCCTTCAGGTGGGCACATACCTCTGTTTATGTTCTTGCTGACCTCTCTGGGGCTTTGCATGGGATTAGGAACTGACACGCGGACTACAACCAAGCTGCAGCGTCACAGTTCCAGTCTGCAAAAATAACATACCTGCTAATACCCCGCAAACACACTTAGGGCGATCCTATTACCGTGGGCTGCTGCGCCCAGAGCTGGGCACAAGGGGTGCAAAACACCTGCTACCACTGAAGCAAAGGGCAGGCCACGGAAAGGAGCTCCCACAGGGACTGTTGAAGGCGCAAAGCCTCACCTCTTGCTGTGCATCCAGAAAAACTCCCTGGTCTCAGAGGGAGTTTTTTCCCTCCCTCCCTCGTCCTGAGCCTGCAGTATCCTGTATCTAAAAGCAAAGGAGCCCTTTGCGGGGATGCCCTCACAGCAGCCCCCCCAGACCACCCTCAGCCTCCTGGTGAGGCACAGGCCACTTGTCTGTATTCAGCTCTCCTGGCTTCTCAGGGGAGACAAAAATCCCTCTGCTGAGACACCACAGGCCTCCATTCCAGTGACTGCTCCCAAAATAAACACCTTTGCTCTCTTCAGAGGAGCTTCTCCTGAAAGGACCAGCTTCTGTTTGCTGTCTTGAAATAAATCTTCTCCCTCAACTGTACCCAGCTCCCTCCTCCCCAGCCTGCCTCATGCCTAAACCCTGGAGGGAGCTCCAGGAAAATTACTTGAGCTTTCTCTTCTGCCCTTGCATGAAGCAGATGAGGTCTCTGGCCTCATGACAACCACTTAATCATAATCATACTGTAGCTCCTCTCTAAACCTTCCCTGTAGATATAGTACTGGGTGACCTGGAAGGAAACCTTACTCTTTACAGGGTTTCCTGTGTTTGCAGATCATAATCTGCAAGGCAAAAATGTACACAGAAATTCCTTGCTGGTTACCTAATCCGCATGCTCAGGCTGTGCCCCCTTTTGGGTTATTGCTTTCATGCATCAGCACAAGAGAAAGAACTGGCATCCCTCTCACTTTGGTAATGCTCATGGCATTCACTGGGCTTACAAAGGTGTGGCAAAGACATTGCCCGTGGGGCACAAGAGGCTCCGGCTGTGCCAGGGCCGGTTTTGTCGCAGAAGCACGCAGCTAAGATTGGAACCATGCGCAGAGGAAAAGATGCCAGTTGGGTGATTCTGCTTTCTTCCCCAAAAGGCAGCTGACTTCTGTATATCCAAGCCTCTCCAGCAGGGTACGGGTTTGCAAGCATTTTAATGTCATTTGCCATGTAATGAGAGCCTGGATCCTTTGCGAGAGGGGAGACCCAGAGCTGCAGAGGTGGAAAGTCCCAATCAAAACAAAGCAAGTTTACACTTCACAGATGGGTTTAGCAATGCTTATTAATTAGGTTCTGGTGACCTCTAGAGGCCTTTAGCCCAAAGCACCTGATTTCTGAGGATCTTTCCCATTCTGGATCCACAAGCACGACAAGAGTTCTGCTTTATTTTCATTTCAAACAAAGATTAATTTTAGCCCTAACGGGGAAGGTACTGGGGAATAGCAATTGATGGTTATTCTTTTCCTCCCACTGTCATGGTAATAATAATTCCCTGTGTGCAGCAGCCTCAAAGTCTGTGCAGTAACTGTTGTAGGTATTCTGGAGATTCCCTTTTTGTAATGAATTTGCTTTGTGCAGTGCCAGGTAAAAGAGGAACTGCTTCTCTTCCTTCATTATCTCTAACGATATATCACCAATATATCAAACTAATCCTGGAAGAACTGCCCACCTATCTGGTGAGATGATCCAGTTGCTTACATGCATGCAAGTCATGCATGCTTAAGATACAGGCGTTACACATGCATTAAGATGTCTTTGCTAGTCCTCTCAGGTTGGAGTATGTCCATATTTTCTGAAAAAATCTTTTCAGCTGCAAACACGGAAAAATTGCCAACCCACCAGATTCAGGGCAAAGCAACACTGTATGTGGGGAAATTACCTTCTACCTGCAGTGTAAAAGAACAATAAAATTACCTGCAGAGAAGAGTGATGCAAGAAAATGTCTAAGGAAAAATGTGTTGTTTTAGTTATACGTTTGGCTCAGCTTTGTTTCATAATGAGATAAATAATAGGGGCAGCTGATGGAGAAGGGGAGAAATCCACTGAGCTAATTGTCTTTCCTCTTGAGCAGCTGAGGTACGGGATTGAAACCATACTGAGGAACTAAGAGAATTGGAAGGAGAGACGGAGGAGCAGTGAGACACTGCCCAGAGGGACCTTGGGGAGTTAACCAAGAGAGGCTTTACGGCCATAGAGGAGCTTAGCAAGAAACAGAAAAGCTGGAGGAGGTGAAGCATATCTGCAGCAACACACAGCTCAAAAAACTCTTCAGCAAGCTTGCAATCTTACAGGAATGTGTGGGAGACCTCCTAAAGATTTCTAATTTAAGAGCACCCAGATGTACTTCCAGAGTTAGCTATTAGTTGCTTTTCCTACCCAACCCCCCAAAAATTGTTTTTCTCTTTGCATTTCCTAATGGACCTCCTACCAACACTTTAATGACAGCATTTGTTTTGTGACAACATCCCTGGCGGCTACAGCCAGGGTAGTTTGTGCACCCAGCTTAGAAACCAAATACAGGATTCTCTCTTGCTTGATAGATGTGACCCATAAGAAGGGAAAATGTGTTTGTGCTGGTATTTTTTTGTATTCTTATGGCATAATGATGGGTGAGCATTTTTAGAAAATTTCAATATTTTCTTGGGTTTGGTGGGGTTTTCTTCATAATGTCTTGCTTTGTTCTTGCTCTTTTTGCTGTGTAGGCAATAGAGCTGAATGGGTTTCATGCCTCAGACCAGAAAGGACTCCTGAGCTACTGAAGGGAATTAAAACTGGAGTAAGGAGAACAGATTTAAAAAAGGACCTAAAAATAATTTTTATTCAGGCTGTGTAAAAACTCTTCTGAGATTGTTTGAATCAAAACTCTTGAGAAACCCATGGGAGAAAAGCTCAGTTTCTTAAAGATCTGCGTTTTCCTGTATCTTCCAAGTGCAACCTACAAAACTAATTTGAGATCATTGGTCCTCTGAGATGTCCTCTAGCAAAAGAAGGCTGGGGGTGAGGGAACCTCTCTTTTTTGATGTTTGTGAGATAAAAAGAAAACCAAGCTCTAAGGCCACTTGCATAAGCTTTGTAAAGCACTATGAGGTTAAAAAGAAGGAAAAAAAAGGCATTTCTTTTGTAGTTACAAAGAAATGCTGGCTCCATATAGTGCACAAGCCTTTTTAATTTACACAGGATTGTTGGCTGGATACTTTTGATCAATAGTACCACAGTGCTAATCAGAAAATGACAGGTACTTTTCATGTGGGCTTCTTCTAGGTAAAACCTTTTGAACTTTTCTAATTTCTTAACCAAAATGAAACAAAAGTATTGCTCCTGCCTTTTCTCCAGATACTGTTTTTTCTTGCTTTTTCGGAGATAAAGTAGGAGAAAGAGTAAAAGGAAAGATAGGGGAAAGAAAACAAACATAAAATGGGAAAACAAACATAAAATGGGAAATCAGAGAAGGGAAACTCCTCCTCCCTTCAAGTAACTGTTGGTTTTTTTCATTAAATATGCCATTACGTTTCAGATTTCCATTTCCAAATGGAAAAAATGTGACTGGCTCCAAATAAGAACAATGCTTGAGGGCAGGCCTACAGAGAGCAATAAATCAGAGCAGAAAATATTTCGCTTGGGGAAAACATCACGATTGGAACATAAATAATCCTCTTTTCTTCTATATGCAACATAAAATAAACACAGCTGTGTGCACAGGCGCACGCACATACACGTGCTCGTACACATACACACGTCTCGGCCCCATTTCCCCAGGGCAGTTCTCTGACGGCATGAGAGGTGAAGGGTTATGACAGTGGGGTCAGTGATGTGGTGTCTGCTGAAAATCTCAATAGAATAGAGTAGCGGAGCCAAGCATGCAGAGAGCACTCAGAGATGTCACCAGGAGGAAGTAAGCCCTTGGCTGCTGGCCAGCAGGAAGCTCTCGTGTACCAGTCCCTGCAATAAAATGCTACTTGTTCCTTAGTAATCATGACAGTCCCAAAATATTTGCTTCTCTGTGGCAGGATCACATAACAGAGGGTGGCCTTAAATTGGGGCTGTGCTGAGAAAGAGGTTTGCCAGGGTATGTGTCTGCTCTGAGCTCTACTCCAGAGCTCAGGGTCACTGCGCAAATCATGCAGAGGTTGCTAGGGTAGGTTAGATGCTTTAGTGGGGCTCATTTCAAGCACAGTACCCGGGGCTCTAGAGCTTTCTACCTGACGTGGGCTCTCAGGAGCCTTTTGCTAGCACACAGCAAATTTGAGGCTCACCCTGCTGAATCTGGTCTCGCTGCACGGCTACACACAGCGGAAGCCTCTCCCTTGGCCTAAGGGAGAGAGGTTGCTCTCTGGGTTGGGCAGATCCAAGGCACTGCAGGTGCTGTAGATGTGCTCGTGCACACCCACAGGACCCTGTGCCTTCCCAATTCTCACCCCAGTTTCACGTACAAGATTTGTTTTGTCCATTTTGGGCCCTCTTAGTGGCCTTCTAGAGTTTTCCCTCCCAGCACGCATGACACTGTTCTTCCTTGTTCACCTAAACATTTCCTTAGTAATTTTTAGCACAAGAAATGAAACAAGAGTTTTTTTCATTAAAGACCCCTGAGGAAAGGTGGCTTCGGTGTCTTCAGTGATGCTTCCAAAATCCAGCACAGGTAGACCTGGGGTGAGCCACACAAGTGGGAGCAATGCTGGGGCAACTGCTTTTCTTAATCCTGAGGAACTTCCAAGATGAAAACAATTCAACTCAAAGCAAGTTTGAGGCATCTAAAGGGATCCTGGGTGGGCCAAAGCTCTTGTGCAGAGAGAACAGCAAATTCATATACCTTCCAGCAGAACTTGATGGGGTCTGTGTGGCAATTTTCTTCCTCTTAGATCTTCCAGTGAATTTTTCCATGACAGGGATAATCCAACCTAATCACTTCCGTTTGACCCACTTTAATCACCACCTTCCCGAAATGGAGTTAATAAGCACTTAATGCTAACCAGCAACGCGAGGAGGGCAGTTCATGAAAGATCTCGGAAAATCACTCTACAGTTCCTAAGGCACTCAATTTTTGTCTTTTAATTCATAAATCAGAGTTGGTAACTTCCGAGGCCTAAACCACAATATATCTTGAGCTCACGAAACTAAAAATATTGATTCGCCAATGACAGAATACTAATGAATCCTCCACAGGAAAACTGATCTGTCATTTCCCTCCCCACAGGAACACACAGAAGTGGTTAAATATCTAAAGATTTTGTACAGCTGCTCTGCCTGTAACATTTTACATTGAGACCTTGACTCAAGTACTGTAGGCATATATTTTCCTTCTTTCAAGATTTGTTTTTGGCGTATTATTCCACGTCTGTCATCCTGCAATAGCACTAATTTTAATTTTTCATTGCAACCATGACAGCATTCATAAATAGAGCCTATGGTTTTGAGATGGCTTCGGTTTTACTCCTAAATGTATGTCAGAGAGCAGCAAGATTGGGGCTGCTCCACGCAGCAGGACGAGCTGGGAGCCTCGGGTAGGTGCAGACCCAGGCATGGTGCTCCTGGACCAGCGGGTGCCAGGGTGTGAGTCCCAGGTCGGGCTCCTCGGGGCAGCTCCGGGCTGTTAGTGCACTCCAAGCCCCAATGCAGTACTGTCCTAGTTAAAGCAGAAGACTGCGTCTTGGTTTGGACTATTCTACATTCTCTAAAATTCACATCTGTCATGTTGTCTTGAAATCTCCTGTAAGCGAGGGAATAATGTTGATAGGTCATATAAGCTGGGGTTGTCAAGTTACAGCCACCTCCTCCTTCTCCCTTCCTCCTTCCTCCAAAAAGGTAATTTTACGCGTATTTCCTTGTTCTACTTCGAGTGACGACACTTGTAACCATTGCACTGTGGTGACACATGCACACTGGGTGTGTGAGCTTGGCTAACTCTATGTATATGGCACCCCATGCTTGGTGTTAACACATGAAGGGGAACGTACACCGAGCTCATTGCAGTTCACCTCCACTCCTTCTTGACTTGAGATGGAGTTTCTTGCTGCAGCAAAACCACTGCTTCTTAGCAACTTGATGCATTTGTCACCTAATTAGACCAAAAGTTGTTTTTCTCCCTTCCCTGCTATTTGTTGGCACCCCTTTTTTGGCTGGTGGATTTCCTTTTCAGTTTCATTGCTGCTTATTTTTTAACTGTTTGCTTGTTTAGGCTTTAAACATGGATCTTTGAAATAGTAAAGACACTTAATGCCTTCCACTGCCTGGAAAATTCTTGCATCCCAGGGTTGGGGCCCTAGTGGATTTACACTGCAACAATCTCAACTGCTTCTTGTCTTCTCATCTCTCACTGAAGATACCATCACCCTCTCCACCTTCAACACCAAGCTCACCTGCTGTTCTTCTACTGAGAAAAGGACCTTGGCATCATCTGTGGATAGAGTGCATTTGCACTGTTCAGCCTTGTCACCAGCATCAGGGGTGAGTGGGATTCAGTGTTCACACAGATACCATACCAGGGGAACTTTGCTCATGCCCCAGTCAGAGGCAAGTATCACAGAAGAGGTGTCAGTCCTCCTGTCGAGTACAGTTCCTCGCTCCTTGCTACTGGAAACTTAAGTCATTCATGGCAATGCAGTACTTTAAGGCAGGGGCTCAAATAGCAGATGCTTATCTTACCACCCTGAGACCCCTTGTGTAATACTCCTGTGTTCCTGAAAACCAGTGAGACTGAAGATGAGGAAGGATTCAGGGGCAGCTCGAGGACTTGTGCCGGCTGTGCATTCTCACCGAGAGGACCGTTGCCAAGGAATGGGAGGCAGTGGAGGTGCATGGCTGGGCTCTGATAGGTGTCAATCCTGAAAAATGACTATTTAATAAATAAACAGGCAAGACATTTTATCCCCACAAGCATTGTTAGCAGAGAATCGGTTTGCTTGTGAAGCCTCACTGCCATCTAGCATGTGAAGATGGTCTCTATTTAATCCTTTGAAACTTCCCAAATGAGAATTCTTTTAACATGAACTGAAACCTCTGACCACCATAAAAATCATGGTAAGGTTACATGTCCCCACTTCCTCCTTGTTGCCGCAATTCAGCCTTCATACTTTTGTGTTTGAATCATCAGGTTTCCAATGCTAACACCCAGTCTCCAGCAGCGTTACACAGTAGGGAACCAGAACACATGTCAGACAAAACCTGACAAAGCAACACTTGGATTTAGGTCAGGCACGGCAAACAGGAGTTACTTGTACACTATAACTGGCTCCCGTTCAAACACGGAGCCTGATGAATTCACACTAGCCCGGACACGCAGAATGGTATCTCCCTTTTTCCTTTCCACAGAGATTTATTTTCAGACCGTACCTTCAGCTTCTTGTTTCTGTGCCCCCACAACTACCATTCACCTAGATTGCCCTACTGCCGGCCACCCCCATGGCAAGTAGACACACTTGTCTTGCCCCTATGATTAACACAAACTGCAGAATTCACTGCTGACACGGGGCACGTTTGAGCCATCAAGATACAAGTGTACCTCTCTTCTTACTACAACCGCAGTGCTTCCAGCATGCTGCTACTCACTCACCCATTCAATACTGCTACAACTACTGTCATAAAGCAGGCAGCAGTCAGTGCTGAAACTCCAACTGCACATCCTAAACCATCTGGATTGTCTCGCTTGGCCTCCTGCATAACTCTGACCAAGAAATCCTCTGCTGGACCTAATACCTTATGATGGACTAGCAAGGCTCACAGTGCATGCACCCTCCTTTTGATGACGCCTAAGACGGCAAATTCACCTTTCATCCTGATGGTCTTCCAGCTTTTGTCTCTCGCCCATCTGTTGCTTGATCCCTTCCCATTTTCCCCTGGCTGCTATCACTTCCTGGTGGTAGAAGCAGACCTTAGTTTCTGTTCAAGAATTGGCAGAGGCTTTTAACTCTGCATTTTACTCTGGTTTTGCAGAGGCTGCAGTTTGTAATACCTTAACTCCTCATTCGCTGGTTGTTGGAGTTGAATTTTGTGCTTTCCTGTCATCTGGACCAGCTCAAGGCTCCTTAGTGCACCTCACTCTGCAGGAATGAAGTTATGTACAAATGTTACAAATCTTTTGATTAATATAAGTATTATTATTCCATAATAAATGCATGATGAGTTCACACATTTATAGGGATTATATTTACTTATGTTTTATGTTCAAAATAGGAAAGTACAAATATTACAAACACAAAATATGCTGAATTTAGCCATACAGTATTTCTCAGCTTTGCCAATTTCTGATGGAAAAGAGATTAAATCAGACTGAGAATTTAGTAACCTCACCTCCAAATATAAGACTGATTTGGAGGCAGGAGATCACATAGATACTGGTGGTTTCTATGGGATCACTTAGATTAGGTGGCATCTGGAGTATTTTTTCAGGCTCTACTAGAAACCAATTTAGCATGGCTCTATTTGTTCTTCAGCTTATACTCAAAGTTTAAAGTGTATACGTCTCAATCTTGAAACTATTTTCAATGCTTCTATTGAAAACATATGCGAGCTAGGCACAGTCAACTGTGGTATGATTTCTCTGAGACGTATCTTAAGCGCTGGGTTTCCTGAAAAGCTTTCAGGGTGTTCTGAAGGGAAACACGCAGCTCCTCCGTATGGCACACGTTTCCCCCCAGCTTCTGTACCTGCCTGTGGGTCTGGAAGGCCAAGTTCACAGAACGCAATAACTCTTGTCCTCCCAACTTCTCTCTGCTTGGTGATTCAAAACAGTTAACTAGTGTGGGTTTTCTTCACAGCGCTAAGTCTATGTTGGCTCTCACATGCCTGGGCATCCTCTCCGTAGCAGCCAGAGTAACTTTCCAGCCCTGGTATTTTCAGACCACGTCTAGAAGTCTGGAATGCGGCAGTGAATTTGAACCCTAATGGTTCCCGCATGCTGTAATTGTTGATTTGGACATATTCACTACTTTCCTTACACGATCCTTGATAGTGTATTTGTACAAAAATTAAAGATCCTGGGGGATATTTTTAGTGCAGCTTCCTGGGGCTTTGTCTTTTTCTTGAGGGTTTAGATGGGGGATTCTGAGTTCTTTGCTAGCCAGTGCGTTGTGTGTACTGTTGCCATACACTAAAGGAGCTGAAATAAAATTGGCGCAATATCCAGTTTCACCCAAATGAGGTTGTTGAGCAGGATCCAGAAGATCTGTATCCACAGAGGGCAAACACAGTATTTAAACAGAAACAAAGCCTGTGATTTATTTCATTATTTACTAAGTGCTGTCATGGTGCTCAGTTCTATATAAACATTCTCTGCCCCAGGTTATTAATACTACCAGGCACGAGCAGGTTTGAGACTCAAAACACCTTACATGAAATATTCCCAGAACAAAAGCTTTAAGGACAAGTTAAAAGGACATGCTAATGAAACGTCAGACTTCAAAAATAGCTACGTGTTCCAATAAGAAGAAATTCACAGTGGGATAACTCTCCACTTATCCCCACATAACTACCCCTCACTGACTATTGCTGTAATATATTTCTGCCCTGTGGAGTGTGTGAGTGATGCCAGCCTGGTCTTTTTGTTGTATGATAAGGAACCATCCACCCCTCCAACAAATATGGAGAACTAATAGGAGATCAGATTTTGGGGGTTACACTGCATAATGATCCCATATTTAAAAAGAACAAGAAGGTTTTGGGTTTTAGACTGCTCAGCTCTGGGAACGCTAGGGGGTCACTGCAGGGTCCCCAGCCTGTATCGTGAGTGGGTGGATAGTAAAATGGAATATGTCGTGCTGGACAAAAGACAGTAGGAAAGGCCTGTTCAAGGGCGTGTCTTTAACTCTTACAGAAGGACTAAAAGAGACAAGCTATTTGGAGGCATACTGGCAGAAGAATAAGAAGGAGCATTTTAAAGATAACTTAAACACATTACAAAATCTTGAGAAAGGCTGGGAAAATTGTACTTTTACCTAAATCAGCTTGAAAAAACACCAAAGGTATACGATTCCTTGATGAAAACATCAGTGAATATAAAAAAATATTTCTGCATGCTTAGGTCAGTGAAGATTATACTTCCTATAAGGCCACTTAAAAGACAGAGCTCTCAGAAGAATTACAAATTATTCTGGACCCATGAAAATCATGGTGGTTTTAATTACAGCATTAAAGACAAATCCACAAAGTTAGAAGTTCTGCTGGCGTGGCAAGCAATCATTATAAATCTGGACAAGGGATCACAGAGAAATTGTAAATAATGACTGTGAGAGATTTCAGTACTAGCTATTTTTGTCTTTAGAAATGTTTTTCATTTCAAAAAAGTCATTAGCACTTGTTCTCAGCCAAAACTTGTTCATAAGACTAAGCAGGTTTTCTTAACATAAACTGTTCTTAAAAGGATACTGTCAACACCCAACTAGACAGTTTTTCAGAGGAATTTTAAAGATGTTTCAGTACATGAATCCCTGCGGCGATGCCTGTCCTTTCTCAGAGGACTGTACCTGCTTTTTTCAGTGCTTTACCTTGCCCTGTTGCAGCATCAAAGACTGCACACAAGCTCAGGGAACCAGAAAATGGGGAGGAAGCTGTGAAACCAAGAGCCTGGAAAGCACCATCAAAAGCTGAAAATAAGCCAGGGGAGCTAAACAAAGAACTGAAAAGGTATATCTACTTTTGTTCATTTTCAGTTCCAGGAATTGTTTGGGAAAGAGAGAAAAATGTCAGGTAATGTCCCTGTAATTTAATGTTTAATTACAGCCAATACTGCAAGAAAGAGGAAAGATGGACAAAATGAAAGTTCTCTTCTGATATTAAGGTGACTTTTAAAAAAGAAAAAGATTTTTAAAAAGACAAAAATTCAGCCAAAGCAACAGTGCAGCGTGTTGTGGAACAGTCATACAGTACAGTTCGTCTGCCTTGGCACTTTAAAACAAGAGTTTGTTATGAGTATTGTGATCCAGTGCCAGGATGAGTTGGTGGAGATGATAGTTACACTGACTTCAGTGGGTACTGCAGGCCAGACTGGGAGAGGAGTCCCTCAGATCATCAGTCGAGAGCTGTACAAGTGTGTAATCCATTTTATTATATTATCTTTGTTTCAGCAGCCCTATCCTGCCAGTGGGATTTGTGTAGCTGGGCCCTTCTTCTTGCACGAACCCTAAATGAGAGCAACAAAAATCTTTCAGTAAGGATGACACTCTGAGGTTGTGGTCTGAGATGGTGGAACAAGGTAGCAGCTGAACAGGACGGAAAGTCCTCTAAAGATAAAGCTGCTAGAGTTTATACTACACTGCTTCTGCCAGGTCAGGACTAGTCATATGATTAGTACCACATCAGAAGAAATCCCTTCTGGATTCTAGCTGTATTGTCATTTTGCCTGGAGTGTGATGATAACTGTGTTTATCCAACTTTTGGTGATGACTTCTTGGGAAGTTATTTGTGAAGATGGAAAAACCCTAACTCTTCCTGTTTGTTGGAACAGTGTCTAGATGCCTGGAAATTTGGGACTGACTAGAGAGAAACTTGTAAAGGTAGACCTGTAGGAGCATTAACTATTACCATGTTCTGATAAGTGGGAATTCATACCATTAAAATACCATGGAAGAATCAGTTCCTATGGAAGTGGAAGGCAGAGGGGGTGAAGAGGTAGAACTGCTTACAGTGGGGTGGACACATCTGCTGTGCAATCCTTTCCCTTCTCCCAGCCCCTTTTTAGCAACTTCCTTCTCAGAATTCAGACACTGCTGCCCCGCTTCTGGTGCTAGATTTACATGAACATGAATCCTACTGGGACCTTCGTTTGGCTTTTTCTCACCTTCAGCATTTTCTGGAGAAGGGCTGCAAGGAGAGCCCTAAAAAACAGCCACTGCAAGTCCCTGCCCAGTCCTTTACTCCAGATGAAGTGGTTTGGATCTGGTAATCCAGATCATCCACGCAAGATGAATTTCATGCGT